>NC_136973.1:14098799-14416299 GCF_032717465.1 Coenobita brevimanus | reverse complement strand
CCACATGCCATTGTCTTGGCAATTCACATGTTACCAGTGACCTGGCCAGTAAAGACATGTCGTGCCACGGTATGAAATTCAGGGCTCCACCTACTCCAGGACGACCACTGTGAGTCCCCAGCCCTTCCCCCTTCCCCTTTGCCCAAACAGTGACTGTGATAGTTCCCACAGACAGTAGGTAAGAGGTCAAGACTGTGCAATGTGCAAGTGAATAGTGAAATCCAGTGCAGTGATAAAGGACGTTCGTGACAGTGCATATCCAACTTATAAAGAATGAGAGGCAAAACTCGGTGGCATTATAATAATTCTGTGACAGCACGTATCCACCCTGTGTAAATCTAGTGATTACCTATGCACATGTCATAACCAAGAAATAGAGTCAGTGTCAGATCTAGGACTCTTAAACTACCCTGTGTACAGCAAAGCCCATATTTCACCCTCTCACACTGAAACGAGCCTCACGTACAAGGACTGTGAAAACTGTATATTGCCTCCTTACCCAGACAAAGCCCATAGTCCATCTAGTATCCTGCACGATACTTGAAACCCATCTCCCAGCCTGTGTATTAACTTTGTTTAATATATCGTGTGTATTGTCTGCCTGCTCCACATCAGAAAATTTGTCAATATATGTGTAAGGTTGTTGCCCTATGTTTTTATGCCCTGTTCCTCTCATGCTACGTCTAAGCTTCAGTCTAGAAAGGGAACCCAGCTGCACACTAGGCATTCTTAGGCTGGAAAGCTGACCTAAAAACGCCTAGCATAACACTGATGGACACCAGTGGTTCTTGACCCGGGCATACACAGAGAGGAATAAACAGGGAAACCGGCAGAATGGCAATGAAACCGCACATACAATTGTCTAAATTCGACCCAGAACGGTATGACATCCACACATATCTAGCAATAGTTTAGCCACTGCTGGATGTTGGGCTTGAAGATGATAGGTAGAAAATAGCTGTCACCTACCACTCCTGGCCAAAGTAGCGACCAACATTGCGCCTAAAGTCGTCCCCGAGCTAACATGGGCGAACTTCACAAAGCTAGTAATTCAAACCATCACACCCTCGGTAGGAAGGGTACTGGCATTACCACAACTGGATAGTTTAACTCACGAAAGCAACCTGGACGATACTCTGATCCAGGCCAGGCGACTCATCACCGACGCCTACCCAGAGACGGATGATGCAATCTGGGAACAACACACATTCAACACCTTCCTCAGAGTCCTTCCCAGTATGGTCAAGGATCACTACACCATACACAACCCGATGAGGGACCTGGACAAGGACATCTACAGTAGCTGATGTGGTGACTCTTAACCTCCCGCTCCACCCTCAACAAATCAATGTGGTATCAAATTCCCCATGAATAAGCCCACACAATGCAACAAGCAATGACCTCTGTCAGCTCACACCAGCCCTACCCCAGCACCCAAACAACCCAGGGCACACCCCACAAACAGACGCCCCAGCCACAAGGACAACCAGAACCTTATTTCAATCAACCTCTGGGAGTTCTCTGCGTGCAGCTACTGATGTCCACTTAACGACATTTGTGAACAACTCAAAGCTGCCCAAAGCAAGCTAACCACTCCAGGCTGACGCCAAGTGTCTTCCCAGGAGAATGAGGACCCCAGAGAAATGGAGCTGGAGGAAGAGGAGATCGAAAAACAGCTGGATTTTTAGGACCACCCCCGCACCTCCCCATGGTGGCGGGGGCCACCTCTCACAAATATTGCCCCTCAGTCTACAACAAGATGAGACTGAATGGGGTGAAGGCGAGGCTTCTGGCTGATACGGGAGTGGCCAGGTCGTGCCTTTACAGCCATTTCTACTCCCGTCATAAGTCGGCTTTTGGCCTGCTTTTCCCTACGTCAACTCATCTCGTAGACAAGGGGACAACCCCCTACCCATCCATGGGGAAACCCAGGCCCTAAACACCGACATCCACCAGCAAGTGGCCACCCAACACACGTTCATTGTCTTCGACTCCACATGTCATAATTATGATGGATACATGGGACCAGACCTGCTGCAGAAACTACAAGCAACCATTGACTGTCACAAGCAGCAGCTCCAGTTCCAGAAGCCCCCCCAACCCCCCCCCCGAGCTCCCCAGGGCAGTGTGCACTTGCACGCCCTATCCCACACACACCCCAGCATCACCCCTCCCCACACCCCCCCTTCCCCACCTCCCACCCCACCCAGCCCCCCCTTCCCTGCCACCACCACCTCCACCATAACCATTGCCCCTCATCACAAAGCATAGCTACCGGTGAACAGGCCCACAGGAACATCCATCCTATTCTCCCCTGACTTGCTTCCTGGAGCCCTCTCAGCCTGTCTCCTGTCCCCCACCTTCCTCCCCCCACACGTCACGGCAGTCCGATTCACAAACATCATCATGTCCCCCCTCACGCTACCCAAGGGATGCGTGGTGGGAGAAATGAAAGAAGCAGAGCCATGCTCCATCATGCCCCCTTTCTCCCCTGCCCCACTGCCCCCCATCGCTGACCATCTCTCCCTTCACCAATTAGACACCCTTCGCCATCTCCTCTTGGACTTTCAGGACCTATTTGCATCAGGTCCCTCAGATATCGGCCACACCACCTACCTGACACTTGAAATTCATACCACTGGACCACTGATCCACCAACCATCCCGGCAGAAAAACCCAAAACAACGAGCACAGGAAGACTGACAGGTCCAGGAAATGGTCGATGCCAGCGTTGTTTCACCTTCCACCAGTCCTTGGTCCTCCCCCGTCATCCTCATCAAGAAAAAGGACAGTACCATGCGATTCTGCGTGGATTACCACTGCCTCAATGACATAACCATCAAGGATGCCACCCCCCTTCCCAGGATCGACGACTCCCTCGACTCCCTGTACAGTGCCTCTTGGTTCTCTACCCTAGATCTCCCATCAGGGTATTGGCAGGTCCCCTTGCACCCAGAGGACGGAAGAAAGACAGCATTTTCCACCAGCAACGGGAAACATTAGGAATTCAACGTCCTGCCATTCGGCCTCTGCAATGCCCTTGCCACCTTCTCTCGGCTGATGGAGTCTGTCCTTAGTGGCCTCACCTGGGAAATCTGTCTGGCATACCTGGACGACATTATCATTTTCAGTAAAACATGGGCCAATCACCTCCAGTGCCTCAGGAAAGTTTTCCAATGTATCCACCAGGCAGGCCTCAAACTCCGGCCTCCTAAGTATGTCCTTGCCGCCCGCACTGTTTCGTTCCTGGGGCACGTCATCTACAAGGACGGTACAGCCCCCAACCCAGACAAAGTGCGTGCCATTGCAGATATTCCCCTACCACGACGCATCCATAAGGTCCGGGCCTTCCTGGGCCTTACCTCGTACTATAGACTCTTTGTAAAAGGGTTTGCTAACATCGCCAAGCCTCTCCATGACGTGACACGGAAGGGAGAACTCTTTACCTGGACAGACAAATGACAGGCTGCTTTCCAAGCTCAAGAACAAGCTCATCACTGCCCCGATCATCGCCTTCCCTGACTACTCCCTTGCCCTTCTGATTGTACACCGACGTTTCCCTTGTAGTGAGTGGTGCCATTCTCACCTAAGTCCAGGACGGACGAGAACACATCATCGCCTGCGCCAGCTGCACCCTTAACCAGGCCGAGCAGAACTATACCGCTACCAAGTAGGAGTGCTTAGGCATCATCTGGGTCTTTGAATACTTCTGGGCTTGCCTATCTGGGACAAACGTAACAATTATCATGGACCATCAGTCGCTCCAATGGCTCCGACAATCAGACACCCACAACTTCCAGCTGATCAGATGGTGAGAGACCTTAGAGGAGTTTAGTTAAGAAATATCTTACTGCTCCTAATGCTAGTGCACTCTCCCCGCTCCCCATTCATGCAGTCCAACACAAAACGGAGCACTTCCAATGATGGCACAATAAGGACCAGCCCCCCTGGATCCCTCCCCACCTATTCACCATAATCTACCATCAGGGCGACCATCTATTCACCCCACTGGGGCACATCGTCCGCTCACCCCTACACCGCCCTGGATACCGTGAGACACCTTCATTCTGATAACGGGATCCATCTGGGTATGAAAAAGCTCCTCCAAGTATTCAATGATGCGTGTTGGACCCCCAACCCCTCCAACCTTGCCAAACATATCACCCAATCCTGCAGAGCCTGTGCACTAGGCAAGGACACCACCCGCACTGCCGGCCCTTTGGGACACATCATGGCCCACAAACCTTGGTAGTTACTTTCCATAGATGTTGTGGGGCCCCTACCACCCAAATCAGGCTACCGATACATCATCACCATTGTAGATATCTGTTCCAAAATTATCATCACGTGTCCGGCCAAAGAACACCATGCTGTTGCCGTAGCTGACGCCCTGGTCCGTCGCATTTTTCCCTACTTTGGAATCCCCTAGGCCCTATGTTCTGACAATGCCCCTGAATTCACCAGCAGTATATGACGTGAACTAGCCCACTTGTTCGGGTGTCGTCTCTCTCACTCCTCCCCATACTGGTCACAGGGAAACACTGTGAAAGGAGCCACAGGACCTTCATGAACCAAGTATGAACCCAGATCGAGGAAACTAAAAATGAGGACTCACCAGCACACGTTAAAACTTTTCAGTGGGGAATGAACTCCTGCCCCCAGGAGGACAGCATATTGCCCCTCGAGCATGTGTTCAGGGAGGCACCACTCCTCCTGCCCCTACACCACCACCTGCAGCCACCCTCCATGTCCCCCACATCCAACCCTCTCCATCATCTCAAGACCTCACCACCTGCAAAACAGCCTTGACCTCCAACCAGATGCCGCCTCCAACCCTTACAAGCTAGGCAGTTCTGTGATGATCACAAAGCTGCCCATTCCACACAAACTCTCCCCCTGTTTTATGGGCCCATACACCATCACCCACATCCCTAACGCTTACCAAGTATCAGTGGACTACAATAAAGCTCCCTGTACCTATAGGAATCCCCACGTATGCCCTTTCCGTGCCACCACTGTCCTTAGCCCTGCCCCACATTCCCCCCGCCCCTCCTCACCCACAACCGCCACTCCTGACCCTCCCCCCGATGCCTACAATTGCTACATCTTGCCCTCATCCTCCTCCCTTCCTCCCCCTCCCCCTCACCCCCGACCCCTTGTCCCATCACACCGCTTTTCACCTCACCAACAGCCTCACCAATGCTGCAAATGCCCGACACCCCCTCCCTGCCACCCTCTTCATCTCCTGCACCCAACACCGCATCACCCACCACCAAGCCACCACCTCCTGACGCCAAAACGCCCTCACACGCCTGTACGCCGCCCGCCGCTACTCCAGCCACCACCTCATCCCCCCTCACCAACCCCACTCCCAGGTCCCCACCACAAACACCTCCATCCCATCCCACCCCCTCCAACACCACACCGCATGCAACTAGAGCACCACTAGGCAAGAGGACCTTGTCACCTCCTCCAACTCCGCATGGCCTCTGAGCCCTCCACCCTCTTCCTTACCTACAACCCTCACTTCGCCGAAAACCTGCCAACGACGAAATGGAATGCCCTCCTACAACACCTGACACTGGCCCACATCAACAATGCCACCAAGACCTACTACCTCCGGTCACGGGGACTTGACTTTTTCACCGACAACGGTGGTGAACTACTGGCCATGGTAACACAGGGCACCACTACACCCCCAGGAGGAGACTACAGAGGGGTAGATGGTGCACGCGCCATGTCCATTCAGTATGGACATAAGACCTCCCGGGCCACGCACCCCTATTCCCCAGAGTGCACCCACCGCAACCACCACAGTCCAAGTGCACTACCTTTCGGGCGAGCTAGCCCTCGCCGTGATCAGGATGGAGCTGAAGCAATAGCTCCAAGCAGCACCCCAGTGACAGTCAATAGCCACGCAACCCTAGAGACGGCCCATAGCTGCTCTAATAATGAGACGGCCAATAGCCACTCTGATAAAAATGCGACGGCCGATTGCCACGCCCTTGTGACGGCCGATAGTCACACACACAAAAGGCAACTGCCTATATCCATGACCCAAAAGAGGAGACGGCCCATAGCAGCTCCGACAGGTGCTGCTCAACCCCCCTGCAGAGCCACTGATGGCTGAAAGTTGCACTTGAGGAGAGAACGGTACACCCCCTCTTTTTCTGCAGCTGCCTCAGAGGGCACGACATCGACGACGGCCCGTAACTGTGCCAGTAGGCAGGAGACAGCCAAAAGCTGCTCCTCGTCTACACGTCGCATTCCATACGGGACTTTGGCGGCGACCCATAGCTGTGCGTGCAGTCAAGCGATGGCTGATAGCCGTGCTTCGTCTGTGGTCCAGTCAGGGAGTCGGGCCCTAGTGATGGCCAAAAGCCGCACCAACAGTGAAGGGATGGCCCATAGCTGCCCTCCGTCTGTTGCCCAAGGGAACTTGGAGATGGCTGATAGCTGCGCTGGGGATGGACGCCATAGTCCCTTGCCCCCTGTGACTCTCCAACGTGAGGGTAACCTGCGACCAGTCCCACCTGGCAGCAGGAGCGCAGGCCGCACCCTTCTCCACCTGGACCGAGGCAACCTCCAGAAGGAGGACTTCTGCCCCGAGGACTCTTGGAGAGGCCTGGTATTATTCCCGGGGTTATTCTCCATTCAGTCGGCACCCAAGGAAGACCCCCATCTGACGGACCCCTACCGAGAGCAACGCCGCAGCCCTACCCTGACGGCGGAGCAGCAGGAAGGGAACTGCAGCTGACGGGCCTTCAAGGGTGCCCCCAGGACTCTGGGGCGAGACCTCTCCCCTCCCCGACGAAGGCGACGCCCTTCCACCACCAGCAGCCTAAGGGAGCACCTCCAGAACCTGTTCGGCCCCAGCCCCGACAGTGAAGGGCCCTTCACCACACCAAGCCCGAGCCCTAAACGAGAGACAATGCCCCTGCGAGTTATCCAGTGGCCGCGAGATGAAGGGACTTCTGAAGGGACTCCACCTACTCCAGGCCGACCACAGTGAGTCCCCAGCCCTTCCCCCTTCCCCTTTGCCCAAACAGTGACTGAAATACATAGTTCCCATAAACAGTAAGTAAGAGGTCAAGACTGTGCAGTGCGCAAGTGAATAGTGAAATCCAGTGCAGTGATAAAGGACGTTTGTGACAGTGCATGTCCAACTTATACAGAACTAGAGGCAAAACTCTCTGGCATTATAATAATTCTGACAGCACATATCCACTCTGTGTAAATCCAGTGATTACCTATGAACATGTAACCAAGAAATAAAATCAGTGTCAGATCTAGGACTCTTAAACTACCCTGTGCACAGCAAAGCCCAGATTTCACCCTCTCACTGTGAAACGAATCTCACGTACAAGGACTGTGAAAATTGTGTATTGCCTGCTTACCCAGACTAAGGCCATTTCACCTGTAGTATCCTGCGCGATACTCGAAATCTGTCTCCCAGCCTGTGTATTAAGCTTTGTTTGGTATACCATGTGTATTGTCTACCTGTTCCACATCAGAGAATTTGTCATTATACGTGTAAGGTTGTTGCCCTGTGTTTTTATACCCTGTTCCTTTCATATATATATATATATATATATATATATATATATATATATATATATATATATAATATAACTATTACCGCCAGGATATAGTCCAATGTTTGGTTGCCGTTTCAGCCCAGTGTTGGGAAAAAAGTTTTATTGATATATTCGCCCAACACAGATTTTACATCAATTAGCCCAATATAATCAGAATATTATGGCCAGAAATCGGTCCAATGTATGGTTGCCGTTTCAGCCCAGTGTCAAAAAACAAGTATATATATATATATATATATATATATATATATATATATATATATATATATATATATATATATATAATGATGGCCAGCAAAACCAGAGTGATGATGTACATGATTTATTATTGGTGACGTTTCGGTTTTATAACACAAACCATCTTCAGACCTAAAACAGAAATAAAAACACACAAAAAATAGAAAATAAACCAAAATATAATTTTCTCATCTTCCACAGAATAAAATAAAAGGGAACAGAGCAGGTCATATGAAATAAAATCACAATACAACAATTTACCAGCTAAAAACAGAGCAACTGTGTAGAGGAGTCGTGTGAGCCAAGGATGGTCGTAGCTCTGCCGTTAGTAGAGACTCCGCTATAAGTCTAGTCAAGTCATCTCGTGCAGTGAACAAAATTCGAAAGTTCTGGTTATTTATAGGGTGACTTTCCGAATCTGAATGATTTCGAACTGCAGAAAATGATGGTTTCGAGATTGGGAGTCCTGTCCTATGAGACCTTCCCTGATGCTCGGCAATCCTGGTAGCTAGATGGCGCTTAGTTTGACCAATATAGGATGCATTACAGCAACCACACTGAAATCGATACACCACCGAGGACTGCAGGGCATCCGGGACACGGTCTTTAAACATGAAACACTGAGACAGGATTTGGGGAGATTTAAACACCACACCCTCAACGATATCTGCGGATAAAAGTCGTGAATTAGTTTGATTATCCTGTTACGTAAAAAATTTGATTTAGGACCTAAATACTGTAATGAAAAATAAACTTTAGCTTTCTCAACCGTGTGAATTTTTTTCAAAGTATTGGTTCTTAATTTAGTTAGCTGTATTCCAATATACTTATCTACAAATTTAGTTGGGAATCCATTGTGGTACAGGGTTTTCCTCAGAAACTGAAGCTCATTATGTAGAGAAAAATATGAGGAGCATAAATTATAGGCCCTAGTCACCAGAGTTAGGATTAAATTACGTTTATATTGAGGGGAACGTTTGAGTTAAATTTAGTAGTTAATCCTGTATATGTAGGTTTCCTGTATACTGACGTTGTAAAAGTTCCTTCTGTTCTCTCTATGCAAATATCTAAAAAGGGAGTTTATTATTTTGCTCCGTTTCACAGGTAAACTGTATATTTTTATGTTTAGAATTTAAATAATCCAAAAACAAGGGCACATGAGACTGGGACCTAAAAATGGCAAATGTGTCATCCACGTAGCGTTTGAAATAAAGTGGCTTAAAGTGGGTGGGACAACTTTTTAACCATATAGATTCGTGATAAGCTAAAAAAGCATTAGCAAGGCTGGGTCCAAGAGGATTTCCCATAGCCACTCCGTCGACTTGTTTAAAGTAAGAACCATTAAAAGTAAAGTAACAGTCTTGCACTGACAATGAGAGCAGTCTATGAAATTGGTCTTTATTTAACCCTCCAATGTTGTTAGTTTCATTAAACAAATTATCACGGCAGATATCCACAGTTTCATCAAGGGGGATATTTGTGAATAGGGATTTTACATCAAATGAAGCCATGAAACAATCGTTAAATTTAAGTTCACAAATTCCTTTAGCAAAAGAAAAAGAATCTTTCACAGTGTAATCATTAAAAGTTATCGGAGACAGCAATGGAACAAGATACTTAGCAAGATTATAATTGACAGTGTTTAGGGCAGATAGTATAGGACGAAGTGGGCAGTCCTCCTTATGAACCTTAGGCAAACCATACAAGACACCTGGTTTTGAACCTGATACAAATAATTCCGAATAAGTAGTTTCCTCAATTGCATGTTTAGATTTCAAGTTTCTAAGAAAATTGTTAATTTTATCTTCACTCCTCAATATAAACTGAAATATATCCCCAGTCACCCTACAAAATTTTGAAGAATCACTAAGTATATCCAGCATCTTAGAGTTATAGTCTGTCCTATTCAGTAACACTACTCCATTACCCTTGTCAGGTCTTAAAATGATTAAAGAGTTGTCAGATTTCAAATCCTTGAGGGCAGCATATTCTTCCTTTGTGAAACAACTACGAGCTTTATAATTATAAAAACTAGAAAAAGCTAGATGCTTTAAACTACTTTTAAAATAATCGAAGGTTCTACCCTTGTTGGGAAAAAGGCATGGTTTGACAAGATTTTAAAAAGCTTCTCAAAAGGGAGAAAGTGGGATAAAAAACTACTCTTCCTAGGGGGAAAGAAAACTTCAACCCCTAGATAAAAGGGACTTTTCCACACTGCCGAGACTTCTCGACGAAAAATTATAAATTACTCTGTCGGGAGATATATCTTGGGGATCTACAAAAACCAATTATCTTTAATTTTTTTTGGTGTATATATTTAGTTCTAGCAAGGGAATTTACGTTAGTGCGTTCAATTAAGCTGGTCAGATGAACATAATCAATATATGAAACTGCAGATTTTAATTTAACCAAAGACTCATCCAAACGTAGTTTTAAGGAATTTACATGTTTACTTTTAGTTTTAATTTCACTGGTAAGAAGTTTACGTTGGCAATTTTTATACAGCCGAGTAGACTGAAGGTATCTACTATGAGTTTTAAAGTTCAAAAATGTCGGGGTTAGGTCGTGATTCTGGCAGATATTGAGAAACTGAAGATCCTGGTGGGCTTTACGTAACTTGTGATCCAGGCGCTGACTATGCCTGTAGACTTGAAGCACTGGTTCTCCATAGCGATTTCTGATGACATTAGCGATACTTTCGTGCTGTGGGAAGCGGAATCTAATGATGGCCAGCAAAACCAGAGTGATGATGTCCTATACTATCTGCCCTAAACACTGTCAATTATAATCTTGCTAAGTATCTTGTTCCATTGCTGTCTCCGATAACTTTTAATGATTACACTGTGAAAGATTCTTTTTCTTTTGCTAAAGGAATTTGTGAACTTAAATTTAACGATTGTTTCATGGCTTCATTTGATGTAAAATCCCTATTCACAAATATCCCCCTTGATGAAACTGTGGATATCTGCCGTGATAATTTGTTTAATGAAACTAACAACATTGGAGGGTTAAATAAAGACCAATTTCATAGACTGCTCTCATTGTCAGTGCAAGACTGTTACTTTACTTTTAATGGTTCTTACTTTAAACAAGTCGACGGAGTGGCTATGGGAAATCCTCTTGGACCCAGCCTTGCTAATGCTTTTTTAGCTTATCACGAATCTATATGGTTAAAGGATTGTCCCACCCACTTTAAGCCACTTTATTTCAAACGCTACGTGGATGACACATTTGCCATTTTTAGGTCCCAGTCTCATGTGCCCTTGTTTTTGGATTATTTAAATTCTAAACATAAAAATATACAGTTTACCTGTGAAACGGAGCAAAATAATAAACTCCCCTTTTAGATATTTGCATAGAGAGAACAGAAGGAACTTTTACAACGTCAGTATACAGGAAACCTACATATACAGGATTAACTACTAAATTTAACTCAAACGTTCCCCTCCAATATAAACGTAATTTAATTCTAACTCTGGTGACTAGGGCCTATAATTTATGCTCCTCATATTTTTCTCTACATAATGAGCTGCAGTTTCTGAGGAAAACCCTGTACCACAATGGATTCCCAACTAAATTTGTAGATAAGTATATTGGAATACAGCTAACTAAATTAAGAACCAATACTTTGAAAAAAATTCACAATGGTTGAGAAAGCTAAGTTTATTTTTCATTACAGTATTTAGGTCCTAAATCAAATTTTTTACGTAACAGGATAATCAAACTAATTCACGACTTTTATCCGCAGATATCGTTGAGGGTGGTGTTTAAATCTCCCCAAATCCTGTCTCAGTGTTTCATGTTTAAAGACCGTGTCCCGGATGCCCTGCAGTCCTCGGTGGTGTATCGATTTCAGTGTGGTTGCTGTAATGCATCCTATATTGGTCAAACTAAGCGCCATCTAGCTACCAGGATTGCCGAGCATCAGTGAAGGTCTCATAGGACAGGACTCCCAATCTCGAAACCATCATTTTCTGCAGTTCGAAATCATTCAGATTCGGAAAGTCACCCTATAAATAACCAGAACTTTCGAATTTTGTTCACTGCACGAGATGACTTGACTAGACTTATAGCGGAGTCTCTACTAACGGCAGAGCTACGACCATCCCTTGGCTCACACGACTCCTCTACACAGTTGCTCTGTTTTTAGCTGGTAAATTGTTGTATTGTGATTTTATTTCATATGACCTGCTCTGTTCCCTTTTATTTTATTCTGTGGAAGATGAGAAAATTATATTTTGGTTTATTTTCTATTTTTTGTGTGTTTTTATTTCTGTTTTAGGTCTGAAGATGGTTTGTGTTATAAAACCGAAACGTCACCAATAATAAATCATGTACATCATCACTCTGGTTTTGCTGGCCATCATTAGATTCCGCTTCCCACAGCACGAAAGTATCGCTAATGTCATCAGAAATCGCTATGGAGAACCAGTGCTTCAAGTCTACAGGCATAGTCAGCGCCTGGATCACAAGTTACGTAAAGCCCACCAGGATCTTCAGTTTCTCAATATCTGCCAGAATCATGACCTAACCCCGACATTTTTGAACTTTAAAACTCATAGTAGATACCTTCAGTCTACTCGGCTGTATAAAAATTGCCAACGTAAACTTCTTACCAGTGAAATTAAAACTAAAAGTAAACATGTAAATTCCTTTAAAACTACGTTTGGATGAGTCTTTGGTTAAATTAAAATCTGCAGTTTCATATATTGATTATGTTCATCTGACCAGCTTAATTGAACGCACTAACGTAAATTCCCTTGCTAGAACTAAATATATACACCAAAAAAAATTAAAGAAAATTGGTTTTGTAGATCCCCAAGATATATCTCCCGACAGAGTAATTTATAATTTTTCGTCGAGAAGTCTCGGCAGTGTGGAAAAGTCCCTTTTATCTAGGGGGTTGAAGTTTTCTTTCCCCCCTAGGAAGAGTAGTTTTTTATCCCACTTTCTCCCTTTTGAGAAGCTTTTTAAAATCTTGTCAAACCATGCCTTTTTTCCCAACAAGGGTAGAACCTTCGATTATTTTAAAAGTAGTTTAAAGCATCTAGCTTTTTCTAGTTTTTATAATTATAAAGCTCGTAGTTGTTTCACAAAGGAAGAATATGCTGCCCTCAAGGATTTGAAATCTGACAACTCTTTAATCATTTTAAGACCTGACAAGGGTAATGGAGTAGTGTTACTGAATAGGACAGACTATAACTCTAAGATGCTGGATATACTTAGTGATTCTTCAAAATTTTGTAGGGTGACTGGGGATATATTTCAGTTTATATTGAGGAGTGAAGATAAAATTAACAATTTTCTTAGAAACTTGAAATCTAAACATGCAATTGAGGAAACTACTTATTCGGAATTATTTGTATCAGGTTCAAAACCAGGTGTCTTGTATGGTTTGCCTAAGGTTCATAAGGAGGACTGCCCACTTCTGTCCTATACTATCTGCCCTAAACACTGTCAATTATAATCTTGCTAAGTATCTTGTTCCATTGCTGTCTCCGATAACTTTTAATGATTACACTGTGAAAGATTCTTTTTCTTTTGCTAAAGGAATTTGTGAACTTAAATTTAACGATTGTTTCATGGCTTCATTTGATGTAAAATCCCTATTCACAAATATCCCCCTTGATGAAACTGTGGATATCTGCCGTGATAATTTGTTTAATGAAACTAACAACATTGGAGGGTTAAATAAAGACCAATTTCATAGACTGCTCTCATTGTCAGTGCAAGACTGTTACTTTACTTTTAATGGTTCTTACTTTAAACAAGTCGACGGAGTGGCTATGGGAAATCCTCTTGGACCCAGCCTTGCTAATGCTTTTTTAGCTTATCACGAATCTATATGGTTAAAGGATTGTCCCACCCACTTTAAGCCACTTTATTTCAAACGCTACGTGGATGACACATTTGCCATTTTTAGGTCCCAGTCTCATGTGCCCTTGTTTTTGGATTATTTAAATTCTAAACATAAAAATATACAGTTTACCTGTGAAACGGAGCAAAATAATAAACTCCCCTTTTTAGATATTTGCATAGAGAGAACAGAAGGAACTTTTTACAACGTCAGTATACAGGAAACCTACATATACAGGATTAACTACTAAATTTAACTCAAACGTTCCCCTCCAATATAAACGTAATTTAATTCTAACTCTGGTGACTAGGGCCTATAATTTATGCTCCTCATATTTTTCTCTACATAATGAGCTGCAGTTTCTGAGGAAAACCCTGTACCACAATGGATTCCCAACTAAATTTGTAGATAAGTATATTGGAATACAGCTAACTAAATTAAGAACCAATACTTTGAAAAAAATTCACACGGTTGAGAAAGCTAAAGTTTATTTTTCATTACAGTATTTAGGTCCTAAATCAAATTTTTTACGTAACAGGATAATCAAACTAATTCACGACTTTTATCCGCAGATATCGTTGAGGGTGGTGTTTAAATCTCCCCAAATCCTGTCTCAGTGTTTCATGTTTAAAGACCGTGTCCCGGATGCCCTGCAGTCCTCGGTGGTGTATCGATTTCAGTGTGGTTGCTGTAATGCATCCTATATTGGTCAAACTAAGCGCCATCTAGCTACCAGGATTGCCGAGCATCAGGGAAGGTCTCATAGGACAGGACTCCCAATCTCGAAACCATCATTTTCTGCAGTTCGAAATCATTCAGATTCGGAAAGTCACCCTATAAATAACCAGAACTTTCGAATTTTGTTCACTGCACGAGATGACTTGACTAGACTTATAGCGGAGTCTCTACTAACGGCAGAGCTACGACCATCCCTTGGCTCACACGACTCCTCTACACAGTTGCTCTGTTTTTAGCTGGTAAATTGTTGTATTGTGATTTTATTTCATATGACCTGCTCTGTTCCCTTTTATTTTATTCTGTGGAAGATGAGAAAATTATATTTTGGTTTATTTTCTATTTTTTGTGTGTTTTTATTTCTGTTTTAGGTCTGAAGATGGTTTGTGTTATAAAACCGAAACGTCACCAATAATAAATCATGTACATCATCACTCTGGTTTTGCTGGCCATCATTAGATTCCGCTTCCCACAGCACGAAAGTATCGCTAATATATATATATATATATATGTATATATATATATATATATATATATATATATATATATATATATATATATATATATTTACGTGTCCGACTCTGGGCAAAGGCTCAGGGCCTATTTCTTGGGGGCAGTAGCCTATCCCAATGCCCAGTAGTCCTCCTACACCACATGTCACCACTTCGGCGCTAACACCCACCGTCCATATTAAATACATGCTAGGGCTCTCATTACAGGACTGGTGTATTGGTATTGGTATATATATATATATATATATATATATATATATATATATATATATATATATATATATATACATATATATATATATATATACATATATATATATATATATACATATATATATATATATATATATATATATATATATATATATATATATATATATATATATATATATATAGAGCGGCCCAACACAAGTTTTACATCAATTTCCCCGATATAAACAGAATATTATGGCCAGGAATTGGTCCAGTGCATAGTTGCCATTTTCCTTAGTTCCGTTATATGCCAGTGCTGGCCCGTCATTTCAGTGTTTGCTGGGGAGTTGCTGTCTCTGTGTTTTGATTTCTCAGGAGCAAGATCATGGCCTCCTGCCTGGAGCTTTTGTTCTCTTGACCCCATTATGAGTTTGTGCATCGACTTTCTAATCCCTTAAAACTAATTTTGATTGTATTGTGCCTATGTTAGTAATGTTTTGAAAGTTGTGATGATGAGATGCAGAACTTCTGCGTCGGCAATTTAACGCCCTGTGATAAGGCCAGCCAAGCACTTAAACCACCGTGATACTAAAAACTGTTTTCTAATTGTGAAATAAGGTGATGAATTCTTGTCCTGTGCAGTATCACCCTAACAACAAAAGTTTTAGGTGATCCAAGGGCAGCTGGATCATCTAATTCCTTGAAATATTCCTATGATTTTTTTTTTCACATTGTAGAATCATACTTTCATCTTATTCATTTGTCAGAAACTACCTGAAAGTTGCAACACTTTCAATGGAGCAAGTCTCGGTACAAGTCTCGGTGCAAGTCTTGATATAAGTCTGGGAGTGGACTTCAACCAACTTCTGGCAGATTACTATACTTCTGACACCGGGTCTTGCATGTCTATTGTCTGGTTTTCAGGTATTTTTCGAGTCTTGCCCAGACTTGGAACAAGTCCAATCATCCTGTTGTCATCTAGCATACATGGAGAAGCAGTGCATCAGTAAAGAACCAATATGTACTTTAAGATGTTTCGTCAACCTCCTGCATGGCTTACTCTCCTTTGCAGAAAGTACAATTGAAATTCTCAGAAGCCAAGAATTTGGAGATCGGTAAACTGAAGGGTTAATCGTACCACGTATATCTTGTACCCTTCTTCAAGTTATAGTGTGGACACCTCTTTTTATTAAGTCCATTTATTTATTTATTTATTTTATTTTTTTTGAGATGTACTGCTCAAACATTTCATATATTCATAACTCCTTAAATATTAATGTACTGGTCACTCATCATTTGTGAGTGGTTGTTTTATCATCAGTACGTAATGGTGTCAGCAGTGGGATGATTTTAGTCTATTTTTATAAATGTTTTGTGAATTTTTCCTTTGTTTTAAGGTTTAAAGATTCCTGCCAAACCCATGTGTTGATACAATAGGGATGGGCATGTTAATGCCAAAATATTGATAATTTCGATACCAACAATTTTAGCTTAAGTATCGATACTGGTGCCTAGGTATCGATATTTTGATTACTGAAGAAAAATGTTTGAAATCCAGCATTTAGTTTATAGAAAATATTCTTTCAAGGATTAAATATTTTCATTTGATGTGTCCCATATATAAAATTAAAAGAATAAAAAATTTATACCTTTGCAGATGTTATATTTCACTTTGCATTCAGTGATTAAGTTTGTTATTAAATTCATCTTTCAATCATGCACCCTAGTCTTAAAATGGTGTACAACCGAAAAGAATCCACTTAATGTTTACAAGGTGTGCCTGGAAGAAATGAAAATGGGGAACGAATGATAGGGATGTGCGTTGAGCGGGAGATGGTGATTGGAAATACCCTGTTCGAGAAGAAAGATATTTATAAGTATACATGGGTGAGACAGGAGGGTGGAATGGTTGTGGATAAAGCATTGATGGACTATGTGGCTGTGTCTAGGAATGTAATAGGAATATTGTTGGATGTGAGAGTTCTGAGAGGGGAGGGTGGAGGTATGTCGACCACTACCTGGTGGAGGGAAAGTTAAGAGTAGGTAAGAGATGGGTGAGAGCTAGGAGGATTAGGTGTGGCAGGGAGGTTTTGAAAGTGAGTGAGTTGGATAAGAGAGAGAAAATGATAGAGTATCAGGAGAAATTGAAAGATGAGTGGAACGCAGTGAAAGATCAGGAAAATGGCAGTATGGAGGAGGAAAGGCAGCGATTTAAGAGTGCTGTGGTGGGGCATGCAGAAGAGGTGTGTGGTGTGAGACGTGTGAGTGGTGGTGTAAGAAAAGGAAGTGAATGGTGGTGCGAAGAAGTATGGCTGTGGCTGAGAAGAGATGTGAAATGTGGCTGCAGAGGAAGGACGAGGTGTCATATGAGATACATATGGAAAAGAGGAATAGGGAGAGAAGGGCTGTGCATGATGCTAAAGTGGCAGCAGATGAAAGGTTGGGTAGGTGACTGACTGAGAATTTTCAACAGAATAAGAAAATGTTCTGGAAGGAGGTTAAAAGCGTGAGAAAGGGAGAGTCTAGGAAGGATGTAAATTGAGAGGGTTGCAGTAAGGAAGAGATGGGCAGAGTATTTTGAAAGATAGTTTAATGTAGAGGAGGAAAGGGTGGCTGAGATTGTGGCGGATGGAAGGGTGGAATGAATAAATGTGTTGGGAGAGTTGAATGATTCTTTGATCACGAAGGAGGAAGTGAAGAAGGCAGTAAAGGAGATGAAAACAGGGAAAGCTGCAGGTATGGATGGGTGTCCTGTGGAATGCCTGAAGGGTGATGGAGTGACTATTGTTGACTAGTTAGTAAGATTGTTGAATGTGTGCTTTGTGAAAGGTATAGTGCCAAATGACTGAGCAAGTGCTTGTGTGGTCCTTTTGTATAAAGGCAATTGTGATAAGTATGAATGTACTAGCTTTAGAGGTATAAGTCTGTTGAGTGTTGTAGGTAAGGTGTATGGTAGAGTGTTAATTATGAGAGTTAGAGAGGGTACAGAGCGAGTGATTGGTGATGAGCAGTGTGGATTTAGGAGAGGGAGGGGATGCGTGGATCAGGTGTTCGCTGTGAGACAAGTGTGTGAAAAGTATTTAGTGAAAGGCAAAGATGTGTTTTGGGCATTCATGGATATAGAGAAAGCGTATGATAGAACTGATAGGGAGGCTTTGTGGACTGTTTTAAGATTGCATGGACTGAATGGTAAGTTACTAAAAGGGGTGAAAAGTTTTTATGTAAATAGTAGAGCGTGTGTAAGAGTGAGAAATGCTGTTAGTGATAGGTTTCCCGTGAGAGTGGGGCTGCGACAGGGATGTATGATGTCGCCTTGGTTGTTTAATATTTATATGGATGGTGTTGTAAGGGAGGTGAATGCAAGAGTTTTAGGTGGAGGCCTGAGTCTGGTGAATGTTGATCGTGGAGAGTGAAATCTGATGCAGCTGCTGTTTGCAGATGATACTGCACTGGTGGCTGATTCAGAGGAGAGATTGAGACAGTTGGTAGAGGAGTTTGGAAGGGTGTGTGAAAGGAGGAAATTGAATGTAAATGAGAATAAGAGTAAAGTGATGAAGTGTACGAAGTTGGTAGATGGCAGAGGGATGAATATAGTTTTGAATGGTGAATTGTTTGAGAAGGTAGAGTGTTTAAAATATTTAGGGTCACATGTTGTTGTGGATGGAAGAATACATGCAGAAGTGAAGTTTAGAATTAATGAAGTAGGTAAGGTTCTGGAAGGAATGAAAAGTGTTTAGATGTCGTTCGCTTAGAATGGATGTAAATAGAAGGCTGTATGAGGGTGTTGTGGTACCAACTGCATTATATGTGGCTGAAACATGGAATATAGGTGTAGCAGAGAGGAAAATATTGTAATGGAGATGACATGTCTATGATGAAGTACGAAGGAGAACTGGAGTTGTTCGGGAGACGGCTGGTAGAGTTGAGCAGAGTGTTGCGATGGATTGGGCATATGGAGAGAATGGATAATGAGCGATTGGTGAAAAAGATAACTTGATCTGATGTGAGAGGTGTAAGGCTGAGAGGAAGACCACGAATAGGATGGATGGACAGTGTGAAGAGGGTGCTGGATGCGAGAGGGATGTCTGTTGAGCAAGGAAGAGTGGCTGTGCGTGACAGAAATAAATGGGGAGAAATTGTGAATGAAAAAATGATGACGCAGCCCTGGGGGGATATTTTCCCTCATTTTGTCTGATCAGCTAGTCAGGTCAGGTGCGGGTAAGGGGATGGGTGTATTATGATGTGGAGGGGGTAAACCAGCTCTGCTGTCGGGCCCTGCTGCGGATGTCACTGATTGCACTGTGCAGTTGACCCTTGTGTGGTGTGATGTGGTGAGGATGTATCCCTTCTTCCCTTTGGGGCTAAGATGCGAATGAATGTTTTTGAATGGATGAGTAAATGGGGAGTGTGTCGTCCTGTCTCGGCTACCTCCCTTTCCTTGGGGGAAGCAGCCTAGGTATATAGACAGATAGATATAAAAATTCCATCTAATAAAAACTGGCATTTTCTGGAGAATATTTGTTTCAACTTATTTGTTTATATTTCGGTCATAAAAACAGTTTCTCTAATATAATCCTTCTAGAAGAACAAAATGCTTTGAAGCGTTTGGTTACGTTACTTATGTCTGGAAAAAAAAGATTAATTATGTTAAGGTTGAGGTATCGGTATCGGTAATCGATACCGCCGATACTGGTTAAAAAAGTAATCAGTATCGTATTGATATGAAATAGCTGGTATCGCCCACCACTATAACCCAACCATGTGGTACATGCCTGCTGAAGTACCAGCTACCCTTGAAACTTTTGGGTCTCACATGTTTCATCTGTGCCATTATTTTCAGCTTACTTAAGTCAAAACGGCAAACTGAGATGAAGACAGCGAGTTAAGGGGAGCCAAGCATGATCTTCGGGACTTTAACCCACGCCGTCCCGGCGACGTGAATTAACGTCCGCACATGATGTGCACTCATGTCCCGGCGACGTGAATTAACGCAGCAACATTGCAAGGTCCCTAATTTGCACAATTTTCAATTTTCGCGAGTGATTTCGCGAGTGATTTTTGGCACGTATACATGGGACACCTTCCTCTACAAGATGCCAGGCACAAACAATGCCTTACACCGCATAATCTCTCCCCCCCCCTTGCACGCCATTGCCTCGGCAATTCACCTGTTACCAGTGACCTGGCCAATAAAGACATTCAGGGCCAGAGTGATTCCTGGCCAATAAAGACATTCAGGGCCAGAGTGATTCCCCAATCGATGACAATGTGGAGGACAAAGTTTACATAGCATTAAAGGAAGAAACAGTCAGAAATGATGATCAGGTAATGTGGGAAAAAAAGGGTCATGAATGGTGACGAGTTAGTGAGTGAAATAATGCTTATAATGCCTATATTACTGTTTGAAAACCAATATACTCTTCTACTACATATAAATTCGTACCAAGTAAATAAATAAATACTGTTTATGAGAGGATAAAATAGTTACCCTCCCATAGAACTCGTTTTCTTTGGTGCCAGCCTGTTAGAAAACCCAGTCAGGTAAGGAAGTACTCATACCTAAATCGAGTATTTTAAACCTCAGGTGAGCGATTTCTCTATGAATTTTCGATGTTTCTCACCAAAAGCAGATGTTTGAGCCAAAAAAAAAAAGGTCCAAAAATGTCGGGACTGGGGTGTACCAATGCCCAGAAAAAGTCAGGATGGGGCGGGTTAAGGCTGATGCTCAGAATGCTTTAATTACAAATGTGATGCAGATTTTAAATCAGCAACAAATCTTAATTGAGACTCAGAAGGATGAAATGTCAGAATTAAGAGGCACACCTCGGAACCACGCATCTTCAACCCCTGATCCTAACCAAACTAATCCTAATCCATTCCTGCAATCAGCTACATCACCTCCCTCTGTTCTACATCAGTCCCTGCACCATACGACTATTTTTTGAACAAATATGGCAAGGGGCATTATGAGGAAGTGGGTAGCCTTCTCACCCTTCCTCATTAAGAGTGACGAACGCAGCTACCGGCAAAAAACAAAAAATAATCACTTTTGTACCCACTTGGGAACCAACAACATACAATTGGCATGCTGAAACAATCAAGAATTTGGCTGAAAATAATACAAAAACCTGTGCTGAATATGCTTATAAACTCCGAAAGATGTCCAAAAAGCAAATACATGGGGTTGCCGGAAGGGCAGATTTACTTTGATTCACCATTTCCGTCGCGCTTTTATGCTCAGGAACAATTGAACAAAACGGGCCTGTCTTCAGAAACAAAATGCACTCTGGACATCTAGTCTACAAGAAGTAATGATGACGACATCAGAGGCGATTTCAGTCAAGAACAAAAATATCCAGAGTGTCCCTATGGAGATGACGGCTATGGACAATGAGAACAATAGTGGAATATGCTGTTTCTGCGCGAGACCTTCTATCAGAACACCTCTGCCAAATGCATAATCACCCTCAGTGCCACAAACCCAAAGTGTTCCGTCTGTCAAAGAGGTTTCAACACTAGAAGCAGGATTAAACAGTGTTCAAATTGCCAAGAAATAGTGCATGAGAGATGTGTGAAAAATGGTAATTTGGAGGGAGAGATCTGGCGCAATAATAGTTTGACGCTTTCGTTCATGAACTTCCCCCAGGTTATAGAAAACAGAAATCAAAGAATGACTCAAGTCAGTTGTTGTAGCCACTTCTTACCTATCACAACACACCAGAGTAGGATTAAATGCTCAAGCTGTGGAAATGTAACACATAAACACAGTACAAAACGTAAACAACAAATGTATGGCAAAGAAATTACAGAAACTTGTAATATGTGTTCTCTTAAGGCACTACCAGACCACACTGAAATTTGTATATTTCGATACCAGATATTTCAAGTGTAAATGAGACAAGCCTGACTGAGCAGATTAATCTATTTGAATGCTTCAAGCAAAAGGGCTTAATATAATTCACACAAATAACAGATCACTCCTCTCAAAACTGTCAGAACTGACATTACTCACTTCTAATGTAATGCAGCTGCACTGTGTGTAACTGAGACCTGGCTTGACTCTCCGGTAGGAAATGCTGAAGTTGATATAGAAAATCATCCCATAGTTAGGAACGACCATAACAGGCAAGGGGGAGGCTTATGAATCTTTGTAAACAACAAACTGCCTTATAAGGTCATGAAGATTTAGGGCAAGATAACCTAGAAAGCAAATGGTCACAGATACGTTTACCAAGAACAATGCCATTTTTAGTTGGAGTATAGACCACCAGATGATGCAGCATTTCTTGAAAACTTCGACAGAGCACTATCAGTGATAGGACCCGACAGGGAGATGAACATATGCTACAAGAACCAGACTGTAGGAGTAAGTAGGGAATATGAACAAATACTAGCCATGAACAGTTACAAACAAGTGAACAGATCACCAACATAAATAACAGAAAACACGGCCTCCATTATAGATAATATTATGCAACAGGGAAGACATATCACAATCTGGGTTCATAGAGTCAGGACTTACTGATCACTTCATCACATACTGCACAAGTAAGGCTTACAATATTTTTATTGGTAAAGAAAAGTAAAATAAAATCAGATCACTCAAATTACGATTCTCAAACATACATAGCATAACTAAGAAATGCAGACTGGTCATTAGCATACAAGAGTAGGAATGTAAATGAAACCTGGGCAAGTCTTAAAAGCATCAATGCAAAGATAATTGATCAAGTAGCCCCTCTGAAATAAGTATGAATAAAAAACAGGACAGAACCATAGATCGATAGGGAATTACTCCAACAAATAGAATACAGAGACAAACTTTTGCATAGACTCAACCCGAGACATCCCAATGACGTATGGATACGTTCCCACGTTTTGTCATGGTGACACCCAACAATGTATCCATATTTTTTGCAGTTGCAAGGTCCGTCATTTGCACATTTTTCAAATCTCGTGCATGATTTTTGGTACATAGGCGCGGGACACCTTCCTTAATCCGCCACCAGGCAGTGACACTTCCCAACCCCACGTGACCTGTGTGCTCCCTTGTCTCGGTCACTCACCTGTTAGCAGTGACCCAACACAGACGTGGCACGCCGAGGTCTCTCCGACGCTGAAATTCAAGCTGCCCTTGATGACTTCACAGGTGACAGCAATTCCCCACTTGATGACGACGTGGCAGACAAAGACTAAGTGCTTCCCATGGACAAGACAAGCAGCAGTGAGGAGGAAGTACTGTCTCTGAGGAAGCAGCGATACGTGACTTATCGTGAGGGTAGAGAAGGCCATCCATGGCCCCAACCACATACACACACCTCTCTCCAGCCCCTAGAGGAAAGGGAGGGCGAGGACGAAGACGAGGACAGAGCCATGGGACGTGGTGCTACCTTGTGGGTCGGGAGAGAAAGGATTCCACCGGGGGGAGCTGAAGTGGTGGCAAGGAGGAGAATTAGGTATGGGCCTTGTGCTTTGTATGGTGAAGGCAGGAGTGATGTGGCGGGAGTGAAAGGTGAAAGGGAAAGTGGTGTGGCAGGAGTGAGCAATGAAAGTTGTGGTGGGAGGGAGGCAATGCGAGCATGTGGTGTACGTGGGCAGCAGGCCTGTGAGGAAGAGCTGCTCCCTAGCACTGCTTTCTCCCCCACAATATTCCTGCACCTCCTCCCCACAGCCTGTGATGTGGGGAAAGGAAGGAAAGGGAAGGGAAAGGGGAAAGGAAAAGGGAGAGGGAAGAGGAGCACGGCTGGGGAAGGGCACTGCTCTCTACCTCCCCAACCTCCCCCACCACCCTCTCCTCC
Organism: Coenobita brevimanus; assembly: GCF_032717465.1. Lineage (NCBI taxonomy): Eukaryota > Metazoa > Arthropoda > Malacostraca > Decapoda > Coenobitidae > Coenobita > Coenobita brevimanus. Next base: position 14,392,370 of record NC_136973.1, on the reverse strand, counting down.
CCACCCCGACAAAGGCGACAATGGGGACGAGGCTGGAGATGGTAGTGTGTTGTGGGACGAGGAAGATGGGAGTAATTTCACTCCCATCATTCATCCCTTCACTGAGGGGTGGTGGTCTGGCTGCACAGCCCCTGGAATCCATGCCAGCTCCACAAGGGTGAATTTCTTCCATCTGTTCTTTGGTAAGGAGTTTGTGGAGCAGATTGTGGAACAAACTAACACATAAGCAGCCAGTGCCGTGAAAGCCAGCGTGAAGGTGTGAGAAGCAGGTTATCCCTTCAGTATGATTACCCAGTTACCACAGGTGAGATGTTTGTCTTTCTTACCCAGGTTCTTTTGATGAGTATTGTACGGAAAAGACAAATTCCGACATACTGGTCTACGGACCCTATGACCAACACAACTTTCTTTGGGAAGATAATGGGCCGAAATAGATTTAAGGAAATTCTAAGCCACCTCCACTTTTACGATGACGACGACCCTGCTAATGCAAAGAATACAGATAGAATGAGGAGAAAAATGCTGGTATTTGATCACCTGCGGGAAAAGTTCCGCTCATCCTTCTATCCTTATCGAGACCTTGTTATAGACGAGAGCCTCGTGTTGTGGAGAGGCAATATTTCTTTTCGGCAGTATGAACTCAGCAAGAGATACCATTTTGGGTTCAAGATCTTTCTTATGTGTGACTGAAAGACTGGTTATGAGCAGGACATAGTTTTGTGCACTGGCACACAGACAGACATAATAGAAGATCGAAGTACTGGGCTCTCAGGGAACGTGGTAAAGACAATGATAGAGAAACACCTTCATCATGGTCATGTGCTGTAACTGGACAACTGGTACACTAGCCCCCTTCTCGCACGGTACCTACACCTGCACGACACCAGAGTCTGTGGCACCATAGAGGAAAACCGTCAGCAAATGGTCAAGATTAGGAGGAAACTTGACAAGAATGAGGTGGTTATTTTCAAGTCAGATAACATCCTCGCCACCGTATGGAACCACAATAGGGAAGTTTGCCTCCTGTCGACGGTACACCACACCCTGATGCACCGCACAGACTCCATGCATTACCACGGCGAGAGGAGGTGCCACGTCTAGAAACTGGAGTCAGTACCGGACTACAATGTCAACATGAGGCAAGTAGACCAGTCTGACTCCATGATTTCCAGTGTGGAGTGTGCCAGGACCACGATGAAGTGGAACAAAAAGCTCTTCTTCCACTTGCTCGATATCACAGTCCTGAACTGCCACTACCTCCACGCCATGACTATGGGAACCTCAGAGACCTTCGAGGGATATTTGAGGGAGCTGTCTTGTGAAATATGAAGAGGACAGGCCCCACCACCGCCCCTGTCCTGCCACTGTCTCACAGACTCCCCTACACCTCACTGCATGCCACTTCCCCAGCACCATCTCTCCTCAGCCGAACTGCCCTAGACCTCAGCAGCGGTGTCACATGTGCAGTAACTCGAAAGTGTGACAAACCACTCAAAGAAAAGACACGAGGTACGAGTGTGTGGATTGCAACATTGACTTGTGCACTGAGCCTTGCATCAAAGAATGCCACACATTGGTGCAATACTGATACTGTGTGTACTTGCGATATGACACTCTAAGTGCTGTAAATATGCAATAATCTGATGCTCACAATAATAGTAAGGTCTGTAAGTATGTGATAACAATAATATAAGGTGGAAACTGGTATAGTGTAAGTGGAAAAGTATAATGTAAGTGGAAAAACAGAATGTTAGATGAAACATGGAGAGACAGGCTGACGAATGAGGATATAAAGGAGCGTTGTGGTGTTGATGTGGATGTGATAGGAAGCGTTATGAGCAACACACTGAGGTGGTTCGGCCATGTGGAGAGGATGGAGGGTGAAGGACTGACGAAGAGAGTGTATGTGAGTGAGGTGGAGGGGGGAAGAGGGAGGGGGAGGCCGAGGATGAGATTGAGGGATGGGGTGGAGAGGTATATGAGAGAGGGGTGTGTGAGTTGGGAGCAGGGCACTGAAATGGTGGGGGACAGGGCGACTTGGAGGCGATTTGTCTGTGGCCACCCCGAACGGGATTGAGGCGTCTGGCAATAGATAGATAGATAGATGAAACAGTAGTCATAGCGAGTTCGCTCACTATGTAAATATGCGATAATCTGATGCTCACTATATTAGTAAGGCCTGTAAATATGTGATAAGAGTTATATAAAGTGAAAACGGGTGTAATGTTAGTAGAGAAGTATGATGTAAGTGGAAAAAATTAAATGTATGTTCAAACAACAGTCATAGCGAGTGCGTTCACTATGTAAATATATGCTACCGTTACGCTAAATATAATCGTAAGGCCTATAAATATGTGATAACAGTTACATAAAATGGAAACGGGTAAAATGTTGGTGGAAAAGTATTATGCAAGCTGAAAAAATGAAATTTATGCTGAAACAACAATAATAGCAAATCATAGGTGACCAATTTGGCCGATTTCACTATGCTCGCTCAATGAAACAATGCTTATTTCGCCTATATTTTTGTACGAAAACCAATATAACCTTGTACTACTTGTTCTTTTGTTCAAAATAAATAAATATCTAGCTGTTGTGAGTGGTGTCGCATACTAAGCCCTACCATAGAAAACATGACAGCTGTAGCGCACCTCCACAGAACATGGTACCAGGTGTACGGTGGCTTACCTATTTTGGCCACTTTTAGACCCAGGTGACCACTTTCTTTGTAATTTTCCATTGTTTCTCACCAAAAGCGGAGGTTTGATCCAAATTTTTTTTTCTCCAAGTCTGCCGGGATCGGGGGGGGGGGGGGGGGGTCAGTGGTGGAAAATCTGCCGGGACACGGTGGGTTAACACACAGCAAGGAAACATCAGAATGCCCAAACATAATACTGAACATTGAAGGAGGAACATGTCATGATAAAGTCAGAATAGCCAACCATTTTAACAGTTTTGTTTTTTACTAAAGTTGCAGCTACACTAGCAAGGAATCTCCCATGCCTTTCAGAAATTCCAGTACAGACACCAGTACCTTCCAGAATTTCTACAGAAGCACTGAGGTTGCCTTAAACAGCCTCAATCCTTCTTAATGTTACAGTTCAATATATATACCAGGAAATGCATAATCATAACACAATAGCACCGGACCAGATAAAATACCAGCTAGGTTTCTGAAAGACGGAGCTATGGTAATTGCAGGACCCATAACACATCTGATCAACCTGTCAATAGGCACTAACTCAGTACCAGATGAGCCCAAAGAAGCACTAGTAATACCTCTTTATAAAAGGGAGACAAACAAGATGCCTTTGCCTGTCAACTTGTAACTTTCCATCTTGCTGAAAGTTTGCTCTCATTCAGTCTGTCCCAGAGAAGGGTAACCTTTCCAATCCCTCTATCGCCTAATTGCTTTAACATCCTGTGTATCGAAAGTTTTTGAGTCTTTTCTTAATAGAAAAATTGTAAAGTATCTTTCCTGTGACAATAATCTTTCTGATCGTCAGTATGGTTTCCACCAGGGGCGCTCCACTGGTGATCATATCACCTACCTTTCAGACTCCTGGTCATCCTCCTTTTGGGACTTTGAAGAAAACATTGCCATTGCACTTGAAATCACAAAGGCTGTCCATCGTGTCTTGCATATATCCTTAATTTCCAAACTGCCTTCTTACTGTTTCTTGCCTTCCGTTTGTGCCTTCATCTCGAGCTTCCTTTCTGGTCATTCTACTGTATAGTTGCTGCTTTAGACAGCCACTGTTCTTCTCCTAGAGCTATCGATAGTGGTGTTCCTCAGGGCTCTGTTCTATCAGCAACTCTGTTTTTATTCATCAGTTACCTTCTAAGCTGTACATCTAACCCTATCCACTGATACGTTTATGATTCCATCCTTTACCTTTCTATTCACTTCCTGCAGCGTCCATCTCAGCAGTCACCTCAACAAACAAGTGATAAAGCTATGGCACATCTAATGTCTAACTTGGCTAATATCTCTGACGGGGGTAAAAGTAATATTGTTATTAACCCGTCACGTCTGGCATATATTCCCTCCAACCCTTCCCACAACCGGGCATTCCTGAGAAAATCATCCATTTTTAATCCTTCATATCTTAGCTAATATTTAACCATAAAAAAAAAAAGTGTCAATACTCACCAGTCCTTCGACTTCAAGCTGATTGTCTCAGATGGTTCATGAAGTGTGTGTAGGAAGAGTGCGTGAGTGGGGAAAGGGAGCAATTTTTGTTGCCTTTTTTCCCGCATGGCAGAGGTGCAATAACACAACTAAGGCTTAGACTGGTCCTTCACAATTATAACACTTCCAGAAGACCGCAATCCACCAACACCACTTACGGGAAAATTTTCCATGAATGTGGCATACTTGCTGCTGGGAGCCCGGTAACCATTGCAACGACCTTGAGGCAGGCTGCCTTCCTGTCTCACCACTGTCCCAACACCATCACCGCCTTAAACACACACACACACACACACACACACACACACACACATACGGAGATGTATGTTTGGCTTGCATTGTCACTCAATTTTAGCACCGTTGTGCCTCTACAAATCTGGATATTAGAGCAACTACAACAAATACTACCATCCTGACTACCACTACTACAACTATCGCTACTATAACTACTGCTCCTTCTACAGCTATCACTACTACAACTACCACTACTACAACTACTACAAAAAATTTATATATATATATATATATATATATATATATATATATATATATATATATATATATATATATATATATATATATATATATATATATATATATATATATATATATATATATATATATATATATATATATATATATATATATATATATTGTGAACAAAGTAGTTATTCACGTATATACTGCCCATAATCGAAAAATATTTACCAATGTGACAGATTTTTTCCCCTGTGATATGTATTTATTCATCATAACAAATATGTTTACACATGAAAACTTTCAGTATAATATAAGGCACTGACTTCATCATGGAACAAACTTTCTGCTTCCATTATTCACCTAAATATACACAAAGCAGTAAAAGCATTTTTTCTGATTACACAGAAGCAAACATATGTACCAAACTAAGACCAATTTATAAATACGACCCAGACTTCTACCACTCAGTCTTTGAGTGAAAGTCAAAGGAACAAGTAGTGCTCAGTGCCACCTGACATTCGGCACACACAACCTTATTATACAGCGTTGCTGTGGTTGGCACATTGAATTTGCACAAACATAGTGTTAAGAAGCAAGACTTGCCAGTTAGGTAGTCGAGAAGTTTCTCACTGATTCCCGATGCTTACCATGGTTCCGGTACGAGTTATGCCCCATCCACACGAGCGGGCAGTGCCCTGGTGTGCACTGCCTGCTGAACATATACTCCTTCCTATAGCAGTGTTACCAGATGGAGCAGTTCCCAGCGGGCTGTGGCAACTACCGGGCACACCTGCTTTGTTGTCCATGTGGCAGACCGGGCAGTGGTTGAGCAGTCGAAGTCGGGAAGCAGCCAGAGTAGAGCTACCGCAAATTGACATAGGACCTTCCCCCACGAGGTATTAAAAAACACGGAAATCAGAGTGTATCACAATGTTTGCTCATGAAATGCCATTCCTTAATATAAAATAATGTCTCCTTGTTTTTCAGGACCAGTTGGATACGTTTCGGCATGGAGTCTTAAATCTCTAAAGTAATCTAAGGAATTATCTATGCACCAAACATTTGTCAGCTCAGTCTTCAGGTTGTCCAGATTGGGTGTCATCTTCTCTGCCATGATTTTCTTCATCTTTGCCCAGCAGTTTTCTATCGGATTTAGATCCGAACTGTTGCCAGGCCAGTTGAGGATCTCAGTCCGATTATCCTGAAACCATTTTGTCACCTTTCTTGACCTGTGATATGGAGCTGAATTGTGCATGAACACACCCATGAATAGCAAAAGAGTTTAACAAATGATCTTTCAGAACTTGAATGTACTGGCCATCATTCATCATCAAGGTTTTAGGAAGAAAGTAGAGGCCTCACCTTCCCATTTCACCTGGGAAACACTTCCATGCCATTACTGATTGTGGTTGCTTAACAGTTGGCACCGTGTAAGCAGAGTCATATCGACTACGGGAGGGAGGGCGATGAACCTTGGCAGAATGCACCTGGAACACTTGAAATGTGCTTTCATCGGAAAACACAACTTTTCTCCACTCATCCGATGTCAAGTGTGCATATTTCTTGGAAAACTGAATGCGCTATTTCTTCATGCGGTCAGTGAGAAGCGGTTTGTTGGCTGCGGTGTGGCTTGGCAAACTCAGCTCTTTCTGCAAACGGTGTTGGATATTTTGAATTGAGACATCTTGTAACAGCTGGGGATGCATTCTCTTCAATTCTGCTGCTGTCAATCAAGTATTCTTGATTGCTCCCTCTTCAGAAATGTATCTGTACCTCTGGAAGTTGTCCTCTTCTTTCCACCACGATGCTTGTGCTCTGGTACAACATCAGGTGGCTGCAGCAAGAACCTTCATGACGGTCAACTTTGCCATTCCAGTACTTTCACAAATCGTGTTGATAGGGACATTATCCTGCCTCCATGCAATGATATTGACCCTCTCATTCCCTGCGCAGTACTTTCCAGGCATGACAACAAGACTCTAGGAAAATAACAGAGCAAACAATAATACATATGAAAAAAGAGGGAAGTGCTGGCTTGGAGCGACGGGAACATATATTCCCACTCTCACTTCTGGGCAAGCACTGACGTGCTGAGTGTTTCACTACCTCCTGCCAACACCAAAGGAGTTGCCAGTTACTTCTTGCTCAAAAAATTCACTTGGTAGAGGTGGAAACACAAAGCAAAGACGGACAACTTTCCCACAGCAATGCTGTGTAGGTCCTAAGTCAATTTGCGGTGGGTTGTAGGTGCCTGGCGTAACTAAGTGCAGTACGACAACATGGGTTACAGTAAGAATCATCACAGGACAGTTAAAGCTAAAAGTATATTATGTGGAACGTGATTTGGTAACAATGGTTGCCCGTCGGGCACTGCCCGCTCCTGTGGACGGGACTTAAGTGTTCCCAGTTTGCTTGCTGTTCATGCGTGTAGTTGTTTCGTAAGTTATGCATTAAATTCTGTGCTCTTTTTTTCTTTATGGTGTTTTATTTATGTGACTTAAATTATGTAATGTAAATTTGTATGATAAATGATTTAGAGTGTTACGTAGTGTAAGGAACTCTGGCATGTTTTGGATAACTTTAAGTTGGCAACTGTTTTTCTCATTGAATGTAGAAGTTTCTAGGGTAATGCAAGCTTATATAAGGATGGGGAAGGGACTAGTTCAAGTTCAGTTAGTTTTCAGTTCAGTTTGAGTGTAGTGCAGTGAAGTTTGTATATTTTCGGTACTTGTGAAAACAGGGAAGAGTTGTTGGCAAACAGTGAAGTGTTATTGAAGTTTATATTATCGGTACTTGTGAAAATAGTGAAGTGTTGTTAACATTAAGTGTTATTGCTGTTAGTAAAGTTTGTGTAGCTCCAGTGCTTATGAGAAGTGAAGTGAAATTGGAAAGCATTCAGTGTAATTATTTGGAAAATAAAGACGGTGAACTTTAGAAACCAGTTTATACTTACGATGCCTGACTCATCATGTGTACTGTACACCTAGAGGCTGACCATAGAAAGAACAACTCACTGGGCAACGTCCTTCCTGTACTGAACTACTGCTGTTGAAGCCTATGGCATTGTGGGATGGGGACATAATACTGATGTCAGGAGTTGGGTATTAAAGGGCTGCAATGAGTCTAACCTTTGACATGGAGTCAGAAGGTGTCCAGACAAGAGGCCAAGCTAGGCAGGAAGAGGCTTCGCTGGGAGCAATTAAGAAACTACTACAAGCACAACTAAAGGCACAGAATGAAGGACAAAAAGAACTCAAAGAACAATAACAAGCGCAAAGTGTCCCATTACAAGCACAAAGTGTCCAATTATAAACACAGAATGAAGGACTAAAGGCGCAAAGTGAAGAACAGAAAGAGCTCAGGAACGAAATCAAAGAACAGTTGCATGCACAGAATGAAGAAGAGCAAGGACAATATCAGCGGCTTCAAAGGGCATTAGAGGAGCAACAGAGGGAATTACAACTGAGGATGCAAGGACAGCTAGATGCTTTCATGGGGGGAAATGAAAGAAGAACAGCAACAATTTAAGGAGGAAATAAATGCCATGGTAGAGCAGCAGAAGTATGAGGTAAGCAAGAATGTGATGGACTGTAAACAGAATGTAGACAACCACTTAAAACTTAGTGAGGAAATAGTGATGGAGTGCAGACAGCATGTAGATAACCAGTTGAAGCATGTAGTTGAACATGTAATGATAATTAGTTATAAAATTGAGGCTGTAAAGAACTATCGCACTGCTGAGCTTCAGGCTAGTGTATTGTACAGGGAGCATATGAAAAGAATGGACAGTGTATGGTGAATCATGACAGATCCTAAGCACCTAAAAGTAGCATTACAGGGTTTAACAATAAGAATGCAGAAGTTTTAAGTCCTGGACTTAATTATGATGCCTCAGTTTTTAGGCCCAAACCAGTGACATGCATGGCTATAATGGAGGTCCAGTTAAAAAGGAACCTCAGGAATTGGATAGTAGAGTATCTTAGGAAGCTCACCATGCACAGTTTGAGTTATTTGCGGATCAGAATAGTTGTGATGATAGGCAGAGGGCAGTGCAGCTTGCTACTAGCCTTAAGGGTACCACAGAGGAAATTCTGGGCCAGATGTGAAAGAGGGGAACAGTTATCAGTCCCTAGTAGAAGAACTGGAGCACAGATATGGAACCATGTACCAGACTGAGGTTTACAGAGCAAGATTCCTAACCCGTGTACAGGCTCGAGGTGAATCCCTACGGCAGCTTGCTCATGACCTAGAGAGTATGGCATACAAGGCATACCCTGGAGCAGCACCTAACCTGTTGGCTATTCTTCTATTCTTCTGAGGGACCAGTTCATTGATGCTCTTCATAGTGTAGAACTGAAAGTTCAGGTGATGCAGGCACAACCAAGAAGCATGCAAGAAGCATTAGCCAGGGCTTTTGAATTTGAGTCCAGTACATCCACTTTTCAGGCAGGTCCTAGTGCAGGATTCAATGCAAGAAAGGCACAGATATGAGAAGTGGAAAATTCTGGACGTTGCTGGTACTGTGAAAAGCCAGGACATTAGAAAGTGGATTGCAACAAGTGGAAGAGAGAACAGGAGAAGATCAGAGGAGGTTGCTGGTTCTGCAGGATGCTGGGACATAAGAAGGTGGATTGTTACAAATGGAAGAAGAAGCAAGCGCAGAACAGTGGCAATGAAATCCCCGATTGCAACTAACGGGTGTTGGACATGTGGTGAGGTGGGACACTTCAGTTATGAGTGTCCAAATGTGAAGGATGAGGGTAAATTAGTGAAGGCTGGTGACGAGAGGGAACAACCAGCCAGTTTTTTTGGAAGAAGCTCCACCACTGAGGAAATGCAGGAGAACCTTGAAGAATGGTGTGGAAGAAGGCGGAAGAAGAGACAACAAGTAGTGTACTAGCAATGGAAATCTTAGCATGAAATGCTGCTGTGCTGTAGTGACAGGGCCAGCATCAGATGAAGAAGACCTGAAGAGGATGCAGATTTACATCCAGTGCTAGAGTGGCTGCAGCAAATTACAGTGTGACCATCTTGGGAAGAAGCTTCCAGGTTAAGCCCTGCGACCAAGAACTACTGGAGTTAATGGGATCTTCTTCGTTTGAACAATGGACTATTGGAGCGTCAGTGGGAGACACCCAATGACCTCAGCAAGTATTGGCAATTGGTCGGTCCAAAGAAGATGAGGTCCGAGATCTTGGATGGGTCCCATAATCAGATCACTGGTGGGAACCTGGGACTGAAGAAAACTCCAAGCCAGCTGTGACGAAGTTCTACTGGATTGGCATGCATCAGGATGTCGAAGAGTTGTGTCGGGCGTGAGATGAGTGTTGTACCAAGAAGGGACCCAAGAAATGTGGTTGCGCCCCTTTTCAGCTGTACTAAATGGGTGCACCAACAGAAAGAGTCGTGGTGGACATTGGTGGACTTCTGCTACTTACTGAAAGAGGAAACTGGTATATATAGTATGTGTTGCCATGGACTACTTCACAAAGTGGCCAGAATCCTATGTTGTCCCCGATCAAGAGGTTGCAACTATTGCTCGGGTGTTGGTTGACCAGTCGTTCTGTTGTTCTGGGATGCCACAAGAGCTAAATTCAGATCAGGGTAGAAGCTTTGACTTTGCTGTGTTCCGTGAATGCTGCAAGTTATTGGGGATCAAGAAGACCAGGACGACCCCACTAAGGTTGCAGTCAGATGGGATGGTGGAGAAATTCAACTGGACCCTAGGACTAGAACTGGCCAAGAACTGCATTGATGGAAAAACAGAATGGGACCAGAAATTACCTGCATTGCTGCTGGCATATCAGTCTGCATTCCATGAGTCTACTGGCTACACCCCTGCAAAACTGATGTTGGGCCACGAGTTACGTTTACCTGTTAACTTGTTAATGGGAAGACCACCTGGTGAAGAGCTGCCTACAGACACAGCCAGTTACACAAAGCACTTTCAGGAAAGGCTGACTGAAGTACATCGTCAAGTGCAAGGAGCCCTGAAATTTTCAGGAGAGGTGATGAAGTGCAGGTATGATGCCAAGTTTGGTTATACAATCCTCAGTGGAAGAAGCTGCAGAGCCCATGGGACGGACCTTACACTGTGTTGCACCACCTATCAGAAATAACGTATGGGATTAATGGAGGCAGGAAGTCTCACCCAAAGGTGGTACACTTGAATTATCTGTGGCAGTACCATGGGCCAGGACAGTACAGCTGGGTTGTCTCTGAGGAATTGTGCTCTCCCGCACCCGCGGATGTTGAGGAGGACCAAGGAGCTGAAGTGCAAGACGATGGTGACAGTTTCCCAAAAGACGAAGTGAATCAGGAAAAGGACCAAGACCTTCCTGGAGAAGTGGACTGTGTTGAGGAGCAAGGACGTCGTTGGAAGCAGCATAGAAGAAGACCTGATAAGTTGAAGGATAATTTTGTGTATAGTTAGATGTGTCATTAGGATTAAGGTTTATGTATGTATATATTGTGTAGTTTTGTCGGGACGACAAAGGACTAGGAGGTAGTGTTAAGAAACAGGGTTTGCCAGTTAGGTAGTGGAGAAGTTTCTCACTGATTCCCGATGTTTACCGTGGTTCTGGTATGAGTCAGAGTTCCCAGTTTGCCTGCTGTTTGTGAGCGTAGTTGTTTCGTAAGTTATGCAATTATTTTTGTGCTTTTTTTCTTTATAATATTTTATTTACGTGATTGTTAAATTATGTATTTTAATTTAAGTTTGTATGGTAAATGATTTAGAGTGTAACGCAGTGTAAGAAACTCTGGCATGTTTTGGATATCTTTGAGTTGGCAACTGTATTTTTTGTAGAATATAGAAGTTTCTAGGGTAATGCAAGCTTCTATAAGGATGGGGAAGAGACTAGTTCAGGTTAAGTTAGTTTTCAGTTCAGTTTGAGTGTAGTGCAGTGAAGTTTGTATATTTTCGGTACTTGTGAAAACAGTGAAGAAATGTTGGCAAACAGTGAAGTGTTATTGAAGTTTATATCATCAGTACTTGTGAAAATACTGGAGTGTTGTCAAGCATTAAGTGTTATTGTATTTAGCAAAGTTTGTATTGCTCTAGTGCTTGTGAGAATAGTGAAGTGAAGTAGGAAAGCATTCAGTGTAATTAGGCTATTTGGAAAATACAGTGAACTTAAGAAGTCAGTGTTTATTTACGACGGCTGAGCTGATCCTGTGTACTGTTTACCTAAAGGCTGACCACAGGAAGAACAACTCACTTGGCAATGTCCTTCCTGTACTGAACTACTGCTGTTGGAGCCTGTGGCAATGTGGTCCGGGGACGTAACAATAGCAACGCCAAGAGGCTTCTTTGCCTGCAGGTATTGGAGGCAGTACATCCATGTAATGCCTAGTGAGGTAGTCCCTGCACTGCAGGCTGTCAGGCAGTTGCTGTAGACTGTCACCGCTTCACAGCAGGCACTACTTGGCCATATCTCTCCAGGAGGCCATAAATTACATCATTCTCAAACTGTCTGAGGGATGTACTTGTCTGTGTTATGTTCTTGTACAGAATGAAGACATTCAGTAAACAGGGGTCAAGTACAGCCGAGGAAAGTTCTGCCTTATACACCTGCCTGCCAGTTCGGACCTTTATGTGTCAGGCAACCACTAGTGAAGCAGTAACCAGACACATGTCTGGTACCACTGTATGGGAAGGGAGAGGTTAAGGATGCAGGAAGGCTGGGGGGGGGGGGGGCTGATAGTTCCTACACCTCCCTTTTCCATCCCAATCCTTCTCACACAGTTACCAGATACATAAATGTTGGCTACTGGTTTGCTACCAATTGTCTCACATATACAATTTCGAAGTGGTAAGCGAGTGTATAAAGCGGAACTTTCCTCGGGTGTACATGTAAGGATGCCTTCTTGTACCACTTACAGCACCACCTCAGGCGGTCGGTGGTGCCTATCCGCATATCTGATTTATCGACAAGTCGCATATTGACGTTACAGTCGATAAGTGCAGCAGGCTTGAAGAATGGCTGCCTCTTTCTTTTATCGACCTTGCTTGTGTCTACCAACTTACCTTCATGGGCCACGGAGAGGACATTCATCTTTCGCTTATAATGTCAGTGAATAGCAAGGAGTTTACCTGATTTCAAGGTCCTGCACTCCTCACTCACGGTGCCCATGGGAAAAAATGGCCAATGTTTCCTCTTTGCACGGACAGTGCCACACGATCCAATTTTGTGTTCTTGCAGGTACTTTGCAAGACTTGGCACCGTGTAATTATTATCTGTAAACAAGATATGGTTGCCACAGAAGTACACTCGGCAAGATTTCCGACTGGACAACCTGGTTGCGAGATTTAGTTAACGTGACAACAGCGCGCACGTGTGTGTGTGTGTGTGTGTGTACATGCCAAACAATATTTCGAATAGCTAAGCTTCATCCTCTGAATTATATTATGTGGCCATTGTACAGTATTATATTATGATATACAGCAGGCCAATAAATACTGTGATTGTTTGGGATAATGGGCTGTGCTCTGTACTATACAAAATAATTCTCTTGCCCTGTAGCGTTAACCACGGTACAGGTTGAGTTGTGGTTCAGAAACAGAGGCCAAGTTCACCCACAAATGGCACGATGTAGGGGGAAGGGAGGAGTATGGGAGTGAGCGGCCAAGAGTTTATACATTCTTTGTCATTACAGTATAGTTATTAAGGTGTCAATGATATCCTGTATGCTAAATAATAATAAACCTATATATTTTTATTATCTTTGTATAGACCCGATTACACACTTTAAATTACACGAAACATAAAATACCCTCTCCCTCGTTAACAGAAAACATACAGCCTGCTCCACCACCTCGACTCTCTCTCTCTCTCTCTCTCTCTCTCTCTCTCTCTCTCTCTCTCTCTCTCTCCTCAGGTGGCTATCAGTAGACACACACACACGCATAATCAGTTTGTGCTAATGAATAATGACGTTGCATTTAATATCTTCACCTAAACTTTAATACTGTGCCTAAATACGGTTGTAATACATAACCACCTCACATCACGGATTATGTTAACAAATAATCAATATAGTCTTTGTTTCAGTAATAGTCATGGGGTAGCCATACCAACAGTGATATTTTCGTTAATGTTAAAGGTAATCATGTGTTCAGTGGAGGATGGCCTACCAGTTAGAGGGGAGGTGGCCGCTGATACCCCCAATCCTCATCGCTACGCTGGTGATTTGTAGCGTCATTGTAGAGGTTCCTGTTCCATTTAAAGTTAACATACTGATGAACAGCCTTTGCTTATGAAAAATAGAAACAGACTATATGAAACTCTCAAAATACATTATGGAGCATATGGTGGGAGCTTTGCGGCTCTCACGCACCAGTCACAGCCTTCGTCCTTTGTTTCAATATTGCCAGCCTGACAGTGTGCAATGTTAATGAACATGCTATTAATGTTCGTTCTATATGCTTATTTACATTTGGAACAACAGAATTCAAAGCAGGATTTCATTAAGTACACAGAATGCCAAATACAGTATGTGTGTGTGTGCGTGTGGGTGTGGGTGCGGGACAATACGTGTGGTGTGGGTGGGGGGAATATAGTGAGAATGAAATGTGTCATAACGGTAGTTTGGGTGTGTGCATACGTGTCTAAGGATGTCCAAGACTGATATGTAAACTTCCCATTTAACACTTGATGACACTGACCTCAGTATTTATTTTGGTTCTGTTTATAAGTTTGTAGCAGGGTACATAATTATACTATTATGATTATGTTTTGGGGGTGGAACCTGAAGCAACATATAAGTCAAACACTGAAGTATTGTAATACTGATATTCCATGAATAACTATTTCTTCCAGGAGAAAATAATGTAATTTTAATGTTCATTTCAAAATTACACTGTAGGAGCATCTGTTTTTAATATTAGTTTACCGGATTCCCTGCGATCAGTTAAGTTATACAATAACAATGGTATATGCAATATATCCGTTATATATTGTATTAACTATGTCATGAAGGCTCACCCAGTGGATGTTCACGCAAACTACTTCGAAAAGACAGCAAGTTCAGTTTTTGGTAGTTTGCGAAGTTCACGTATTGTTTGGTGTGGGTATAAATCCAGATGTCCTTTACTGGCAAGTGTATTTCCTTATAAAATGAGAGTGGTCAAGTGTAAGACCAATACGTTATGTCACATAGAAGTTTGAAAATGATCACGCATATTATAATATAATTACTGCATGACCCTCCTGAATGACCACACCCAAAATCTTTGTTTTGTTTATTTTTATGTTGGGCCACTTGGAACAGATATGATTAAATTACACGATAGCCCACATGGAATTGTTTAATAATATGTAACCTAGCCAGTATGAAGTTTCTTGATGAATAAGATGTGTGGGTGTATGGCTAACAGATAAAAGTGAGAACCTACACACACACACACACACATATATATATATATATATATATATATATATATATATATATATATATATATATATATATATATATATATATATATATATATATATATATATATATATATATATATATATATATATATATATATATATATATATATGTATAATATATATATATATATATGTATAATATATATATATATATGTATAATATATATATATATATATATATATATATATATATATATATATATATATATATATATATATACTAGTATATGTATATAATATATATATGTGTGTGTGTGTGTGTGTGTGTGTGTGTGTGTGTGTGGTGCGGAATTGTACGAATTATGATAAACAGACAGGTTGAGGAAAACTGACTGAAGAGTGTGGAAGAGCAGTAGGTAGATAAAGGCCAGAGTATAGAGATGTGTTGATCGTATGCCTGGCACGTCTCTATATGACTGTTACCAGGTATTTTGTATTTATAAAATTTAATGATAGACAAAATATTTCTCTAGGCAACAGTACTTTAATGGATATGTATAAATTTACTGAGATATGTATGACAAACATTTTTATACTGTATCACTAAACAATTTTAATATCATAAAAAAAAAAACAGATCAATTGATATTCGTAATAATAATACGTCTAGATGAACGCATATTACCAGCACTTGCACCACTGTTTATTAAGCCTTACAATCCTCATAAAATATACCATCCAAATAGTGCATAAAGAACCATAACAAGAAAAACTGCGGCTTTTCCCGAAGCGTCAAATATATTAGAATGGAAACTATATGAACGATGTGTTACTATTCTATTCACGTGCAGTTACGACCATAGGAATATCTACGAGGAGGCTAGAAGTGGACACGTCACCGTCAATGTCTGGGAGTGCGTGTGTATCCACGGCATGGGTGACGTCACCAGGACAGAAGGGAGTTTCACTGTTGAAAAATGCATTGAAATTTTGCAGGCTTTTTCACTCCCCTCAGTCCAGGAGTAGAACTATCCGTTTCCTCCCGGCCCTATAATTTTTGTTCAGGACCGGTGCCCCATCCACAGGGCAAGAAGAGTCTTGGAATGGTTTGGAGGTCGAGAGGACTTGCAGTTGCTCGACTGACAGTAAGGAAGCATACATGAACTCCATCAAAATGTATGGGGGAATATGTTAACTGTTGGGAGCCTGAGAGGAAACGGACACCAGATGAACTACTGGCCCACATCCATGCCTAGTGGGAACAATTTAGAAGCCACCAACAGCTCATACGGAACCATGACGCCTCTATGCCAAGCAGACTGCGAGAGGTGATCGAGAAGGAGGGTGGGTTGACTTCCTACTAATGAATGATTTCCGTACAGATCTTTTATTATTATTATTATTATTATTATCATCATCATCATCCTCTAACTATAATGGATATCATTCCATGCAGTATAACAATCTAACAGTAAAATTAATAACTTACCATAACTTAACTGACGATATAACTAATATGACACTACCTTATATATTTTGCTCACTGGCATGATTTTTATCACGGGGCACGTACACAGGAATTAGTGACGTTTATGTGCATTTCTTAACGCGACTTTCCTGTTACAATGGCAGTTGTTTTCCATTAAAATATGATGTTTTCTTGATTGGCACAGTGACAACTCTCTAGACATTTTGCCAACTCGCTAGACATCTCGCCACCTGCTGACATGCCTAAGGTGCTGTTTTCCAATCGTGATAAAGTTTTTAAAAAATTACTCAGGAATAAGTTGGTTAGTGTGTGTGTGATCAATAACAAATACGGTAAACTACTAACAACTGCACTTGCTGTCTGTTCGATGTAGTTTTAAGTGAACATCCACCATGACATCACTTATAATACAATATATAACGTATTAATTACTGTAACTCAAAGCTACAGTATAACGTAACATACTGATCAAAGGAAATCCGATAATCTAAGCTTTGGAAACGCTGCACCTACAACGTATTTAAATGGATGTTATAATGCTGTATGATTTCTTCCTGAATTATTGTTATTCATGTATTTTGCCACACATAATGAATTGTTCTAATATTTCAGTGTTTGTCTTTATATGGTGTTTCAGGTTTCACCCCAAAACATAATCATATATTATATAATAATGTAACATGCTACAAACTTATGAATAGAGCCGAACAAATACTGAGGTGTTTGAGACAAAAATTACATACTGTGTTAGTCTTGGACGTCCTTAGCCACGTATGCATACACTTATATTTACCATTATGACACACACTTCATACTCATTATGCTTCCTCCACCCCCACCACACGTATTGTCGCACACCCACACTCACACACACATACTGTATTTGGCATTCTATGTACTTAATGAAATCCTGCTTTGAATTCTGTTGTTCCAAATGTAAATAAGCATATAGAACGAACATTAATAGCATGTTCATTAACACTGCACACTGTCAGGCTGGCAATACTGAAAAAGGACAAAGACTGTGACTGGTACGTGAGAGCTGCAAAGCTCCCACACTATGCTCCATAATGTATTCTGAGAGTTCCATATAGGGTGTTTCTATTTTTCACAAGAAATGACTGTTCATCAGTATGTTAACTTTAATTGTTGACATAACTGGAGGAACAGAAATCTCTGCAGTGACACTACAAATCACCAGCGTAGCTATGAGGACTGGGGGTGTCAGCGGCCACCTCCCCTCTAACTGGTATCCGCCACTGAACACATGATTACCTTTAACATTGGGTATTGCTACCCAATGACTATTACAGAAACATAGAATATGCAAATAAGTATTGATTATTGGTTAACGCAATCCGTAATGTGAGGTGGTTATGTATTGCGACCGTATTTTGGCACAGTACTAAATATTAGGTAAAGATATTAAATGCAACATCATTATTCATTAGCACAAACTGGTAATGTGTGTGTGTGTGTGTGTGTGTGTGTGTGTGTGTGTGTGTGTGTGTGTGTGTGTGTGTCTACTGATATCCACCTGAGGAGAGAGAAAGAGGGAGAGAAAGAGAGAATCGAGGTTGTGAAGGAGGCTGCATGTTGTCTGTTAGCTAGGGAGGGAGTATCCTATCTTTGGTGTAATTTAAGGTGTGTAATCGGGTCTATACAAAGATAATAAAAATAAATAGGTTTATTATTATTTAGCATACAGGATATCATTGACACCTTAATAACTATACTGTAATGACTAAGAATGCATAACTGTTGGCCGCTCACTCCCATACTCCCCCCTTCCCCCTACATCGCGCCATTCCCTCTGTTTCTGAACCACAACTCAACCTGTGTCGTGGTTAACGCTACAAGGCAAGAGAATTATTTTACATAACTCGGACTTCATAAATAGTAGAGTGCACAGCCCTTTATCCCAAAAAATCACATAATATTTATTAGCCTATATCATAGCATAACCCAATGGCCACATAATATTATTCGGAGAATGAAGCTTAGTGATTCGACACATTGTCGGGCATGTATACACACACACACACACACACACACACACACACACACACACACACACACACACACACAAGCAGACGCGCGCTGTTGCCACATTAACCAAATCCCGCATCCAGGTGGTCCAGCCTGAAATCTTGCCAGGTGTACCTGTCCATAGGTTTCTTCATGACTAAACCAGAGATGCCATGTGGGTCGTCCTTCAATAACTCCACATCATTTTTTCTTAATGCGAGAAACAAGGAACCAAAGGCAAAGAGCCCGCAATTATTGTTCCTTCCAAGAGAAAAATAAAATATAAGAGAGAGCCAAATTCAAGATCCAATCATTTCAAGATGCCTGGACACACTGCGTTTGAAAGACTGGAGATCATAGGCAGCAGGAAATACAGACAGAGGGAGACAGTTCCAGAGTTGACCTGTTGCATAAATGAAGGACTGGGAGTAACGGTTAACTCCTCCATTAGAGATTTGGACAGAAAAGGGATGAGAGTTTGCTGCTAGACGGGTGCCACGTGCCTGTCGTAGAAGTGGAGGAATGCATGCAGACAGTTCAGAGGAGCAGTGACCATTGAAGTAACGATAGAAAAGAGATAAAGATGCAACAGTGTGGCGAAGAGACAGAGGTTGAAGGGAGTTGGTAAGAGGAGGAGAGTTAATGAGATAAAAAGCCTTTGACTCCACCCTAATGAAAAGAGCTGCATGTGGGGAGCCTCCACACACATGAGAATTGTACTCCACACAGGGGCGAATAAAACCCCTGTATAGAGTCAACAATTGTCCAAGGGTAAAGAAGGAACGGAGTCGGTTTAGCACACCTAATCTCTTGGAAGCAGATTTTACAAGAGATGTAATATGATCTTTCCAAGATAAGTCCCGAGTAAATGAAACCCCAAGCATGTTCAAGGATGATACAGGATTAAGCTGAATATTATTAAACGTTAGTGGGTATACCTGTGGAATATTTTGTCAGGTTGATAGGTGTAAAAACTGAGTCTTTGATGCATTGAAAACAACCAGATTATTTTTACCCCAGTCAAATATACAAGCCATGTCAGACATTAGGCATTCCATAGCTTCATCCCTTGTTTGTCGTAGTAACTGCTGAGATGGATGTTGCGGGAACCGAATGGAAAGGTGAAGGGTGCAGTCATCAGCGTATGAGTGGATAGGGTTAGATGTACAGCCTAGAAGGTCATTGATGAACAAACGGAAGAGAGTTGGTGATAGGACAGAGCCCTGAGGAACACCACTGTTAATAGATCTAGGAGAAGAACGATGGCCATCTACAACAGCGGCTATAGAACGACCAGAAAGGAAGCTAGAGATGAAGGCACAGATAGAAAGACAGAAACCGTAAGAGGGCAGTTTGGAAATTAAAGATTTATGCCAGAGTCGGTCGAAAGCCTTTGAGATGCCAAGTGCAATGGCAAAGCTTTCGCCAAAGTCCCGATAGGAGGATGACCAGGAGTCTGAAAGGTAGGTGAGAAGATCGCCTGTGCAGCGTCCCTGATGGAACCCATACGGACGATCAGAAAGAAGGTTGTGATAGGAAAGATACTTTAAAATTTTTCTATTAAGAATTGACTCTAAAACTTTTGAGATACAGGATGTTAAAGCAATTGGACGGTAGTTAGAGGGTTGGGAATGGTCACGCTTCCTTGGGACTGGCTGAATGAGAGCAAACTTCCAGCAAGAAGGAAAGGTACATTGACAGACAAAGGCAAAAGAGTTTACCTAGGCAGGGTGTAAGCACAGAAGCACAGTTCTTGAGAACAACAGGAGGGACCCCATCAGGCCCTTATGCCTTATTAATATTGAAGCCTGTGATGGCAGAAAATACATCAGCTGAAGAAATTTTAATGTCAGCCATGAGGAAGTCAAAAGGGGGATGTGATGGAGGAACAGCACCGAAATGGACTATGGTGGAATTCGAGGAGAAAGTCTAAGTGAAGAGATTTGTTATATCAGTAGAAGAAATAGCTACAGAGCCATCAGAGTAGAAAAGAGGAGGGAAGGATGATGAGGTAAAGTTGTCAGAAAGGCTTTTGGCAAGGTGCCAGAAGGAGTGAGAAGAATTCGAGTTGGAGAGTTGAGAGCATTTAGTATGGGTGAAATTATTTTTAGCAGCACGATTCCGGGTAGAAATGTATAAAAGATGTGATTCAGGGGTGGGTTGGCTTCGGTACCTTTTACAGGCCCTCTCCTTGTTGCGGACATCATTAGAACAAGCGTGATTAAACCAAGGCTTTCTTGCATTAGTCAAAGGAAACGAGAAAGGAATGTATGCCTCCATGCACAAGAGAACAATTTCCGTAATGTGCAAGGCACACTCAGATGGCTTCCGGCCATGGAAACAATAATCATTCCAGGGAAAATCAAAGAAGTACTGCCTGAGGGCCTCCCAATCAGTGGCTCCAAAGTGCCAGAGACAACGTTTCTTTTGAGGGTCCACAGGCCGTACAGGAGCGATAGGACAGATTAAGGTGATAAGGTTGTGATCCTGAGGAGCCCAATGGAGAGAAAAGATTAACAGTGTAAGCAGAAGGATTAGTTGTAAGGAAGAGGTCCAGTGTGTTGAAGCTCTCTCCAAGGCGGTCTGGGATACGGGTAGGGTGCTGTACAAGCTGCTCTAGGTCATTAAGGATGGATAAGGTGTCGGCTTGTTCACCAGGTGGATCAGAGAAAGGAGAGGAGAGGCAAAGGTTGTGGTGAACGTTGAAATCTCCTAGAATGGAGATTTCAGAGAATGGAGAAATGGATAGAATGTGTTCCATCGTAGCAGTAAGATAGTCGAAGAATTTTTGATAGTTAGTAGAATTAGGAGATAAGTAAACAGCACAGATATATTTAGTGAGAGAATGACAGGAAAGCCGAAGCCAGAGTGTAGAGAATTTAGAAGAATCGAGTTCAGGATCACGAGAGCAGGGTAAGTCATTGCGTATATATACACAACAGCCACCTTTGGCTTTGAAATGAGTATATAGTAGGAGGATAAAGAAAAGGGTCTGCTGTCAGTTGCCTCAGACAGCTGAGTCTCAGTTAGAAAAAGAAGGTGAGGTTTAGAGAAGGAGAGGTGGTGCTCAACAGAGCGAAAGTTAGAGGAATGGTCACGAATGTTGCAAAAATGAAGAATAAGTGAGTCAGACAGTGGTTCCTGGCAACTTGAGTCGTCACCGGGAGAGGGGGGGGAAGGTTGGGACATGTATGGTCCCCCCCCCCCGGGGGCTCCGAGGCCACGTGTTTTGCTGCCATGATTTTTATACTTAAATTTTTAGAAAAGGAAGTGTAGTGTGTACTGTGCATGTAGTTTGGCGTTGATAGTTAGAGAAACTTGTATGAAGTATTAGAGAGCATGATGGCCTACTCTCTGTGCTACTGAGACACTGTATACACAGTAAAATCTGTCATGTAGCCAGTCTTGCTATCGCACAAAAAAGAAACCTTAATTCCAAAACGATATCTATTTCGATAGAATGTGTTAAGGCAAGATGTCCCCTGAACAGAACAAGTGACTCGTCGATAACAACCTTTTGGCATGGCCTGAAATATGATCTAAATTTTTCGTTCATGATTTCCAGAATCGAGCAAATATTCCATAACCTATTTTTCGGATGTGGGCCCACATTGGATGAGAAAAGCATGTACCTGAGGATGTTGAGGTACCTGTCCCATGGCATATACTTACCAAACATTGGTGTCGAAGCAGTATCATCCAGTAGCCCGTTATCATGAATATTGTTTTTTTTTTTTTTTTATGTCAGGCATCAACATAATCAGTGCAAGCGAAACATACATCTCACTAACATTTGTCATTCTCCACTCCTTTATTTTCACACTTTCACGAATGAGCGAGGTTTCACCCTGAATGCATTTATTTCCCTTACAATGAAATTCATCTCTCTTGTTGTAAATAAAAAAAGCAATAGAAAAATCAAAAGGAGTGGATGATGCAATGCAAGGGAATTCTGGCTGCACAACTGCATTTATGTCATTAAACACAGGTACATCAGGGTGAAACCCTATCCCTTCCTCCCAGGTAAATGTTTCTAACATACCCTTGGTCCATGCCTTGCCTGCCGTGCACGTGGCCTGCCCCATGCCCTGCCTTGGCCCCTAGCATGGCGCCATGGTGGCAAGTCCGGCAAATATTCATTCGATGAGGCAGATGATTGTGGTGGTGATGGTGATAATGTTGGTGCCGGTGATCCTGGTGGTGATGGTGATGATGCTGGTGCCGGCAATCCTGGTAGTGATGGCGTTGGTGAAATCCAGTGACAGGCACTTGCCTGCTAGCCAGAAAATGATGGAGGCCGTGCACCTGCACCCGCGTACCCTGACGTACTTGCCTGTGGCAATGAGGCAGAGTCGTGTTGTGAGGCAGGTGGCAAGGCAGGCTAGTGTGGTGAGCCAAATGGTGAGGCACTCCAATGTGGTGAAGCACGTGGTGAGGCAGGCCAACATGGTGAGGCAGGCAGGTTTGATGAGGCACGTAGTGAGACAGCACGTGGTAAGGCAGGCCAGTGTGGCGAGGCACGTGTGAGGCAGGCTGGTGTGGTGAGCATGTATTGAGGCAGGCTGGTGTGGCAAGGCAAATGGTGAGGGAGGCAAAGATGCAGGACGAGTGGGAGAGGCTAGTGTAGTGGTAGGTTGTGTTGAAATTTCCATGGTAGGCCTTGAGTCATGTGCTGGTGCGAGGCTCAGCCTGCGGCGTTTCCTCTTTCCTCCATCCTCCACTTCCTCTTTTCTCCACCCCCTACCTCCTCTTCCATCTTTATTGTGTGAATATCCCCCTCTGCAGGATCATCAGTATCATCTGAACCATTTCCATCATTAGAAAAGGCAGATGAACATACAGAGGGAAAAGATTGCCACACAGTGAAGAACTCATGATCACCCTCGTCATCCGACACAAACATTTCCACACTCAGCATGACGAGGTCCCTTTCGTCAGAGGAAGAGTCACTCTCCCCACTCAATTGGCGATAATGGCAAGTCCCATTGTCTTCCTATCGTGCCATCACTAAAGCCTTTCCTTTTCGGCCCTTTAGACTTCAATGGTGTTGAAGTCGGCGGTTGCAGGTGCTTAGCCAAGGGTCCAAACAAATGGAATTTTTTTTCATAGATCTATCCATTATGGAGGTATGCAGGCAACTGGAGAGTGACTGGGGTGTATGAGGGAGGGTTGCCAGTGGCTGTGTGTGGTGGAAATAATCAGCTGAACATTCAAACAATGGCATGAATTACTAGATCATGTTTAACCCCTAAACTGTGGGGATGTTTTGGCTCGACTTGCGTGTCCTGCGGGCATATTCGCGCTCCGACAGACTCTCTAAAAATATTTGCCAAAAATCAGTTATTAGTCCTGGAATATTATAATTATATAGGCTTATGGCACATACCTTTACCTTTCTCCTGGGATGTTTGTTGAGCCTTCACCGAGTACCGTAGGACTTGTGGAGACTTCTGAAGTTGGGTAACGAAGTCTCCACTTTACATTCCCCGACACCCCGTAATATGATTACCATAACCTGATATTATCACTAGAAACACTATTCTATGATTTTCAAATAGTTTGGAATCCATACTCAAAAAAAAAAACACATTGTGAAAACAATGAAAATACGAGCGCGTATGACCCTCTCACTTGCGCTCATTCGACGCTGGTATTCTGTCATTTATTATTCATAAAAACACTCACACTTTATATTTCTATTACTATATAACTTTTATATATATATATATATATATATATATATATATATATATATATATATATATATATATATATATATACAGTATATGCAGTCTTTATTCATAAGTTTCCTTCAGTACTAGTAGTTTATTGTCATTGTAGGCATTCAATTTCTCTTTCAGTAAAATACGTAGCATTCACTTTCTCGTCTTGTATACTAGCGTTGAGAGCGAATCTGTCACTTTCACTTCCACTTTCATAACTCATAGTATTCATACATGCTAGAGTGAAACTTTCACTTTCATTACTCCTAGTATATATACTCGTATTCTTATATTACTACTCATTTACATTTCTATTTACATTCTCTATTTTATTTACATTATTTACATTTCTATTTTATTTACACTGTGTTATGCACTGTCACTTGCAGTTACTTATAAAACTATTTTCCACTGTTCACTTATATTTACATTCAATGCTTTCACTTGCTGTTTACACATTATTTACACATTATTTACATTTCCACTTGCACTGCTTTACTCACCAGAAAGATCATAGTCACTGTCCATCATTTTCATTGATAAATTAGCCAATTCACGTTCCACAGCAGTCACTTAGCCCTTTACTCCTTTCAGCACAAGGTTTAGTGGGGGTAGAGGTCACAGGGCCCTTTGCATGGGGCTAAAAAGCAGTGGAATTGGACAGGCGTGAATCTGACGTGGTTTCACCTTGAAAGACGACAGTAAACTGAATGCCGAGGTGGCCTAGGGGGAGTGCAACGCTGCCAATGTCAGCGTGGTGACAGCTGCTAATATATACGCTATGAAATGATTGGCAGGAAATCTAGACAATACATAATAAATTAGGAGTTCCAGGTGACTGTAAATATCATTAGGGTTCTCCCTTCCTTTCTTATATATATTTTTATTATGAGAATAGATTATATGGCATATTTCAAGGGGAAATAAACAGGGAAAATTAGCGAACGAGTGCACGTGAGGTGTTGTAAGGTGATAATTAGCCAATTCCAGGTCTATGGCACTATCACTTACCTTATTTATTTTTTGTATATATTATTTGGTATAAGAATAGGGCATAGGGCTTATTTCAATGGATGAAATCAGTGGAAAATTCCACGGAAGATTTATTTAGTGCAGCGTGGCTGGGCAGGCGAGAGGAGAGGGTAATGGAGGGGAGGTAGGGAGGGGAGTCAAGAACGGGGAGAAATGGCTAAATTGTCAACAATGGATGGGAGTACAGATGAGATTAGGAGTGCTGACTTGTGTTGGACATTGGCAGTACTGATAGATGATACAAGCCACCAATTGAAAGCCCAGGCGAATTCAAAATAACACAGAATCACAAGTGACACCCTGTGGTATGATCCCTTGCTCCCATGCGTCACGAAAGTGACGCCCCGCAGTTAAGAGGTTAAATGTCACCTGGATGACCCCGGGTCGACATGTATACATGACACCTGAATGCAATGGGTTAATGCATCAAAAACTCAGTTCTTACATCTGTCAACCCGACAAAACCTTCTGCAGGAGGACCCTGTAATATTTTACAGTATCCAGCTCAATCCATCCACCGTTTTAAACATTCTTAGGATTTCATTCTCAGGATTTATCTTGGAATGAACATATTAGCTCTCTTGTAAAATCTTCTTCCAAAAGATTACATGTGCTAAGCTGACTCCATGCCCTCTTTACCCCTGCACAGTTGTTGTCTTTATGCAAGGGTTTTATTCGCCCCTGTGTAGAATGCAAGTCTCATGCAAGGGGAGGCTCCCCACATACAGCTCTTCTAAACAGTGCAGAGTCATACACTTTTTGTCTCCTTAAACCTCCTCCTTTTACTGGCTTCCTTCAGCCTATGTCTGTTCGCTGCATTGTTGGATCTTATTTCTTTTCTGTCACTACTTCAATAGTCACTGCTCCCCCAAACTGTCCGCTTGCATCTCTCCACCACTGCGGTGAGCTTGTAGCACCCATCTAAAAACAAACTCTCATCCTTTTTGTGTCCAGCTCTGTAATGGAAGAATTAACCATTACTCCCAGCCCTTCAGGTATGCAACAGGTCAGCTCTGAACCATCTCCCTTTGTGTTTCCTACTGCCTATGATCTCAAGTCTTTCAAATGCGATGTGTCCAGGATTCTCAAAACAAATGGCTCTTGGATTTGGCTCTCTGTTATCTTGTTTTTGTTTTTTCTTTGAGGAAACAATTTGTGGGCTCATGGCCCTTTGTTCCTTCTTCCTTACATAAAAAAAAAAAATGGTTAGTATACGCTGCATAGTGCCAAAGATTCTGAAAAGGGATGTGTATACACAAATCATAACCTACATAAATGAAAATAACATTTTGTACAAGTTCCAGTCAAGCACCAGATGGACATTAAATTACAATATAATGCCACGGAGGGCAACTTAATGCCCTCAGAAGGAGCCTGCCGAGGAGCATATACAGCGCGCCTGGACTCCAGGCCACAAGGACATAAGTCCGCCCGGGCCGTGCGCCCCTATGACCTGGAGCTCACCCGCCACAACCATAGCTGGAATACGAGATTACCTTCTGAGTGAGCCGACCACCAACAGCCATGGGTGGAGCTGTTACTTCAGCTCCAGTCAGCACCCCCGAGATGGCCGGTAGCCGGTCAACCCTCTTACAGGAGACAGCCTGCAGTCGCTGTGGAGGCAAGCAGGAGACAACCTGTAGCTGCTCCCGCCTTCGTCAGGAGACGGCCAGATGCCGCTCTGAAGGTGCCCCTAATGAGACGGCCTGTAGCCGCTTGACCCTCCTACAGGAGATGGCCTCCAGCCGCTCTGGAGGCAAACAGAAGACGGCCTGTAGTCACTCCCGCCTTCGTCAGGAGATTGCTGGTAGCTGCTCTGAAAGTGCCCCTAACGAGACGGCCTGTAGCCGCTCAATCCTCCTACAGGAGATGGCCTGCAGCTGCTCTGGAGGGAACAAGGAGACAGATGGTAGCCGCTCCTGTCTTCATCAGGAGACAGCTTGTAGCTGCTCTGAAGGTGCCCCTGAGTCGGCCTGTAGCCTCTCCCTCCCCCAGGCCACGGCCAGTAGCCGGGCCTTAGCGACGGCTGGTAGCCATGCCCCCAGAAGGCCAGAGCCAGTACCCGGGCCCTACGGCAGGAGACGGCCGGTAGCCGCTCTTCCATCAGGTGCTGACTCCTGTTCACCAACCCACGACCCAGAGGGAGCCCCCAGGCTGGAGGAGAACTGGAGAGGCCCCTCCTGACGGCGTCTCTGAAGACCAGGGACTGCAGCCCTTGGGACCTCCAGACCGCCCCCACGACCCCCGGGCAGGACCTCCCTACACCCAGACCCCGGAGATCTTCGTCTTCCATCAGGCGCCTGAGTGAGAAGTTCAGGCAGCTATTCGGTCCCAGCCCCGAGGGCCAGACTCCCTCCCTAAGCCCTGAAAGCACGGGACCATTCACCACCAGCAGCCCCACACGGGAAAGGACGCCCCTACACTTGATCCTGTGGCCCCTGAACACAGAGGCCCCTGGCAGAATCCGGCCCCGTCAGTAGTGAGGCTGAGTCATCTTCGCCACCCTTGTACCTAACCGCTACAACGCCCAGACCCGAAAGGAGTGACAGTGAAAGCACAGTGTCCATGACATAGTGAAGTAAAGGCAGAACAATGAATTAACAGTATAAAGGAAATTAGTGAAAAAAGCATCAGTGACTATATAAGAGTGGTGGAATAAGTAAGGTAACAGTGAAACAGTGAACACGGCAAGGCAGTGAGACACAGGTCTATCACAGTGAAGACGCTACCAAATAATAACGGCGCACCACACTAAGATCATACGCAGGCCCCAGTGTTAAAGTAATAATTACCCATAGTGAAATAGTACCACCAATTCCACCAATATATAAAACTTGGACTTCCTGCAATAATAGTGCATAACTCCTCTGCCCTAAGTGCAATTCACCTTACCCGACCTTGACCTGAGTAGTATCCTACCGATACTAATAACCCACATCTAGGCTCAAGAATTATAATTGTCCAGTATATCTGTATTCATGACATCTACCAGTTCCGCTGTAGAATTTAGTAATACACATGTAAGGTTGTTGCTTTGAGTTTTTGTGTCCTGCCTCGCTCCTATTTGTCTAAGCTCCAGTCTAGAAAGAGAACCCAGCTACACACTAGGCATCAGAAGGAAGGGAAGCTGACTCTAAAACACCTAGTATTACGCTGGTGGATAGCGGTGGTTCTTGACCCGGGCATAGGGAGAGAGGTAATCAGGAAATACCGGAAAAATGGCAACCAAACGGCATGTGCAATTACCTAAATTCAACCCTGAACAGTATGATGTTAACACATACCTGGCAATTATTAAACCTTTGCTAGATATCGAGTTCGAGGATGACAAGCAAAAAATTGCAGTCACACTCCCGCTACTGGGCAAAGCGGCAGCTAATATAGCACCCAAGATTGTTCTGGGGTTCACCTGGCAGAATTTCATGAAACTCATGATTCAAGCCATCACTTCATCACTGGGTAAAGTGGTAGCGCTATCCAAATTGGATAGCCTAACATTTGGTGGCAATTTGGATGATACTGTAATCCTGACTAGGCACCTGGTCACCGCTCCCTACCCAGAGGCAGATGATGAAACCCGGGAGCAGCACACCTTTAATACTATCCGACTGTCCCCAGCATGGTCAAGGAGCTCTCTATAATCCCTGACCCTACCGGAGACGTGGATAAGGATATCCAACTGATACACCACCTCCTGACCTCCTACCCTGCACCCCAGCAAATCAATGTGGTAAAAAAGTTTCTCACGAATACTCTGGCTCCCCCAGTCAAGCCACATCCGCCTATGCCCCGCACTAGCCTCACCCCAGCACCCAGCCTGCATAGGGCGCATCCCATCAACCGGCGCCCCAGTCACAGGGAGAACCCCAACCTCATCCTGGTGAATCCCTGGAGGTTCTCTGCTTGCAGCTCCAGATGTCCACTGCACAATATCAGGGACCAATTGAAAGCTGCCAAACGGAAAACCACCACCCCAGGCCAACATAAAGTTTCCTCTCTAGAGATCGAAGAACCAGAGGATGAACCTGCACCTGCGGAGGAGAGCGAACCCGGGGAACAGGAGCTGGAGGAAGAAGAGGGAGGCCCCCTGCAGTTGGATTTTTAGGACTGCCCCTGCACCTTCCCACGGTGGTGGGGGCCACTTCCTCCAAATACCGCCCCCCAGTTTACCACAAGATGAAGCTGAATGGGGCAAAAGCCAGACTTCTGGCCAATATGGGAGAGGTCAGATCCTGCCTGTATAGCCACTACTTCTCCCATCACAAATCGACCTTTGGCCCACTATTCCCAATGGCTACTCACTTTGTGGACGCAGAGGATGGCCCCCCGCCGATCCATGGGGAAACACGGGCCCTGCACGTCGACACCCATCAGCCAGTGTCGACACAGCGTAAGTTCATCGTCTTCGACTCTTCCTGCCGCAACTACGACGGATATCTGGGGTTGGACCTGTTGTGGAAGTTAGGAGCCACCATTGATTGCCGCAACAGAGAGCTCCAGTTCCAGAAATCACCCGACCCCCCCATCCCATTAGGTCGTCTGCACCTGCACGCCCCGGCCCTGGCCGGAAGACTCTATCCCCCCTCATTCTCTCCCCCCTTGACCTCCCTCCACTCTCCCCCTGCGCCCTGTCTTTTCCCGCTACCATTCCTACGCTGTCACCATTCCCCCTCACCAAGAAGCCTGGGTGTCCCTCAACCGGCCCTCAGGTACCTCCATCTTGTTCTCCAAACTTCTGTCACCCGGAACCCTCTTGGCCTGCCTCCTGCCCCCAACCTACCTTCCCCCTCATCACACAGCAGTCCGGATTGCCAACCTCGTCCCCTCACCCCTCACTTTCCTTAAAGGGCTTATAATCGGAGAGATGGAGGAAACTGAGCCCTGTGTCTCCTTCCCCTCCCGCTTCCCCGTCCCTCTGCCCCCCATCCCCGACCATCTCTCTGCTCACCAATCAGACACCCTCCACTGCCTGGATTTCCAGGATCTGTTCATGGTGGGACCCACCGATATTGGACACACTACCTACCTGGCTCACAAGATTTACACGATGGGCCCACCGATCCAACAGCCATCCCAGTGGAAGAACCCCAAACAGCAGGAAGAGGAAGACCGCCAGGTACAGGAGATGATTGAAGCTGGAGTCGTCTCCCCCTCCACCAGCCCCTGGTCCTCCCCCATCGTACTCCTTAAGAAAAAGGATGGCACAATGCGGTTCTGTGTTGAATACCGACAGCTTAACGATGTGACCACCAAGGACGCTACTCCACTCCCGCGTATAGACAACTCCATGGATTCCCTATACGGCGCCTCCTGGTTCTCCACTCTCGACCTCCAGTCAGGGTATTGGAAGGTCCCGGTGCGTCCAGAGGACAGAGGCAAAACTGCTTTCTCGACCAGCAACGGGAAACATTATGAATTTAATGTTTTACCCTTCAGCCTCTGTAATGCCACTACCACCTTCTCAAGACTAATGGAATCCACTCTCTGCAGCCTCACACGGAAGATCTGTCTCACTTACTTGGATGACGTCATCATTTTCAGCCAGACCTGGGCTGACCACCTGCAGCGCCTCCGCTGGATTTTCACCCGAATCTGACAGGCAGGCCTCAAACTCCGGCCCTCCAAGTGTGTCCTGGCTACCAGAACCATCTCATTCCTGGGACACGTCATCTCCCAGGCTGGCATATCTCCCGACCCAGACTAGCTCCACGCCATCGCGGCCATACCCCCACCACAAGATGTTCATGGGATTCAAGCCTTCCTCCTCCTGATGTCCTATTACCGCCGTTTTGTGAAGGGGTTCTCCCACATTGCCAAGCCACTCCACGACCTGACCCGAAAGGGAGAACCGATCATCTGGACAGACGAGAGATGAGCTGCCTTCCAACAACTTAAGGGTAAGCTCGTTTCCGCCCCTGTCATGGCCTTTCCCGGCTATTCCCTCCCATTCCGGCTGTACACGGACGATTCCCTAATCGTGCTCAGTGCTGTGCTGGCACAAGTCCAAGAGGGCTGAGAGCACATCATCGCCTGCACCAGCCGTACCTTCCATCAGGTGGAAAAGGATTATGCCGCCACCAAGAGGGAGTGCCTGGGCATCATCTGGGCACTTGAGCACTTCCGGGCATACCTATCGGGGACTCAAGTTACTATCATCACTGATCACCAGTCCCTCCAGTGGCTGCAGCAGTGTGACACCCACAATGCCCAGCTCATCTGATGATGCGAAACCCTGGAGGAGTTCAACTATGATATGTCGTACCGCCCCGGCAAACTCCACACCAATGTGGATGCTCTCTCCCAGCTCTCCATCAAAGCCGTCCAGCCGGAACCCGATCTCCAGCAGCAGTGGCATCGTAAGGAATGACCCCACTGGATTCCCCAGCACCTCCTCAAGAAACTGTATC
This sequence comes from Coenobita brevimanus, assembly GCF_032717465.1. Lineage (NCBI taxonomy): Eukaryota > Metazoa > Arthropoda > Malacostraca > Decapoda > Coenobitidae > Coenobita > Coenobita brevimanus. The sequence goes on along the minus strand of NC_136973.1, from coordinate 14,360,643 downwards.
ACCAGGGAGACCACCTGCTTACTCCTTCCGGGCATATCATCCTGGCCCCAGACACCGCCCTCGACGCCCTCTGACACCTGCACACTCACAACGGCATTCACCTGGGCACAGAAAAGCTGCTGCAGGTGGCTGAATCGGTAGAGAGGCGGCTTGCAGTCCTAATGGACCCAGGATCGAATCTCGGCTGGGGCAGGGAACAGTTTAAGGATTTGAATTTCCTAAAATCAGACTTTCCTGATCTACCAGATGACCCGCCGACATGTCGTAAAAGTACCCCCGCTAATACCAATACACCAGTCCTGTATGAGACAGCCCTAGCATGTATTCAATATGGACGGTGGGTGTTAGCGCCGAAGTGGTGACATGTGGAGGTGTAGGAGGACTACTGGGCCTTGGGATAGGCAACTGCCCCCAAGAAATAGGCCCTGAGCCTTTGCCCAGAGTCGGACACATAAAAAAATAAAAAAAAAAAAAAAAAAAAAAACCTACTAGGCGTCCAATCCCTCCACCCTCGCCAAGATTATCCAATCTTCCTGAGCGTGCGCCCTCGGTAAGGACATCACCCATACTGCCGGTCCATCAGGTCGTATTACCGCCCACAAACCTTGGCAGTTATTGGCGATCGACACAGTGGGACCCTTAACCTCGAAATCAGGTTATAGGTACAGGACCACGTTCATTGATACGTACTCCAAATTCGTCATAGTCTGCCCAGCGAAAGAACACCATACTGTCGCAGTAACTCATGCCCTGATTCGGCACGTATTTTCATACTTTGGTATCCCACAAGCAATCCACCCGATAATGCACCAGAGTTCACCAGTAAAATCTGGGACGAGCTGGCCCACATTTTTGGCTATAACATCTCACACTCGTCCCCTTACTGGCCCCAAGGAAATGCCACATGCGAGCGAAGTCATTGTATACTAATGAATCAACTCCACACCTGGATAGAAGCCACCAAAGATGACGACTGGCCCGCCCATGTAAAAATCATGCAATTTGGCATCAACTCCTGCCCCCGAGAGGACGGAATTTTGCCGTACGAATGAGTGTTTGAAGTAACACCCCTCCTTCTGCCCCTTCGGCAGCACTTACAACTCTCCACTTCTACCCCCACATTGGACCCACTACTCCATCTCAAACGACAGCTAACCCACCTTCAAAACAACCTGGACCTCCGCCCCGACACCGCCTCCAACCCCTACAAGCCGGGTGACACTGTTATGATAGCGCAGCTCCCCACCTCCCACAAGCTCATGCCATGCTTCACAGGGCCCCATAACATCATCTGCATCCCTAACCCCTACCAGGTGACAGTCAAATATCACGGCACTTCTCGCACTCTCAGAAACCATCATGTACGCCCTTTTCACACTCCTGCCTCCCCTGCCCCGGCCCCGTGCCCCACCCCACCCACTACCCCCGTGCCACTTCCCACTACCTCCTATGACTGCTACATTTCCCCCTCGCCATCTCTCTCTCCCTCCCCTTCCCCCGACTACCACTGGACTCTTCTTCCTGCAGCAGGATCCTGAGGGGACTCACCTGACGGACCCTGACGTAGGCTGATGCCGCAGCCCCCTCCTGTCGGCATCTCCAAACACCGGGGACCACAGCCCTTGGGACCTCCAGACTGCCCCCAGGATCCCTGGGTGGGACCTTCCTACACCCAGACCCCGGAGATCATCATCCTTCATCAGGCGCCTGAGCGAAAAGTTCAGGCAGATATTCGGCCCCAGCCCTGAGGGTCAGACTTCCCCCCCCCAAGCTCTGAAAGTTCGGGACCCTTCGCCACCAGCAGTCCCACATGAGAAAGGACACCGCTATGCGTGATCCTGTGGTCCCTGAACACAGAGGCCCCTGGCAGAATCCGGCCCCGTCAGTAATGAGGCTGAGTCACCTTCGCCCCCCCTTGTACCTGACCACAACAACGCCCAGACCCGAAAGGAGTGACACTGAAAGCACAGTGTCCGTGACATAGTGAAGTAAAGGCAGAACAATGAATTAACAGTATAAAGGAAATCAGTGAGAAAAGCATCAGTGACTATATAAGAGTGGTGGAATAAGCAAGGTAACAGTGAAACAGTGAACACGGCAAGGCAGTGAAACACGGGTCTATCACAGTGAATACACTACCAAATAATAACGGCGCACCACACTAAGATCATACGCAGGCCCCAGTGTTAAAGTAATAATTACCCACAGTGAAATATTACCACCAGTTCCACCAATATATAAAACTTGGACTTCCTGTAGTAATAGTGCATAACCCCTCTGCCCTAAGTGCAATTCACCTTACCCAACCTTGACCTGAGTAGTATCCTGCGCGATTCTAACAACCCATATCTAGGCCCAAGAATTATAATTGTCCAGTATATCTATTCGTGACATCTACCCTTTCCACTGTAGAATTTAGTAATACACATGTAAGGTTGTTGCCTTGAGTTTTTGTGTCCTGCCTCTCTCCTATTTGTCTAAGCTCCGGTCTAGAAAGAAAACCCAGCTACACACTAGGCGTTAGAGGGACGGGAAGCCGACCCTAAAATAATTAGCATTACAGACATACTCTACAGAAACATGCCTCATACACTTTGCAGATTTAAAAGATCAAACATGTCTAGAAGTTTATTCACAGGTGTGGTTCCAATAGATCTTCAGAAAGCATTCAGCACAGTTGATCATGGCATACTCTGTGACAAACCACAAGTCATGGGCATAGGATCTGTTGATTGGTTCGGATCATACCTCAGCAACAGAAAACAAAGACTAAAAGTTGATGAAGTATAATCAAAATCGATGATTATGACTTGTGGCGTGTCACAGGGAAGCATTCTTGGTCCATAACTATTTTTGTGTTAAGTCAATGATATAATTCTGAGTGTCAACTGTAAACTTAAGTTATATGCGGATCACAATTACACTCAATAAAAAAATATCGGCACCATTTCAGTGTGAGACAATATGATTCACAGACTATGATTTATGGAAAATGAGACTGATATGTTGGTACTACTGGTGTGACAGAGGTGCCAATGAGAAATATCTAACCCAGCACTTCCATACGGTATTGCATTATAATGGGCATTGTGCATGACAAGCTAATGTGTAATTTATAACAATAATAACATTGTGAAAATAAACACATTTACAGTATGAATAACAGCCTACCAGTAATTCTTATATCACACAGACAGATTGGATCTTGTATCAATTGTAGTCTGATAATGTCTGTGTATCAAGGGGAATCTATCTATCTATCTATCTATTGCCAGACGCCTCAATCCCGAACGGGGTGGCCACAAACAAATCGCCTCCACTTTGCCCTGTCCCCCGCCATTTCACTGCCCTGCTCCCAACTCACACACCCCTCTCTCATATACCTCTCTACCCCATCCGTCCATCTCATCCTCGGCCTCCCCCTCCCTCTCCCCCCCCGTCCACCTCACTCACATACACTTTCCTCGTCAGTCTCCCACCCTCCATCCTCTCCACATGGCCAAACCACCTCAGTGTGTTCCTCCAAACACTTCCTATAACATCCACATCCACACCACAACACTTTTATATCCTCATTTGTCAGCCTGTCTCTTCATGTGACTCCATAGGCTTCTATTAAATAACTCATTTCCACTGCTCTCACTCTTGACTTGTGTCCTTCCAACAATTTCCAAGCTTCACACCTATACGTCAGAGTTCGTATCACAATACTATCATGTAGTAAATTTCTCACTTCCATGCTCACTTCCCTGTTTCTTATCACTGCTATCAAGGAACCAGCAACTTTGCGTACTTGTTGTACCCTTTCAAGCACTTCACCCTCCAAACTTCCATCCTTACTCATCACACTCTCCAAGTACTTAAACGTACTCACATTTTCCATTTCCTCACCATCCAACCTCACTGTACATTCACTGACTTCACCTCTCTCGAAGAGCATCACTTTACTCTTCCCTACATTCTCCTTTAGATTCCGTTTCTTACACACTCTCCGAAACTCATCCACCAAGCCTTGCAGCTCCCCCTCATCTTCGCTCAACAACACAGTATCATTTGCAAACATCAGTACAGGGAGTTTCCAAACACTGCCCTCTTTCACCAGGGCCACTCCAACATCCACTACCCTACCTTGTACCTCTTTTATTACCCCATCCATGTACAGATTGAACAACCATGGAGACATGACATCCCTGTTTCAACCCAACCTTCAAAGAGAAATATTCACTCAGTTCACCATCCACGCGCACTGCAGCCTTAGCACCACCATACATACTCTTCACAACATTCAACAACTTCCCATCTACTCCATATATTCTTAGTAGTTTCCACAATCCTTGTCTATCCACCCTATCATATGCTTTCTCCAAAGCCATGAAAGCTGCATACAACTTCTTTCCCTTCTCTAGAAACGTTTCCAGTAAAGATCTAAAAATGAATATCTGATCTACATAACCTCGTCCCTTCCTAAAGCCTCCCTGTTCTTCTCCAACTAATTCCTCTGTTATTTCCGTAACTCTGTCAGTAAGTATCGTACCATACACTTTTCGTATTACACTAAGAAGACAAATGCCCCTATGATTACCACGCACTTCTTTATCCCTTTTTCTTTTGTACAAGGGAATAATTATACCTGACTTCCAATCCTCCGGGACTCTACCTTCCTCCCAGGCCAATATGCACATCTTCCACATCCATTCTACTGCTATCTCTCTCCCATGCTTCAATTTCTGGAGCTTTCCCCAGTCTGACTTTCTTCAATGCTTCCACAACTTCAATCCTACTGATTTCTTCCTGTCTTCTCACCTCTCTCCTTCTCGCAGCCATTCCCCAAGCACTTATACTCGCATTACTTCCATCCTCTATGTTCAACAATTCCTTAAAGTGTTCTCTCCATCTGCTCACTTTTTCTCCCTTCTTCACTAGTAATCTACCATTTTTATCTCTCACTCCCCTGCTAGCTTCACTGCCACCCTGTCTTACTTTCTTTACCTCTTTCCAGAACATTTTCTTACAGTCCACTTTTCAATTTCTTCCACGCCCTATTTCTCATCCATTCATTGTATGTTTTCTTCTTTTGTGGCACAGCCTCTCTCACCTCTTCATTCCACCATGCTGTTCCTTGCACATCCCTCCGTCTTCTCTTCATCCTACACACCACATCACGTGCTGCACATATTTCTTTGCACATAATATATATATATATATATATACACACAACAATATATATATATATATATATATATATATATATATATATATATATATATATATATATATATATATATATGTATATATATATATATCCATATATATATATATATATATATATATATATATATATATATATATATATATATATATATATATATATATATATATATATATATATATATATATATATTTGTACCTATATATATATCTTGTACCTTTCCTTCTTGCTGGAAATTTGCTCTCATTCAGCCAGTCCCAAAGAAGGGTGACCAATCCCAACCCTCCAACTATCGTGCAATTGCTTTAACGTCCTGTATTTCAAAAGTTTTCGAGTCAGTTCTCAATAGAAAAATTTTAAGGCATCTTTCCTATCATAACCTAATTTCTGATCGTCAGTACGGGTCCCGTCAGGGACGCTCCACTGACGATCTTCTCACCTACCTTTCAGACTCCTGGTCATCCTCCTTTCGGGACTTTGGCGAAAGGTTTGCCATTGCACTTGACATCTCAAAGGCTTTCGATCGAGTCTGGCATAAATCTTTAATTTCCAAACTGCCCTCCTACGGTTTCTATCCTTCTATCTGTGCCTTCATCATTAGTTTCCTTTCTGGTCGTTCTATAGCTGCTGTTGTAGACAGCCATCGTTCTTCTCCTAGATCTATCAACAGTGGTGTTCCTCAGGGCTCTGTCCTATCACCAACTCTCTTCCTTTTATTCATCAATGACCTTCTAAGCTGTACATCTAACTCTATCCACTCATAAGCTGATGACTCCACCCTTCACCTTTCCATTTGGTTCCCGCAACGCCCATCTCAACAGTTACTTCAATAAACAAGGGATGAGGCTATGGCACACCTAGTGTCTGACTTGGCTCGTATCTCTGAGTGGGGTAAACATAATCTTGTTGTTTTTAATGCATCTAAGACTCAGTTCTTACACCTATCAACCCGTCAAAATCTTCTCCAGGTATACCCACTAATGTTTAATAATAATCAGCTTAATCCTGCATCATCCTTGAACATGCTTGGGGTTTTATTTACTCGGGACTTATCTTGGAAAGATCATATTACATCTCTTGTAAAATCTGCTTCCAAGAGATTGGGTGTACTAAGCCGACTCCATTCCTTCTTTACCCCTGCACAATTGTTGACTCTATACAGGGGTTTTATCCGCCCCTGTGTGGAGTACAACTCTCATGTGTGTGGAGGCTCCCCACATACAGCTCTTCTCAATAGGGTGGAGTCAAAGGCTTTTCGTCTCATTAACTCTTCTCCTCTTACTGACTTCCTTCAACCTCTGTCTCTTCGCTGCACTGTTGCATCTTTATCTCTTTTCTATCGCTACTTTAATGGTCACTGCTCCTCTGAACTGTCTGAATGCATTCCTCCACCTCTATGACAGGCGCGTAGCACCAGTCTAGCAGCAAACTCTCATCCCTTTTCTGTCCAACTCTCTAATGCAAGAGTTAACCGTTACTCCCAGTCCTTCATTTATGGAACAGGTCAACTCTGGAACTGTCTTCCTCTGTCTGTATTTCCTGCTGCCTATGATCTCCAGTCTTTCAAACGCAGTGTGTCCAGGCATCTCGAAATGAATGGATCTTGAATTTGGCTCTTTCTTGTATTTTGTTTTTCTCTTGGAGGAAACTGTTATTGCGGGCTCATGGCCTTTGGTTCCTTCTTCCTCACATAATAACACACACACACACACACACACACACACACACACACACACACACATATATATATATATATATATATATATATATATATATATATATATATATATATATGTTCAGCCCCTGAGGAATGGACGCAACCAACTTTCAAGTCAGATCTTGTCCTTGTAGTTGCAGCTGTTCCCATGCCATCATTGCAATATCTAGTAATGTTTGCCTACTCCGATGGCATGTAGTGTCTGGAAGACCTCGATTGATCATTGCCGCTCATGTGTCCTCAATAGGATTCGGATCTGGGAACTTTGGAGGATGTGGCATGAGCGGTATGTGTGGATATTCTCGAAACCAGGCCTTCACATCTCTCGATGTGTGTACGGGGCTGTTGTCTTGAACAAGGTAAAATAGCGTTGTATTCAGGAATAACAAAGCCCTCACTGTGGGAAGCAGAATTTCATTCAAAATCTCTACGTATTTCTCCCCTGTGAAGCGGCCGCGTCCTTGGTTGACCAGTTCTCTGACATCACAAGCGTAGATTCATCCAAAAACACCAGTGCACAATCTTCTGCTTCTCCGTGTGGCACGCAGATGTTCCCGCTGATATTTGGTAAAAGATATGGAAAGGGATATTTTACATTTCCTCAGTTTGAATCCTGAAATTAAACATCGGTCTATTGTATGGGTAATGTAATCAGGGCAGAAATGTGGTATTTGTAATAATTATGTATATACTTGCTGATATATTTGACCTCCAACCCAATAGGAAAATGACATTAAAGTGTTGCGTAGGATTAAAACGTTAATTTTATTATTTCCTTTTCCATCATATAAAGTTAACCTAATAGTGGATAATCCTAAATATAATATTAAACCCTTATGACAGTCTGTCAAACACACACACACACACATTAAAAGTCAATATGATACATATTTTCTGCAATTTTTTACCTTGAATTTAATGGCCGCCAAACTACCGAAGTAGCCATATCATCACTGCAGTATGTTTTTTCATCATAGACGCACTCCCTGTCATCAGCTTTCCAACCACCTCGGGAGTACTGCCCTGCTCGACTGGTGTTACAGGTTGTTAAACAATCTAACGACTCAAACCACCTGCGCCTGAGAGGGTTCATATCGCCCAGTCCACAGGCAACAGTATGTTTGGATATCACAAGCCTCCTGGCGATCTCCCCAGTACTTCGCTCTTCTTCATGAAAGATGATGATTGCTCTACGTTTTCCCTGTGATGTCTCCATTTCGACTGCCACGCTACTGTAACATTTATCAGCGACATTTATATCGCTTGCTGAACCCCAGTATGTTTCACATAATGAGGTCCGAACTACAGGGTTTCTTGTATTCCATTCTGGTATCATATTACGTCAGAACAAATTCCATTCTTATCTCTTCATTGATAAAGTTTTGAAACTCACGGTTATGTCGCTTCGTATCCTTCATTTATGTTATCATATATTTTCCAGATACATGGCTGGATTCGTCATAGTAACATTGATTACATAGCAACTCTTCCATTTGTGTGAATCAAACAGGCCTGTCAACACTACCGATTGAACCAGAGACGAAACATTTCACATTTTATCCGACCCCAGGGTGTCGTTACTTTTTTTTTGGGGGGGTGCTTCTTGTATGTTGAAAGGATCCTAAAAAATAACGTATCAGCCAGTTTATCCAAAAACCTTAAATCCTGTTAAAAGTTGCTTGTAGACACAGATTATCACTGCATCTGGGGAAAACATAATTCATACTGCTTGATTCAAAAAGGAATTTACAAGAAGCAGGGGATTTCCAAATAATGTAATTCAATTATGTATCGGGAACACCTGTTGTGCTACTATGTCTGGGGATGAAATAATGGAATCAGTTGTAAACAAATCTACCAGTTGATTAAAATTCCTTTACTGACAGGCAGGAAGCTTGCCAATAGCAACAAAGATGACACTGTGTCAGTCGCTTGTACCGTGTCACACAGAGTATGCGATATCAGCATGATACACTGCCCTTAGCAATAAGTAAAAACGGAAGCTCTTAGCCCTTCAAAACAAGGTAAGAAGGCATATTATGCTGTATCTGGAACCTAGGTCACATGTATATAGGCTGTCATGAACTAAATGAACTTGGAAAGTTATGGGTAGAATATATGGCTAAACAACTGAAACTACACAATACCCATAAATCTATTACAATGTTGCACTTGAATATCTAAGGGAAAGTTTTGTAAAATCTAGGGCTTGTGCTCGCCATAATACGAGAGATAGCATGTTAAATTTTAACGTAACTAGCATTAGAGGTCAAAAAGTGTGTACATTCTTTTGTGCAGCAGCTAAAGACTGGAACAGTTTGCCTCACAGTATAAAAGCAAACAGTAGCTTAGATTCTTTCAGGAAAAATCTGAAAAGATACCTTCAACAGGCAGCCTCTTTCAGAGATGCTGACGTATTTTTGTATTACTAGACACTTCAAAGTCAGTGTTAGTTTTAAGTATGTTACCAACTACCTGATATTCTTGAATTATTATATTCTTGCGTTTGCAGAATAATTTAACATACTCTAAGATAATTTTTTGAATAAGACTAACTACTTCCCCTTGCCCCCAGCTAATCCTGATCCCAAAAGAAGGACCCCAATGGAAATACACCGTATAAACCTTATTGGGTTTTCCTTGGTTAGTTTCAAGCATGGCTGATACTTATAAACACTTGTTCAGTGTTTAATGTGACACTCTGATTGTATGAGCCCCATGAGGAGCGCAGGAGCCAGGGGCTAGGTAAGTTGGGCCTGACATTTAAGATGAGATTGGCCAGCCTCATCCATCCCTGGGAGGCATTACGTGAGCAATAAACCCTAACTATCCTTCGATATACACCGACACCAGCTCAATCCGATTGGAGCGCCATAATTACCCACTAAACCACCAGGCTCCAAAACTTGGTTATATAGTTACCACCCAGCATAATATATGGTTTCCTGGTGTACAGAAAACCATTTGGATTGTCATTCAGTGTAGAGTCACCCACTGGCAGAATGAGGAGGAAAGAATGAAGGAAAGAAAGACAGAAGAGGATGGAAGGAAAGAAGGATGGAGGAGAGGAAAGGGCAGACACCTGAGAGCAGCACTGCATCAAGTGAGTCGATGGTGAGATTACTATTATTATTATTATTATTATTATTATTATTATAGTTCTGGACAAATGTGGAAGTGTGCATGGAAAAGTTTGGAAGGAATGAGAGAGTGTTTTTGATCGGTGATATGAATGGTAAAGTAGGGAATGTGAAGGTGGATGGAATAGTTGGTGAGTGGGGTGTGCCTGCTGAGATAGGTGAGAATGGCAGTGCGTTAGTGGACATTTGTGCAGGGAGGGGGTTGGTGATAGCCAATACCCTCTTCAGGCATAAAATGATCCACATGTATACATGGCGAGTGATGAGAAGGGTGGGTGGTGAACTGAATGAAAGCAAGGCAATGATTGATTATGTGTGTGTGGATGAAAGGATGCGAAGATGTGGAATGGATGCAAAAGCTTATAGAGGTTGGGGGAGTGGACTTTCTGACCACTACTTGGTGGTGGCCAGAACCAAGATCCAATTAGGATGGAGAAATAGAAGAAGGGAAGGATGGGAAGAAGGAGTATTTGTAAGGAGAGTGGAAAGGTTACAAGAGGATGAGAAAAAGGCAGAGTATAAGAGAGAAGCGGAGGAACGATTGGGCAAATATGAATTGGAGCAGATGGGGGATGTGGAAGCTGTGTGCAGGATATTTACAGAAGAAATATGTGCAGCATGTGATGTGGTGTGTGGGATGAAGAGAAGACGGAGGGATGTGCAAGGAACAGCGTGGTGGAATGTAGCGGTGAGACAGGCTGTGGCACAAAAGAAGAAAGCATACAATGAATGGATGCGAAATAGGGGCGTGGAAGAAGTTGAGAGGCGGAAGAGAGAGTTATATGTAGAAAGAATGAGGTGAAAAAATTAGTAAGAGAGAGTAAGAAGAGAGCAGATGAGGAATTTGGAAGGAACTTGAGTGTAAACTGGAGGGACTGTAAGAAAATGTTCTGGAAAGAGGTGAAAAGAGTAAGACAGGGTGGAAGTGAAGTTAGCAGGAGAATGAGAGATAAAAATGGTAGATTACTAGTGGAGAAAGGAGAAAAAGTGAACAGAAGGAGGGAACACTTTAAGGAATTGTTGAACATAGAGGATGGAAGTAATGCGAGTATAAGTGGCTGGGGAATGGCTGGGAGAAGGAGGGAGGTGAGAAGAGAGGAAGAAATCAGTAGGATAGAAGTTGTGGAAGCAACGAAGAAAGTTAAACTGGGGAAAGCCTAAGGAATTGATGGAGTGTGTGGTGAAATGCTGAAGTATGGGGGAGAGATAGTAGTAGAATGGATGTGGAAAATGTGCAGATTGGCCTGGGAGGAAGGTAGAATCCCTGAGGATTGGAAGTCAGGTATAATTATTCCCTTGTACAAAGGAAAAAGGGAAAAAGAAGTGTGTGTTAATCATAGGGGCATCTGGCTTCTTAGTATAATAGGAAAAGTGTATGGTACGATACTTATTGACAGAGTTAGAGAAAGAACAGAGGAATTAGTTGGAGAAGAACAGGGAGGCTTTAGGAAGGGAAGAGATTGTGTAGATCAGATATTCATTCTTAGATCTTTACTGGAAAAGTTTCTAGAGAAGGGAAAGAAGTTGCATGCGGCTTTCATGGATGTGGAGAAAGCATATGACAGGGTGGATAGACAAGGATTGTGGAAAGTATTAAGAATATAAGGAGTAGATGGGAAGTTGTTGAATGCTGTGAAGAGTATGTATGATGGTGCTAAGGCTGCAGTGCGTGTGGATGGTGAATTGAGTGAATTTTTCTCCTTGAAGGTTGGGTTGAAATAGGGATGTGTTATGTCTCCATGGTTGTTCAATCTGTACATGGATGGGATAATAAAAGAGGTACAAGGTAGGGTAGTGGATGTTGGAGTGGCCCTGGTTAAAGAGGGCAGTGTTTGGAAACTCCCTGTACTGTTGTTTGCAGATGATACTGTGTTGTTGAGTGAAGACGAAGGGGAGCTGCAAAGCTTGATGGATGAGTTTGGGAGAGTGTGTAAGAAACGGAATCTAAAGGTGAATGTAGGGAAGAGTAAAGTGATGGTCTTTGAGAGAGGTGAAGTCAGTGAATGTACAGCGAGGTTGGATGGTGAGGAATTGGAAAATGTGAGTACGTTTAAATACTTTGGTAGTGTGATGAGTAAGTATGGAGGTTTGGAGGGTGAAGTGCTGTAAAGGGTACAGGAGGGAAGAAAGGTTGCTGGTTCCTTGAAAGCAGTGATAAGAAACAGGGATGTGAGCATGGAAGTGAAAAAGTTACTACATGACTGTATTGTGATACCAACTCTAACGTCTGGAAGTGAAGCTTGGACGTTGTTGGAAGGACACAAGTCAAGAGTGAGAGCAGTGGAAATGAGTTATGAGCCTGTGGAGGCACATGGAGAGAGAGGCTGACAAATAAGGATATAAAGGAGCATTGTGGTGTTGATGTGGATGTGATAGGAAGCGTTAGGAGGAATACACTGAGGTGATTTGGCCATGAGGAGAGGATGGAGGGTGAAAGACTGATGAAGAGAGTGTATGGGAGTGAGGTGGAGGGGGGAAGAGGGAGGGGGAGGCCGAAGATGAGATGGAGAGATGGGATGGAGAGGTATATGAGAGAGGGGGATGCGAGTTGGGAGCAGGGCAGTGAAATGGTGGGGGACAGGGCGACGTGGAGGCGATTTGTTTGATGACACCCCGAACGGGATTGAGGCGTCTGGCAAAATATATATATATATATATATATATATATATATATAAATATATATATATATATATATATATATATATATATATATATATATATATATATATATATATATATATATATATATATACACAGTATATATATATATATATATATATATATATATATATATATATATATATATATATATATATATATAATGCTAGGTGAAAAAGGCCTGATTCGGCCCTAGAACATCTAACGTGTAGCGGGGTCCTCTTTCGAGACCGGGGTTAGTGCAATAAAGAGAAGTAGGACACAAAAACTCCAGGCAATAATCTTTACACGTATATTACCACAGACAGACACAGGACAAAAACAGCAGATCATACACCGCAGTATGTGACAGAAAATAAAACCTTAACTAGATAATTAGTATCTTGCAGGATATTGGCTCAACAGACACTGATGCTAACACTGTAAATTTAGTGCACAGGTGTACATGGAATACAGGACCGCGGTGCGTGTAGGAGCGTAGGAGTGGGTCTCACACGGGGGGTGGAGGGGTGAGTGGTGACGCGCGGAGGGTCAGATCAAAGTTATAGTTATACTGGGAGGGAATTGATGTTACGGATTCTATCTTAGTATTTTCTGATGGCAAGGGGATTTTGACAATTGATTATATTGCTTGTCCAGGCTCTTGCATACACAGTGACTACTGAGAGGAGATTTCTTAGGGGGGGGTAGAAGACACTGGGAATTACTGTGTTTATGGTAATACAAGCGGGAGGATATTACTAACAATTTTTCTCTACTGTTTCCTGGTAGCAAAGGACGTTTGGATATTTTACTACGGAGAATCTCTTGGGGTAGGAGTCTTACTGATTTTATACAGGGGCGTGACTCATGAGTCTGATTCACCAGAACTTAGTTTCTGCACTCGTCCTTATTCATCCACAAGTGATATCACTCGCCCCGGTATTCAACATACTAAGTCACTGTATCACTGTTACACTAATTCTGGGGCAACATCACACTTAACATAAGTCACTTACATGGTGGGGACGGCGGGGAGACATGCTGGCAACAACTCTGCCGGAATAGGGGCACCGCCAGGGGAGGGCGTGCCGAGAGGGCACGGGACGACTCGCAGGGGGATCCTCTCTTGTCCAGGGCTGCAGGTGGCGAAGGGGCCCGTGGTCTCCGGGCTGAGTACAGGGATATGACCCTCAGGACTAGGGTGAAACAGGTCCAGGAATCTCTGGCTCAGGTCTCGGCTGGAGGTGAAGGTCTTCCGTCATCGGGGCGTGGAGAGATCGTGCCCGGGCATCCTGGGGAGGGTCTGGAGTACCCGAGGGCTGCGGCCCCCAGAGTCATGGGGCACCGTCAGGGAGGGGCTGTGGCACCGACCTGAATTAGTGTCCGTCAGGTGGGTCTTCTCCGGGGCCAGGCGTAAAGAGCAGAGGCCGGGGGAAGCTGTAGGGCCTCCCTGGGGTCCTTCTGTGCTGGAGGTCTGGGTACTCATCTCACGCCGGGGAGGTGACACTGCTTGCACCTCTCTCTGGCAGTGGGGCCTGGCTGTTGGCCGTGGCTGCCCAAGGGTGCAACCATAGGGTGCCAAGGCCCGGCTATTGGCAGTGGCCTGAGTGGGGGAATCAGCGTGCCTCTAGACACCTTCGGAGCAGCTATCGGCCGTCTGACGAAGGCGGGAGCGGCCTCTTGCCGTCTCCTGTAGGAGGGAGGGTGCGTGGCTATAGGCAGACTCGGGGGCAGCACCTTCGGAGCGGCTATCGGCCGTCTGGCGAAGGCGGGAGAGGCCTCTTGCCGTCTCCTCCTGCCGGAGGGGTGAGCGGCTATCGGCCGACTAGGGGGCAGCACCTTCGGAGCGGCTATCAGCCGTCTGGTGAAGGTGGGAGCGGCCTCTTGCCATCTCCTTCTGCCAGAGGAATGAGCGGCTATCGGCCGTACCGGGGGCAGCACCTTCGGAGCGGCTATCAGCCGTCTGGTGAAGGTGGGACCGGCCACTTGTCGTCTCCTTCTCCCAAGGGGAGGAGTGGCTATCGGCCGTCTCCTGCAGGAGGGGGTGTTGGGCAGCTATCGGCCGTCCCAGGAAGGACACCTTCTGACGAAGGCGGGAGCAGCTATTGGCTGTCTCCTCATTACCCTCAGGTCGGTGAGACACCTGTTCCCTTATGAGGGGCGGGCGGCTATCGGCCGTCCCTAAAGAGAAGGCACCTTTGGAGCAGCTATCAGCGCACTCGTGTAGAAAGCGGGAGCGGCTATCAGCGCACTTGTGTAGAAAGCGGGAGCGGCTATCGGCCATCTCCTGAGGGACGCTAGTCGGAGCTGGACGGACAGCTCCACCCCGATCTGATCTGGCGGTCCCACTCCTGGAAGGTAGTGTCGTCTTCCTGCTAGGGTGACGGTGAGGCAGCTGAGTGCTATAGGGGCGCATGGCCCGGGCTGACTTGTGCCGTTGTTGCACTGCATCCTGTGGTTCGACTACGGCTACTCCGTGGGGGCCGGGTGGGGGTGTTGGCGAGTTTCTGGGGGCACTATGCTGTAGATCACGCATCTCAATATATCCTAGGCTGCTTCCCCCAAGGAAAGGGAGGTAGCCGAGACAGGACGACTCACTCTCCATTTACTCATCCATTCAAACACATTCATTCGCATCTTAGCCCCAAAGGGGAGAACGGACAGATCCTCACCGCATCACACCGCACAAGGGTCAACTGCGCAATGCAATCAGTGACATCCGCAGCAGGGCCCGACAGCAGAACTGGTTTACCCCTGCTACATCATAACAGACCCATCCCCTTACCCGCACCTGACCTGACTAGCTGATCAGACCAAATGCGGGAGAATATCCCCTCAGGGCTGCGTCATCACTTATTCATTCACAATTTCTCTCCATTTATTTCTGTCACGCACAGCCACTCTTCCTTGCTCAACAGACATCCCTCTCGCATCCAGCGCTCTCTTCACACTGTCCATCCATCCTATTCGTGGTCTCCCTCTCAGCCTTACACCTCTCACATCAGATCTAGTTATCTTTTTCACCAATCGTTCATTATCCATTCTCTCCATATGTATATATATCTCTATATATATATATATATATATATATATATATATATATATATATTTTTATGCGAGGAAGAAGGAACCAAGGGCATGAGCCCGCAGTAACAGTTCCCTCCAAGAGAAAAACAAAATACAATAGAGAGCCAAATTCAAGATCCGATCATTTTGAGATGCCTGGACACACTACGTTTGAAAGACTGGAGATCATAGGCAGAAGGAAATACAGACAGAGGGAGACAGTTCCAGAGCTGACCTGTTGCATAAATGAAAGACTGGGAGTAACGGTTAACTCTTGCATTAGAGAGTTGGACAGAAAAGGGATGAGAGTTTGCTGCCAGACGGGTGCTACGCGCCCGTCGTAGAGGTGGAGGAATGCAAGCAGACAGTTCAGAGGAGCAGTGACCATTAAAGTAGCGATAGAAAAGAAATAAAGATGCAACAGTGCGACGAAGAGACAGAGGTTGAAGGGAGTCAGTAAGAGGAGGAGAGTTAATGAGACGAAAAGCCTTTGACTCCACCCTATTGAGAAGAGCTGTATGTGGGGAGCCTCCCCACACATGAGAGTTGTACTCCACACAGGGGCGGATAAAACCCCTGTATAGAGTCAACAATTGTGCAGGGGTAAAGAAAGAGCGGAGTCGGCTTAGCACACCTAATCTCTTGGAAGCAGATTTTACAAGAGATGTAATATGATCTTTCCAAGATAAGTCCCGAGTAAATAAAACCCCAAGCATGTTCAAGGATGATGCAGGATTAATCTGAATATTATTAAACATTAGTGGGTATACCTGTGGAAGATTTTGTCGGGTTGATAGGTGTAAGAACTGAGTCTTAGATGCATTAAAGACAACCATATTATTTTTACCCCAGTCAGAGATATGAGCCAAGTCAGACATTAGGTGTGCCATAGCCTCATCCCTTGTTTCTTGAAGTAACTGTTGAGATGGGCGTTGCGGGAACCGAATGGAAAGGTGAAGGGTGGAGTCATCAGCGTATGAGTGGGTATGGTTAGATGTACAGCTTAGAAGATCATTGATGAATAAAAGGAAGAGAGTTGGTGATAGGACAGAGCCCTGAGGAACACCACTGTTGATAGATCTAGGAGAAGAACGATGGCCGTCTACGACAGCAGCTATAGAACGACCAGAAAGGAAGCTAGCGATGAAGGGACAGATAGAAGGATAGAAACCGTAGGAGGGCAGTTTGGAAATTAAAGATTTATGGCAGACTCGATCGAAAGCCTTTGAGATGTCAAGTGCAATGGCAAAGCTTTCGCCAAAGTCCCGAAAGGAGGATGACCAGGAGTCTGAAAGGTAGGTGAGAAGATCGCCAGTGGAGCGTCCCTGACGGAACCCATACTGACGATCGGAAAGAAGGTTGTGATAGGAAAGATGCCTTAAAATTTTTCTATTAAGAATTGACTCGAAAACCTTTGAAATACAGGACGTTAAAGCAATTGGACGATAGTTGGAGGGTTGGGAGTGGTCACCCTTCTTTGGGACTGGCTGAATGAGAGCAAACTTCCAGCAAGAAGGAAAGGTACAAGTTGACAGACAAAGGCGAAATAGTTTGCCAAGGCAGGGTGTAAGCACAGAAGCACAGTTTTTGAGAACAACAGGAGGGACCCCATCAGGCCCATATGCCTTGTTAGTACTGAGGCCAGTAATGGCAGAAAATACATCAACTGAAGAAATTTTAATGTCAGCCATGAGGAAGTCAGAGGCGGGGAAGTGATGGAGGAACAGCACCGGAATCGTCTAAGGTGGAATTGGAGGAGAAAATCTGTGCGAAGAGATCTGCTTTATCAGCAGAAGAAATAGCTACAGAACCATCAGAGTAGAAAAGAGGAGGGAAGGATGATGAGGTAAAGTTGTTAGAAAGATTTTTGGCAAGGTGCCAGAAGGAGCGAGAAGAATTCGAATTGGAGAGTTGAGAGCATTTAGTATGGATGAAATTATTTTTAGTAGAGCGAAGAACAGACTTAGCACGATTCCGGGCAGAAACGTAAAGATTATGTGATTCAAGGGTGGGTTGGCTCCGGTACCTTTTGTAGGCCTTCTCCTTGTTGCGGACAGCATTAGAACAAGCGTGATTAAACCAAGGCTTTCTTGCGTTAGTCAAAGGATATGAAAAAGGAATGTATGGTTCCATGCCCGAGAGAATAACCTCCGTAATGCGCAAGGCACACTCAGATGGCTCACGGCCATGGAAGCAATAATCATTCCAGGGAAAATCAAAGAAGTACTGCCTGAGAGCCTCCCAGTCCGCGGCTCCAAAATGCCAGAGACGACGTTTCCCTGGAGGGTCCGCAGGCCGTACTGGAGCGATAGGACAGGTTAAGGTAATAAGGTTGTGATCGGAGGAGCCCAACGGAGAGAAAAGATTAACAGAGTAAGCAGAAGGATTAGTTGTGAGGAAGAGGTCAAGTATGTTGGAGCTCTCTCCAAGGCGGTCAGGGATACGGGTAGGGTGCTGTACAAGCTGCTCTAGGTCATTAAGGATAGAAAAGATGTAGGCTTGTTCACCAGGTGGATCCGTGAAAGGAGAGGAGAGCCAAAGGTGGTGGTGAACATTGAAATCTCCAAGAATGGAGATTTCAGAGAAAGGAGAAATGGACAGAATGTGTTCCATCGTAGAAGTAAGATAGTCGAAGAATTTTTGATAGTCAGTAGAATTAGGGGATAAGTAAACAGCACAGATATATTTAGTCAGAGAATGACAGGAAAGCCGAAGCCAGAGAGTGGAGAATTCAGAAGAATCAAGTTCAGGAACACGAGAGCAAGATAAGTCGTTGCGTATGTATACACAACAGCCACCTTTGGCTTTGAAATGAGTATAGAGAAAGTAGGAGGATACAGAAAAGGGTTTGCTGTCAGTTGCCTCAGACAGCTGAGTCTCCGTTAGAAAAAGAAGGTGAGGTTTAGAGGAGGAGAGATGGTGCTCAACAGAGCGAAAGTTAGATGAAAGGCCGCGAATGTTGCAGAAATGAAGAAGAAGAGAGTCATACAGTGGTTCCAGGCACCTCGAGTCGTCACCGGGAGAGGGGCAGATGGCGGGGGCATTTATGTTCCCCCCCCCCTGGGGACTCCGAGGCTGGGTGAATTGATGCCATTTTGGTGAAATTTGAATAGGAAGTGTAGTGTGTACTGTGCATGTAGTTTGGTGAAGATAGATAGAGAAATTTGTACTGGAGAGCATGCTGGCCTACTCTCTGTGTAACTGAGACACTGAAAAAGTTCAGCAAAGGGGGATGGTCAGGAACTAGTCCTGAGGGCTGATGAAACGGGAGCTCCAGCACTCCCTGTCATCAGCTTTCCATCCACCTTGGGAGTACTGCCCTGCTTGACTGGTGCTACAGTCTACTCCACAGGAGTATATAAATATATATATATATATATATATATATATATATATATATATATATATATATATATATATATATATATATATGTGTGTGTGTGTGTGTGTGAGCATGATTTTATTATGCTAATTAAAAGAGCAGGTTTAGAATGACACAAGTATATAGATCTGTTTGTTAACCCTCCCAGGCTTGTTGACGCGAATCGCTTTCTTTGTGGTTTGGCATATAAACGCACGTAGATGCAAAACACGTTGTGAAGCAGAAGAAGCGCCATCAAAAGGAAAGTTTTCAGCTGATTTGAATCAAATTTTGGTGTGTTCTAGCAGGTGCATCTCTTCCAAGGTAAACACTTGGCAACACTGTGACTGCTCTGATGAGACAATGAACAGCAGAAAAACCTCAGTACCTCACGACCAGCCGGACTGAAGGGTTGCGGTGCTGTCAGTTGTCCCTTTAAATCCACCATTTTCCCGCTCCCACCCAAGGCAGAAGCCATTATTGAAATATTGTGATTGTACAGTGTTTTTTACTATAATGTGAAGTGACTGTATCTATGGAACATAGACATACTGTTTGTAATGCATTGGGACCCGTTATCACCCATTAGGCCTAGAGGCAGGAGTCTGGTTTCTTATAGTGGGGTTTTCACTCTGCTTAACTCGCCCATAAATGATGTGAGTATTTTACCTTTATTGTGAAGCCAGTACTTATATTTGTGAAACACACAGTGCCTGGATTAGTGACATAACTGACCTACCACAGCAGGCGTTGTGTACGCCACAATCGCTAAGGAAATGCGGTAACATACGCCATAGAGTCAGGAAGAGAATAACAGAGGAGGTTAAGATGGAATCATGTGATAGTGTTTTACTGTACCTGTATATTGCATATGGTTTATTGTGAAATATACGTATAAAATAGCACAGCGATTGTTCGTCGAGAAATATTGTGTGCATTGACTAACTTAGCTCAAACCTAGCGCAAGTACCAGAGACAACAAATACGTCACACAATCACAGACTTCAGTGAAAATGTATTGTACCAATCTCAGACAGTGCTATATTGCGTATGATTTAGTGTGAAACATACATATAAAATAGTGCAGTGAATGTCCACCGAGATATTTTGCATGCATTGACTTAGTGAAAATGTAGCTCAGGGGTCAGTGACAAGAAGTATGCCACACTGCCACATATATATATACGTATCTCGTGCAGCGAATGTTCGTGGAGAAATCTATTGTGTGCATCACGAGTGTTAGCCAAATGTAGTGCAAGGAGAGAACAAAATAAGCCACACACACACACACACACACACACACACACACACACACACACACACACACACACACACACACCGTCTAGAAGAACACAGTATGATAACAGAAAGATAGTTTGGTTTCAGAAAAGGAAAATCATGTGTTACTAATCTGTTGAGCTACTATGACAGAGTAACAAACACAATACAGGAAAGGGAAGGATGGGTAGACAGTATCTATTTAGATTTCAAGAAAGCTTTTGACACAGTACCACACCAGAGACTTTTATGGAAACTGTACCATCAACAAGGTATTCGAGGCAAACTGTTTTGTTGGATGCAAGACTTTCTCATAAAAAGAGAAATGAGGACAGTACTAAGAAGAAACTACTCATCATGGAAAGAAGTGACTAGTGGAGTACCACAGGGTTCAGTCCTGGCACCAATCATGTTTTTAGTGTATATAAATGATATAAACAGTAACACTGGAAATGAGAGCTATCTGAATATGTTTGCAGATGATGCAAAAATACAAAGAATTACTAACACAGACTCTTGTAAAGAGCTACAAGAAAAATTAAATAAACTTCATGAATGGAGTAGTACATGGCAAATGGAATTCAATGTGGACAAGTGTCATGTAATCAAGTTTGGTAGAAGTGGAAAAAGACCTGATTGGGATTACAAGTTAGGAAATAAAACCCTATACACATCAGAAAGAGAGAAATACCTAGGTGTGATTATCAATAACAGACTATCTCCGGCTGACCACATCAGCGAGAAGGTACGGAACATGTATACACTGCTTGCAAATATGAGAATAGCATTCACATACATAAATAAAGACATGCTAAGAAGGATAATAACAGCATTCATTAGACCAACCCTGGAATATGCATCAGTAGTCTGGAGTCCTCATCTCAAAAAGCATATAGACAAGATTGAAAAAGTTCAAAGGGCCGCTACAAGATGGATACCAAGCTTAAGGGACCTAAGCTACGAAGAAAGACTAAATAAACTGAATCTACCAACACTGAAGGAGAGAAGGAAAAGAGGTGACATGATAATGCTATATAAATGCATATCAGGAAAGGAGAAAATAGACATAAATGATTACTTAACATATGGAGAAGCATCAGCAAGAGGACACTGCAAAAAACTGCATAAGAAGAGAGGTGATAAAGACGTAAGGAAATTCAGTTTCCCAAACAGAGCAATTGATTAATGGAATGCACTACCGAATGAAATAGTGTGTGCCAAAACAATTCACAAATTTAAGGATATGTACGATAAATATGGTTTAAGACACGGGACAGTACGAGCTTGACTCATTCCTGTAAAGATACAATTAGGTAAGAACAATTAGGGAAGAACACACACACACACACACACACACACACACACACACACACACACACACACACACGCACACTCAACCACACACACACTCACTCACCCACATACACGCTCACACGCTCACACACTACGTAACTCCTGATCTTCAAACCGTTCAAGGTCCTGCCAGCATCTCAACACCTATGGAGGAAGTGAGTTATCCATCTTTTTTTGATTTGTATATTGACCTATTTCTATATTTTTTACACAAATAAGTATTGTTTTTTACATATACACATATGAGATGGAAGAAAGTTCAGCTTCAGTATCAGTACCTAGCAAAAAGACTGGTGGTCATGCCAAGTTTCTGAAAGCACTATCAAAAAGCTTATGATATTTTATGTGTATACTTTGAGTAAAAAAAAGAAAATAATAAGACCTAAAGAGCGAAAATATGTATGTGTGGGTGAGACAGGGAAAGAGTGTTTTTATCTCGCTTGCGGGCGAGGAGGAGTATTCGACGTTTGTTGTCCAATTACTGTACTCCAAAACTATTGGATGTATCGATTTCCTGTAAGAACCATGATAAAGTTCAGTGAATTCTACGTATGTACGGGACATAATAATGCAATATCTCTGATGAAAAGTCGCTGTTACGTAGGCGGGAATATAACGGTTATTGTTAGCTATGGCAAAAATGCAGCAGGGCTGTGAGTACCCAGTAGTTTTTTTGCGATTTACTCGGAAACTATGAGGTGTAACAAAAATCGGGGGGTACCGTGAGAAAGCTCATGAAATTCTACACAAGGTTATGAAATACTAACATATCGTGTGCGAGAAAACTTTTGCAGTAGAGCTCCCTGAACAATTTTTTTTTTTTTTTTTTTTTCAAAAAATGGCATTCAGTTTTTTGCAATTTTCTCGAAAAGTACAGATCGTATCATAACCGGACTTTCTCATTACAGAGCTGATGAAATTCTTTATCAAAACTTTCATAACATTTTTCTCTATGACGGAAAACATTCGAACTAGGATGTTGGGAAGTGAGATTTATGTTCTGATATGTTTATTCATGGTGGTCTAATGTACTTTTATTTGTATTTTCCTTTTTTTTTTTTTTCGCTTATTGGCTGGAACAAACATCATCGAATAAGATGATGTAGTTTTCATGGCAATATATAGAGGTTTGAGTGGTGAAAATAAGGCGAGAATACATGTTTTCAGCGGCGCATGGGTGGGCTAGGGGGAGAGGGGGGAGTAAAATTGTGTGTTGGCAAAACTTATAGAACTTATCCATGCACGAGAGGGTTAATTTACAATGCGTTATTGCTATAACTAATAACCAAGTTACTCAGCAGCCAATGAGTGTATTGTGTATTGTAGGGTGTGAACTTTTCTCAAACTGCTTCCGAGACATCATGGTACCGTATATTTTGGAATAAGTGGCTACGATTATACCTCCAAAGTATATCCCGCATCTCAGAGTTATTTGGTATGCACTGAACTTATAAACAACTTAACCTAACTTAACATCAAGAATATGTCATGCACTATGTTTGTGAATGACGTGTGTTGCAGGAGGCTGAAGGTGGTATCCTGCGTGAGGTGGGCAACTTGGAGGATGTAGGTCGGTTTAAGAGAGTGCCTGGGAAGGACATTTTGGCGGCCTTCAACACACTGGTGAGGCAGGGAGACCACGTATATATATTCAGCAATATTCTTATCAGGATGATGGCGCTGGACTTCTCAAACACAGGTTGGCTGGGCGCCTTACTTAGAGTGCTGTGAATTATTCATATGGGAAAATTATATCCACACATTACAGTTGTGTTTACTGCTGGACCCTCCCAGGGACCACCCTAGAAATGCCGGTGTCATTTAGTTACTAAATTACTGAGGGACTGATTTGAAATTAGCTCTTCAGCCGCACTAGAACCTTCAGGAAAGTTTCAGAGGCCTTGGTAAGATAGCCCTGGTTGAAACCCAGTAGTTCCTGCATTTGGAGTCTTTTGGGGGTCCCTTTCAGTCCAAG
Source organism: Coenobita brevimanus (assembly GCF_032717465.1). Taxonomy (NCBI): domain Eukaryota; kingdom Metazoa; phylum Arthropoda; class Malacostraca; order Decapoda; family Coenobitidae; genus Coenobita; species Coenobita brevimanus. Next base: position 14,336,903 of record NC_136973.1, on the reverse strand, counting down.
AGCTCCATGAAACATGAGTAGACATTCCTGCTGAATTCACCAATACTTATTTTACTCGTGTGTATCAGTTTGAGTTACCTGCTTCTAGGGTGTCCAGCAGCAAACAGGACAGGCACTCTCATTGTACAGATACAGTATTTACAGCCTGACTTCAAACATCTTGAACCATTAACCCCTAAAGTACCAATAGGATCGATCGATCCTTTTCCAGAATTTGGCTTGATGTCTAATAGGATCGATAGAGGAGCCTTTGTAAAAAGCTGCGGACATAAGGCCTCGACCCGATTGTGACGTATATCGATGCAAACCAATGAGAACTAAGTCCTGAGTAGGGAGGGGGGAGGATCCGGGCCTCTCACCACCTTCCTCTACCCCAATACCTTTGCTCCCTCTCTCCCTCCCTCGCCTCTGACCACCTCCTGCTGCCCCCCTCCCCCTCCCCCACCATCCTCCATCACACCACCGTGGTTCCCTCCCCCTTTCCCCTATCCCTGTCTCCCTGGGGAGGCTTATATCCCCCCCTGCCCACCCTCCACACCCCTGTACTCCCTCTCTGCCTTTCCTCTTTGTCTTGTGGCGTCTGTCTCTCTCCTCTATACCCCCATACCACCCCTCCAGGCCTCTCCCCACCGCACCCCCACCCCCTGTTTTATGCCGTCCGCTTACCTCCCCCCCCCAAAAAAAAAAAAGTATTATACGTATACGTCATTGTTATTATTCATGTCGCATGTTTTCATTCACTACCACATTATTGTTTGTGTAATTGCATACACCGATGCACAAAACGGAATGTGTGTTTTTTCATGTATTTACGGTATATTCACCTCCGTGGTAATGTTTCATGTAAATGTTAGTAATGTTTGTTTTTTATTTTAATAAATTATGTATTTGTGTGTTTGTTGGTGGAGAAGAGAGAGAAATTGAGGAGATGGAAGGAGCACTTTGAGGATTTGTTGAATGTAGAGAGTGAGAGCAGTGTGAGTATAAGTGGTTGGGGAATGGCTGGGAGAAGAAGAGATGAGAGGAGGGAGGAAGAGATCAGTAGGTCGGAAGTAGTGGAAGCGATGAAGAAGATTAAGCTGGGAAAGGCCCCAGGAATTGATGGAGTGTGTGGTGAAATGCTTAGGTATGGGGGTGAGATTGTTGTGGAGTGGATATGGAAGTTGTGTAGATTGGCTTGGGAAGAGGGAAGGGTTCCAGAGGACTGGAAATCAGGTATAATTGTTCCTCTGTACAAAGGAAAAGGGGAGAGAGAAGTATGTGGTAACCATAGGGGTATTTGCCTTCTTAGTGTGACTGGTAAAATATATGGTAGAATACTCATTGATAGGGTTAGGCATATGACAGAGGAGCTAGTTGGAGAAGAACAAGGGGGATTTAGGAAGGGAAAAGGGTGTGTAGATCAGATATTTGTTCTAAGATGTTTAGTGGAGAAGTATCTAGAGAAGGGAAGGAAAGTGTATGCTGCCTTCATGGACTTGGAGAAAGCTTATGACAGAATAGACAGGCAAGGTATGTGGAAGGTATTAAGAATATATGGAGTGGAGGGGAAATTGTTGAGTGCTGTGAAGAGTATGTACGAGGGAGCTAGGGCTACGGTGCGAGTGGATGGTGAGCTGAGTGAGTTCTTTGATCTCAGTGTGGGACTGAAACAGGGGTGTGTAATGTCTCCATGGCTGTTTAATATATATATGGATGGGGTTGTAAAGGAGGTACAAGGTAGGGCAGTGGATGTGGGGTGGCCCTAATGAATGAGGGTGAGATTTGGAAGCTTCCGGTGTTGCTGTTTGCTGATGATACAGTATTGTTGAGTGAAGATGAATGGGAGTTGCAAGGTTTGGTGAATGAATTTGGGACAGTGTGTAGGAGGAGGAAGCTGAAAGTTAATGTAAACAAAAGTAAAGTTATGGTGTTTGAGAGGAATGAAGCCACAGAGTGTGCAGTAAGGTTGGATGGTGAGGATATGGAGAATGTGAGTGCATTCAAGTACTTGGGTAGTGTGATGAGTAAGGATGGAACTTTGGGGGATGAAGTACGTGAAAGGGTACAGCAGGGAAGAAAGGTTGTTGGTACACTGAAAGCAGTGATGAGAAATAGGGAGGTGAGTATGGAAGTTAAGAAGTCACTGCATGATGGTATTGTGATCCCTACCCTGACGTATGGAAGCGAGGCATGGACATTGCAAGAGGGGAACAAGTCAAGAGTGAGAGCAGTGGAAATGAGTTACTTGAGAGGAGCATGTGGAGTGACGTGGAGGGACAGGTTGACGAATGAAGAAGTGAAGGAACGTTGTGGGGTAGATGTGGATGTGGTTGAAAAGATTAGGAGAAATACACTGAGGTGGTTTGGACATGTGGAGAGAATGGAGAATGAAAGACTGACTAAGAGGGTGTATGTAGGTGAGGTGGAGGGAGGGAGAGGGAGGGGTAGACCGAGGATGAGGTGGAGGGATGGAGTTGAGAGGTATATGAGGGATGGGGGGGTGAGTTGGGGGGAGGGGAGTCAAATGGTGGGTGACAGAGTGACTTGGAGGCGTTTTGTCTGCGGCCACCCTTTGCGGGATTAGGGCGTCGGGCTATAGATAGATAGATAGAGTGTTTGTCTTTCTCTTACACCATTATCATTATTTTGCATGTTTTAGTTTTTTTTTCCTTGAAATTCTTACAGCTACTTGATTTGACAGCTCTGAGGGGAGAGGATGGGGGAAAGAAGAGAGGGAATGGTGGAGAGTGTAACACCACAAAAAGGTTTTGGATGCTTGGGCTCAATTTCTTTTTTATTTAGACAGCAACACAGCTATGAGGGAAGGGGACAGGGGTAGGGAAGGTGGGGAGGGGAGAAATGTTGAGAGGGAAGGGTGTTGGGAGTGAGTGAGGAACACGGACAAAATTATTTTGCATGCTATTGATTGAAAAAAATAAAAAGAGCTAGAAAATTCTGAAGGGTGGGGTAGGGGGGAGAGGGAGGGGGAGGAAGAGAGGGGGGGTGATGGGAATGGGTGAGGAAGGTAATGGGAGGGGAGGAATGAGGGTGGGATAGAGTGCGAGCACATAGAAAACTGTAGTCGCCCCTCCTGGAAAGTTAACTTTTTTTCAGTTTTGACGGGCTATAGCTCATGAACCAGTTGGTCTGAAATCCTCTGGTTTGCGGCTCAAGGAATGTAAATTCAAACTCTAAATCTTGGGCATAAAACATTTTACTTCTGGAAGCTGAAAAATCGGTTCCATATGCAGGTTGTCAGGGAAGTTTGGTCGATCGAATTGTGTATCGTAGGGGTTAAAAAGAGTCCAGTTGGGTCTGAAACTGATTTATTTTCACAACAAATCAGGTTCATTATGCATTTTTTATTCTTCTAGTATACGGCATTTCTGTTTTTTGGGTACACTGAATTAAGTAGAGGACTACTGGGCCTTGGGAGCAGGCCCAGAGTCAGACACATAAAAAAAAAAAAAAGTGTATTCATGATGTATGCATTACCTTTATTAAAATGCAAGTAAATTCTCTCTGAAATAATTATATGTTCTTCCTGATATGTCGATTTGGCCAACAGGTCGATGTGATTATTACTTGGCTAGAGAAGTGTTCCTGCCAATGATGATCTCCATGGTGGGACCCAAGGACAGCCCTCTGGTGCCGTCACTCAGCCACAGGTAAACAAACAAGAAAAACAATAACAAACTTAACCGTCACTTATCTCATACCAGGAATTTTGTTTTGTTATAATCACCTTCCATGTGCATCATATACTAAATAATTTTGTGGTTTTCAGGTAACTGAGCATAGAAATACAATTAGGGACTAGAATCCAACATCAACTGTTGTGGGTCGACTTCTAGGGGAATACTGAGTCCTTAAAAAATTGACGGTCTATCTTACTGGCCCTCGTACTGTTGACAGTCATAGATTTAAAACAATATTTGCTTAATTTTCATTACAGTTGATACAATATTAGCTACTAAAGTGACTCCTTCCTCTACAGAATTTTACTTGCAACAGAGGCTGGCCTGTACGATTTTTGGTTCAAAACTTACACCCCCAACATGACCTACTGTCTCAGACCACAGACCAAAGTGGCCATAAAGTCTGCACTTGGTATTACCAGTATATGGGTGAGTAGTACCTAACCCTTCAGTACAAAGACCTGTTTTATTGGTTTATTCTTAATAATTATCGCCCACATTCAGCAAGACGAGGCGATATAGTTTTTTGTCAGCGTGTGTTTATGTGCGTGTATGCATCTGTTGCCAAAATATCTCGAAAAGTCGAGAACGAATTTTCACTAAATCTTCAGGAAATAGCAACTATATGTATGTGCAGAAGCCTATTACTTTTGGTGAGGATTGAATTAAAGACGACCGAATGCTAGCTGCCATATATTTTTAAATATGAATTGGCCTTTTCCAAAACGTTGTGGCTGAATTCTGTATAGATTTGCGACTTTTCTTCAAATTTGGTTTGTAAGTAACTTTTACCTTAGCCAGCATATTTTGGCAGGCGAGTAGCAGTCAGCCCCCGAATGTGTCTTTCCTCATTACATATAGTTTTATTCAACACAGCAAAGCCTTCTCTTACTGAAGAGAATAATGAAGGACGTATACAACCACTCCATTTCGAAAACTCTTTCCTGTGCAGAGTAAAGTTGTCTAACAGAAACTAAAATAATAAGAAAGACGTTTTGGAAGTGGTTAATAGCTGAGTATACAGAAAACACTTCAGAATTAACTCATAACTCAGTTTAAAGAACTTGGAATAATAAGAATGACTAGTCCAGGAAATATCTAAAACACTCATTTCATATTGATATGAACAAAAAAATGCATTTAAAAAATTCATATTAGAATTCAAACAATATAAACTATCATTAGAGTCTAGTCTGAACACATCCCTCTGAACTTGTCTGACTTGTTGGTATGTCACTGACACAGACGACGTTTTTTCCCCGTTTTCAGTTATGCTTGGATTTAATGATTCACAATCAGTGGTTAAAAAATATGTTCATGCATTTCAGGGAATGCTGGTGGTAGTGGCGGGGGGAGCGGTCACCAGTCTCCTTGTGTTCTGCCTCGAGCTTCTCTGTTTCCGCCTCCATCACCAGCAGGAGTCATGAAGACACACGCGGGAATACCAGCAGATTAATGAACACTGGGGCTTAGTACAACTGCACACGCGCTATTTAATGATAATCTTTCAGTACCTACACTCCTAGAAGAACAGATAATTGTATACCTTGGAGCCTTTTTTCCCCAGTGTAAGAGCTGTTACCTATTTACAGTACTGGCATTTAAAACATCTTCTCCCTTAGAAAACTCGTATATGGACACCGATAACCATTCCGTTTAACACATATATCGTCACATTAAGTTAGGATCATTACAGACTTAACCTTTACCAAACCTCAGGTGAAAATATTTCCGTTCATGTAGTGGGGAATTAGGTTATATTCCGCCTTTATGGATCATATCTCTCAAACAACCCATTATAACCTGAAATTTAATTTACACCTAACGTGCATTTTTTTTTTTCCAATGAACGAGCCAGTGTAACATCAGTTTTATCAAAGAAGTTTTTGCTGGGAATTTGTGATCGCGTTTCAGTGTCCTATGTTTCACACAGTGCATCAATCTGAGCCAGAAAATGAACATGACGGAAAGTAAAAGCATTATAAATCTGCCTGTTTAAGAGAGTTTACCATTGTGTTGCTCATCATTAATCCATCCATCCATCATCCAGTCCTATGTTGCCTTGTGAGCAGCGTAAGAGCCCGGGGCTAGGCAAATTGTTCTGACATTTATGATAGTGACCAGCCTCACTCAACCCTGAGTGGCATTACTGTATGTGAGCAATAAACCCCAACCACCTCTTGGATATAAACTTACACAGGCTAGATCCGATTGGAACGCTTTAATTACCCACTAAACCACCAGGAACCATAATTTGGTTATATGGTTACCACCCAGCACAGTAAATGGTTTCCTGGTGTACAGGAAACGATTTAGCTTGTCACTCAGTGTAGAGTCACCCACAGGCAGAAGAGGGAAGAATGAAGTAAAGAAATACAGAAGAGGGAATGCAAAGTCACCCATAGGAAGAAGAAAGAGGAAAGAATGAAGGAAAGAGAGAATAGAAAAGAAAGAAGAGAGGAAAGGGCAGACACCCAAAGCAGCAATACATCGACTGAGTGGATGGTGAGTGCCCCCACCTGCCACCATAATCATTAATACCAAGGGTAAAATAATCTACGCAGACGCCGCTCTAACAGAGCTTGTGTCTCAGCAGGAACTGGGCCCGGATTCACAAACAATTTACGACCCATTCTCTTTTCTACCTGTGATTTGTTCTCCCAGGAAGGACAGAATTAGGGGAGTGCAAAGCCATCCCATGTCCCACGTTCCTCCGACAAAAACAAATATTGTTACGAGAGGTTTATGTACTTGTTTTAACAGGAAGGACAAGGGTAGGGGCATAATATTCCCCGTACCTCTAGTTCTTCCTGCAAGAACAAATCTCGGCTGCGACAGGGAATCGATGGCAGATAGTGTAACAAACCCAGCCCTGGCCTTTTGAAGGTACGTTTGCTTGTCATGGTGTGGTTGGTGCCTTGCCAGCCATGGTTATAATTATGATGGTCATTGTATGATTGTTCGTTTACCCCTAAAACATTGCACCTACATGGTTGGGTTAAGTTTGTTCCTTCATCTGATATATATTCCCTTCATCACCTTGTAAACCTTCCTTTTTTCCTCTCCTAATATCCGACTTTGTGGTAATATTCTGGCCTGAGATTCTCTGACAGCTTTATCATGTATTCCGGGTGCCAACTTGGATATGTTTTTACAGAAGGACTAGACAAGGGAAAATATTTGCACAACTTTCCCTGCACTTCCTACAGAAAACAGTTATAACCTGCGGTAATTTTAGTTTATTGATTAAGATTTAATTGTGAAGTTACACCAGGAGACAGGAAGAATCGATGGCCTCTGTGTCCATCCTACCCATCAAAACCTGAATTACGACACGGCATAGATCGTAAGTGTTTTTGTGTGTCCTGGTCCCGTTGTTTTCTTGTAAGTCAAGCAAGGCTCGCAAGAAGCGAGGTGGAGGTGGCACAACATTCCTCCCTCAAGTCTCAAACCCATAGTCATTACCAAGCTTAGTCCTCTTGAATCTGTGTGAGGTCCCATTGAGTTTATGCTTAATTGATAAATAAGCAGTTTTGGAAAAGCTTATCGCATTGATCCGGTTCCAAAAATCTGTCTTAAGCTCAATAAAAGCGTCAAGAGATGGTAAGAGGGATTTAAAAAGCTTCTGCATTCGATAAGCATAAATCTGTTTCATCTAACTTTGAATTAATACACAGTGGGTATAAACCTTGCAATCCTTTGGCACTCCAGAGCAATGATTCTGTTACACCTAAAAAGGAAAATGAGGATGATCATACTTCATTAATTTTAACCAGGTGGAGAACTTAATCCTTTTGCAACTAATTTCACGTAGATCAGTGGCATGGTAAGACAGAACTCATCATTGTGACTCGCACCAAACTCCAGTGTCCATCTCTTCTTACAGTTCAGCCTTCAAGACAGACAAGTCAGTTTTATGCCTTCTTAAACTGAACAGATTATAATGTAACTGGAACCACATTCAGCCCGCGGTTTACAGGTCCTGGGTTCGGTTTCCGCGGCTAATGACGAAACCTGTGACCAGGATCTCTGTACCTCCAGGACGTCCACACCTGGAGCTGATAGAGGGAGCACGACTCGCAATTCGACGCTTGCGTTATCCAGTCCGGGGAAATGTCTGAAGGTGGTTTCCTTGTCAGTTACGTATGTATATGTTTGTGATTTTCAGTTAGTCACAAAATATCGCTTGAGTATGTTGTGCCAAGTTCCGACGTTTGTTCCTTGTGATGATATTCATTTCTTCATCGTGTTATTCTTCTTCTGTTCTCCTCCTGCCTTCCCAGGTTGTGGCAAGCCCCGTTATATTATTTACTAAACTAGGCAGGAAAATTTTTAGAGCGTACCTACGAATAAAATTTGAGAGAGAGAGAGAGAGAGAGAGAGAGAGAGAGAGAGAGAGTGCAAAGTAAATAGTGCCTAAAAATCCAATATATGGATGCACATAAAAAAAAGTGCTCACAGGCAGGTTGGTTCGGTTTCTTAATAAAAAAAAAAAAAAAAGGCATTAAAATTGAAGAAGCATATAAATTACCAGTAAATTCGTGGAGTTACAGGCAATAATTAAGTCGTCCAGCTGTCTATGCTTAAAAAGATATATATTTAAACTGAGAACCAAAAGAGCTTTGGTAAGCAGCAGTTGTGTTGTGTTGTGGTGATGCAGAAGCTACTATAGTAAACTTCCCTTCATATATTACCATGTTATATAATTATGTATCAAGTCGCCTTATGTACAAATTGACACCTATCTGACACAGAATATAGAGCGAAAGCCCTACACAACTGTCATCGAGCCCGTCTAACAATTTTCCCTATCGGACCTGCTTATCTCAATCATGACGTATATAGAAGCACAGAGCCAAAGGTTCTTATATATCAAAAGAGAACAGGTGCTTATGTGGTATTGTCCATGCGATCTATGGAAGGGGGTGCGGCTGTGCCTGTGGACCCCTTCACACCTGCTGCCAACGGCAGTGTTCCCGGGGTGCACAGGAGCCGTACCTCGGGATCGTGCCCATCTTCCATCATCTACAATGCATCTTATGCCACCTATAGTGACCTACACACGGGAGGTCTGAGACCAGTCCCTCCAATGAATACATAGTCCTTCACTATTAGAGAGATTGGTGTATTAGAAAGATATGGTAAATTAATTTTTGATCATTTTATCTTGCTTATATAAATATTGTACCTCATTGTTGTTGTTGTTAATCTGGATGAAGCCCCTAACAGTCTACTTTTTGAGCGATCCGAAAAGAAAAAATATTTTTAACAAAAAAAAATTTGTCCAAAACGGGAATACTATTAGTTTTTCGTGATATATAAACTTATATTACCGAAAAAAAAAAACATCATGTAATTTCATACAGTCCTATAATATATGATGCAAGTATCAATTAAATGCTTTCCATTTCTTAAGGCAACACAACTTCTATGACTCATTTATCAAGTCTTGCGAGTGTGTGTGTGTGTGTGTGTGTGTGTGTGTGCAATAAATTCCCCCTCCCGGCCTGTCCGCCTCACTGTCCGTCTGATCCCGCGCCGCCGACTGCCTCACCCGCCGCTGCCTGACCATCGCCTCTTCGCTGGTATGTCTTGAGAATGTGGCGCCGTGCTGGTGTGGCTGACGGTGTTAGTGTGGTGGTGATGTGGCTGACGGTGTTAGTGTGGTGGTGGTGTGCCTGATGGTGTTTGTGTGGCGGTGGTGTGGATGATGGTGTTAATGTGGCGGTGGTGTGGCTGATGGTGTTAGTGTGGCAGTAGTGTGGCTGACGGTGTTAGTGTGGTGGTTGTGTGGCTGACGGTGTTAGTGTGGTGGTGGTGTGGCTGATGATGTTAGTGTGGTTGTGTGTGGCTGATGGTGTTAGTGTGGTGGTGATGTGGCTGACGATGTTAGTAAGGTGGTGGTGTGGCCATCTGTGGTACACCTGGATGCGCCACTGCAAATGCTAAGGAACTTTTAAGTTACATCAGAAGCAAAAAGGTATTAATGCCAATTAGCCTACAGGCCCGCTAGCTTTACAAAACAGAGAACATACGAAAGACGTAACTGAGATGGCTGAAGTTCTCAATGCTTCTTTATCATCCATTTTTACCTGTGGCGGTAGCCAGCAGGTCAATGAGTTGCCAACGTTCTTCTTCTGCATCTGGCGGCTTTGTTAAAAGAAGGCCTTTGGAGACCAAAGTGGTACCATGTACGGTAATTTGACATGGGGAATCCAAATGTGCCATCAGCTAACACCTGAGGTGGAGCCATCTAGCGACAACTTTAGAAAAAGTGCTTAATTCAAGCCTACTAAGGCTTAGGGGCACGTCCCAGAGCAATTCTACTCTTGTTACAATAGATTTTCTCGACTTTTGTCCCCTTATCCTCCCTCGTAGGCTTAAATGAAATAGTAATATCAAGGACATTCTAATGAGAGGGATGTACTGAATGGGATCAACAAAACATCTCTACCAAATCAGATATCCCAAAGAATTTTAAATGAGGTAAAGAATTAAATACTGAAACTTTTACCTCAAAGTTTCAACATGTCATAAAGTAATGGCAAAGAGCTAAACAAATGGAAACTGGCTAAGACAACTCCCATTTATATTAAAAAAAAAAAAAAAACGTAATAATGCCCATCCACGAAATTACCGTCTACTCGCTTAACATCAGTAGTATGCAAGTAGTTGGAAACCATAATAGAGACAAAGAAGGTCATCATGTACAACAAAATAATTTAATCACAGACTCACAGCTTGGTTTCTGAAATAATCGTTAATGTTTTGCCAATGTCCACGATTTTTTCAGTGGTAATATTGATATGTACCGTTTAACAGAATCTGATCAAGTTATCTATCCACATTTCCAGAAGCCATTTAGTAAAGTTCCCCATAATAGGCTTCCTTAGAAGCTTAGTGTCCATGGTGTTATTGGCAGTGTACTTAGGTGGACAGAAAACTGGCTTATTGAATGTTAACACATAACTGTAATTAAGAGGGAGTCAGGCTGAGTGAATGTTACAGGCAGGAAGCCATAAGTTCAATCTGATTTACCAGTTAGTTTTACAAACATGTAGTAGGCTTTGATACTGAATGTGTGGAACGTGTTCGAGCGAACGAGGGAGCAAGTCAGGCAGTGCTGAATATTGTTTCATGTGGCTCATCATCGTCCTCTGATTTCCTGACTCGGAAATACTAATAAGATCTTATTAGATCACACCAAAAATACTCTCTCGCACTTCCTAAAACCATCTCTCTCAGGAATCGTCAGAAAATACTGCTGCACTACTCACGCAACCTCATAACATTACTTCTTGCGCAGCCGGCTGTTACGCTAATCTGCCTTATATAAATATCGTTTTACACCAAAAATATTCTCTCATGCTTGCTAAAACCAACTCTCTCTGCAATCGTCGGAAAATACTGCGTACTACTCACGCAACCTTAGACCTTTACTTCTTGTGCAGCCAGCTGTTATGCTAGTCTGCCTTATAAATAATCGTTTCCTCAATTTACGGAAAACTATTGGGAATAACGGGTTGTCTATGAAATGAAAATAACTTATTATTTTTATGCAATTTCTAAATTGAAGTCTGCCCTCCTTGTAACTTCAAAAGTAGCTGAGATATCCAAAAAAGCTCTCTACTGTACTACAGAGTTTTCCTTCCGACCCCTGCTCCCATTTCTTGCTGATGCAATATATATTTCGCTCGGGTACATATGTCGGGTGTCCAAACTATAACTAAATTTTGTACTCGAGCAAGCAAATTATATTAACAGTATTGATAGCCAAGTGTGCTGATAAGCCCCTTTCCCGGTGACGACTCAATTGTCATAAAAGACTTTGTAGTAACTTGTAGAGAATTTTTGTTGTTTAGTTGTCACTCTGAATTCTTGTAGTAGGAATTAAAGATGAGTACAGTGAGTTGATCTTAATTTATTATCTTCAGAGAAAATCTAAGTTGAGCAGGGTATGTCTTACAGAGACAATATAATAAGTAAGTCTAGTTGGGCCCCTCTTTCTTGTTCACTCTCTCCACTACCTCTCGGTTCTATGGCCTGTCTCCTTCTGAGCTCTGCTTCCTAAATTCTGGTGAAACAGGGGTCGTGTCACGTGTGTTACACTGTGGTTGGAAAGTTCCAGAAACCTGTGTGTGAGTATGTGTGTATGTCACTAGGTTTTGTTCACCTGCTATCTCGCTGACACACTACCTATATCATCCCATGACTTTGCTGCTTCCTGTATAATGGTCAACATTTCCTCAGTTAACTTGCAAGATCATTTCCCTTTCCCAGGCTTGCATGGAGCTGTCTATCTATCTATTTATCTATCTATCTATTATGATTTGTAATTATAATATGGACTCATAACATTGCTCGGCCACGCCGCTGAAGGTCCTCCGACAGCAATCATCATTGACATTTGCTAATCAATTAGTACATAATATTGATTATAATATTGTATACATATAATATTCATAGTAAATTGCATGATCCAGTAATATTACAATTTAAACAAGTTGTATACATATTTGAATAAATGCACTAAAGGTAAACTGTTTAATTGTACTACAGTATGTACGTGGGTTATTGTAGTGAAATGCATACATGCAAGAAAAAAATAGTTTTAAATTAAGATTATGGTAAGAGTTATTAATATTTCATTTAAAGTTAATGGTACTGGTATGGTACTGGGTCATGGGTCATTCTTTTTTGTACCTTTATATATATATATATATATATATATATATATATATATATATATATATATATACAAAATATGTTCACTTCATTCAGGGGGGTTAACTTGGATGTTATCTCTCCCCCTCACTAAATACTGACTCCAAATTTGCAGTTCTTGCATGCGTTCTGTGCATTGCGAACAGCAGTACTGCAAATACAATGCAGAAGATTATAAAGACAGTAGGTGCTGGGCTATACACATAATATGGGTTGAACATACTCCAACTCAAATCTTCCCAAGGCTTCATTGTTTCATTGATCAGCTGCATAGTTTCAAACTTAGGCGAAGTCAACTTAATACTTGTGCTCATGTTTGAGTCCATATCAGGCAGTGGGTGAAAATGTTTGTGTGTATGATTGAGGATGGCGTAGTGATTGATGGTGGATAAAGTAGACATGGCTGGTGTAAATACCGCACAGTAGTCTGGTGCTATGTATAATCCTGAGGCTGAAGTATGAGATGGTGGTATATCTGGACAGACTATGTAAACTGATGTGTTATGAGTGAAATAAGAAAACTGTGAGTGTCCGATGCGTTGATGGTGTACAAGTTTATCTGGAGCAAAAGTGAAGTTGCAATGATTATGAATATTGTCATTTCTGATGATAGCCATTTCACAAGGGACTGTATCAGTAGGATGAAACGTGAAAATGTACGCAGGACAAAGATGAACAGCATGTAAGGATGTACGGCACTTTCGTTCAATCGTTGATTCACTTGCAAAAGTGACAGTGTTCCGTCTCTTGGAGACCATGATGAGTTCGGTGTCTGTGTTGATGTTGATGATGACCAAAGTGTTGTTATTTTTATAGGGGAAGGGATGTATTTGGTATACTGTGAACAGGTCTTCAGTTATGAATGGTACATGAACTACTACTGATGTTGGTGTTAAAGTTGCTTCTAAATATGGATAATATTGCATGAATTCCCTACTTCGGAACAAAGGCTTCAATTTATGTTTATGTATGCCTTGATTAATTATCTGACGTAGCTCATGAACTGGGAGTAAGTCAATTGTGATCATGCCATCACATGCATTCGAAATTCCTTGCATAAGTGCCCTGTAACGATCTCTAGTGTTGTCTAATTGTAGTAGAATCGTGTCAATATGTTCTGTGATGATGGAGAAGTGTTGGAAAAGTGTTATGTTCCATTTCATTTTATCTACACTTTCGAGAGCTATGTTTTCTGCCTTTTTCAGATTTTGCACAATTGTCTTCATTGCTGAGTTCTGTCCTGTGATGAATTTATCTTGGTATGTTAGTACCTGAGGGATTTTATTAAATTTGTTGTTTATTTCTTTAAGGTCATCCTCTGTAGCCAATCCAAAGATGTTCCCAAGAACTGCGCCACCCAGGTCGAACAAACTGCTCTTATGGCGAGTACGTGTGATGTTGTTCCTGTCGCTCAATACCTCCGTTCCATAAGATGGGAGATCTTGGATCATGATGAGCATAGTTGACTTTGTCTGTTCTATTTTCCATTTCGCTAACTTCACTATTTCATCCACTTCCTTTGTGTTATGTGCTTGTGAAACATAGCCTCCTATCATGAAGTCCTGTGTTCTCATGGGTCTTGCTATATTTTCTAGATAAGAAGGTAATTCATACAAGTAATCCAGACTTATTTCAGTACTCATGACGTCTTTTACGATTGAAGTCGTGGCCGTTGGAGCTATGAGGCATCCTTGTCGTACTATGGGTTTGTGGGTCTAAGTGCTCATATCCTCTTGCTATGTAGAGGAGAATCCATAGCATAAGTTCCTTCATCGTAACCTACCGAAAAAAAATCTATTAATTTCCTAATATGGTCAAGCTGTGGTCGATGATAGTGATGATGTGCGTTACGGTTGATCGTTATTTCATTTATAGAAGGAGTTTAAATCGATATTTAATTCTCGTAAATGATGTACTATAGATTTTACTGGAACAGTTGCACCAGTGTTTGATTGTTTGGTATATGACCTTAATTTCTTTTTGTAATCATTGTTGTTTTCTTGCTTGGTTTCTTCAGGTACGTTCGCCTGTTCGGTTGTATCCGATGCTGAATAATTATTGGATAATTCCCTTGAAACTCGTTTTAAATGGTCAATATGAACTTGTTTCTCTTTGCCAGTTGACAGTGACTTAAAACTTTGTTTGCTTTTATGGTAATTACTCTCTATGGGAACTCAAATTTTGGGGATAATTTATTATCCCTCGAATGAATGATACCATAAACAATGTCTCCTAAGCTGATAGGTGAATCTCTTGCCTTCTTGTTAAATGCCTCCGTCATTTCTTCCTTGGACATCGTTAATTGTTTTTTGACTCTTTTGTGTATGTCCTGGAATTCACGTAAACGGAGTTTAGAGTAATCATCGTAATTGTATATAGGCAAACTGTCACCTTCTTGGAGCTCATATGGTAGTTTTTTATCTGTCCCATATATAATGAAATGTGGTGTGTCACCTATGGATTTATTTATAGATCCATTAATTGAGGCTTCTACTCTGGGAATCCAATCATCCCAGCCTGCATAATTTTCACTGAGAATGTGTCGTAGCACATCTAATACTTTTTTGTTTTGTCTCTCTACTAACCCATTCGATGCTGGGTGATAGGCTAAAACGTTAACCTTTTTGATGTTGTATTGTTTACATATTTCTTGTAAGATCTCAGAATTAAAATCTCCTCCATTATCACTTATTAGTACCTTTGCGGTAGTAAAGCGACATATTACATTATCTGTTATTGCCTTTGCTACTGTCTCTGCTGTCTTATCTTTAATTGGAGCTAAAATGACATAACGGGAAAAATGATCCGTTGCTACGAATAGGTATAGGTTATTATTGTATGATAATGGCATCTTGAGTAAATCAACAGCGACAACGTCCCATGGTTGATGTGGTACAGGGTAATTACCCATTGATGCAGGTGTGATTGGGTATCCTTTGTGTTTTGCACATGATTCGCATCTGTCTATATGATTGTTTTATATCTTTTCGTAATGAAGGCCAGTAATATAACAGCTGGGCTTGTTTGAATGTCTTATCCTTTCCAGGATGTCTTGCATGTGGGCTATCGTGTATCGTTCGTAATACTTGGGGTATCATGTCATTAGGTACTACCAACTGGTTAGTATTTCTTTGGCGTTTTGGTTGTTTAGAGTTAATCTTGTATAATGTATTATTGACCATTGTGAATTGTTCGAGTGGTACATGCAGTTTGGGTAATTGTATGTCATCACCACTTTCTAACTTGTATGTAACTTTAGACCATATTGGGTCAAGTCTTTGTGCTTTTGCGATATCATCGTGGTTTGGGATATTTCCTTTGAGATCTAATGCCGCAACCTGAATTGTGTTCGGGTTCCTAGATAATGTGTCAGCTACTATGTTCATTTTACCTTGTATATAATGAATTTGTACATTGTAGTTATCAACTGCACATTTCCATCTTGATCTCCTCCCAGAAAGGAGTTTTTCTTTAAACATACCCACTAGTGGTTTATGGTCGGTGAATAAGTGGATTTCGTAACCATATACCAAATCTCGAAACTTTTGTAATGCAAAAACCACTGCAAGTGCCTCTAAGTCTGTAGTGCAATAATTTTTCTCTGCACATTTCGTTTGTCTGCTGGCAAATGCAATTGGTTGATTCTTTCCTCTTTTATCTTCCTGTATCAGTACAGCCCCTAATCCTTTAACCGATGCTTCTGTACAAATAAGAAATGATTTTGTGTAATCTGGATATTCTAAACAAGGTGCATTTGTTAGTTTAAGTTGTAGATTGTTAAATGCCCTTTTTTGTTCTTCTTCCCAGTGGAATATAGCATCTTTTTTGAGTAGTTGGAATAGAGGAAAGGCTATATGAGAGAACTGTGGTACGAATGACCTATAGTACCCAGCCAGACCTAAAAATTGTTTAACTTCGTCAGTCGTAGTGGGTTCAGGAAAAGCTCTTACTGCCTGTATTTTGTCATCAGTGGTGTGAGTACCATTAGAACTTAATTTGTGGCCTACGAAATTTATTTCCTTAAAGCAAAATTTGCATTTTGAAAGCTTAATTTTTAAACCAGCATCACTTAGCTTTTTTAAGATTAAGTCTAATTTCCTGAGATGATCCGTAATATTCTTCGTTGCGATGATAATATCGTCAAGATAAACAAATATTCCTTGTCCTAAAATTCCGGACAATATGTAATTCATAAGACGCTGGAATGTGCCTGGGGCTGTCCTCAGTCCCATCGGCATCCTTGTATATTGGTAATGGGCTCTGTTTGTGGAAAAGGCAGTGTATTTACGTGACTCCTCTGAAACCGGTATCTGATAATAGCCGTTTAGGAGATCGATGGTTGAGAATATGTTATTCTCAGGTCCAATATTCTGTAGAACGTCGCTTAGCAATGGCATGGGAAATCGGTCTGGGATTGTGTGATTGTTTAGTTTACGGTAATCTACTACCGCACGCATTTCTCCATTTCGTTTGGGCACGAAAAATAATGGGCATTCCACGGGGAGACTGAAGGCTCAATAATTCCAAGTTTTAACATTTCATCGACATACTGATTTGCAAGTGTACGTTGGGAGTGTGGGATGCGGTAAGCTGGTACGAAAATTGGTGGTGTTTCTGGGTGCACATTAATCATGTGATTAATCAGGTTAGTACACCCTAATTGTTCTCTGGGTAATGCTACAGTGTCCCTGTGTGTTTCCAGCAGGGTTAACAAATAATTTTCTTCATCAAATTCACCTGAGTGAATTAAATTCTCTTTTATGCTTTCTCTATCCGTAGATTTTATCTCACTTGTCACTCCAGCTATAACTATTTCCTTCACAGGGGCGGGACATTTTTCAATATTAACTATGCAAGTCCCATTTTTCAACTGAACTTCCCCATTCATGCGATTAATTAGGAATATCTGAGTTTGACCTTCGTCATTCATCTGACATAATGCGTTTTCTACTGACAATCCCTTTATTTTACATAATTCTTCTGAGATAAGAACAGTACTATTCCGTAATTTGCTCTTTATGGTAACTTTCATGTAGGAATTAGGTGGTAAAACTAAATCATTGGTGAGATGGGCTGGAAAAACTGATAAATCAGTACTGTTATCTGGGTCACTAATTCTGGAGGCTGGGGCTGGTTGTGGGAGTGGATCTATACACTCATCTGTTTGTGTATGTTTGTTTAAGCCTTTAATATTACCAATTCTTTTTTGTTCTCTTTTACTACTCGGTGAGGGCTCTGATGATATTTCCTCTATTAATTCATTGTCAAAGTCTATTCCATTCATTTGTGGGAGTATAGTTATGTTCTCTGCTCTCATGGATCTTAAGCCCAGTAACATATGAGTTTTAATTGCTAAGTTTTCAACGATATAGAAAAATGCAGAGAATGGTCTTGTAGTCTCTGTGAAACTGATATTTAATCTTATCATACCTTTCACTGTAATTTGTTTTCCATCTACCGTATATAAATCTAAATCAGCTTCTTCCAGAAAAGTTACTTTCTTCTTATTTTTAAGAATTCTATTTATTTCTTCATGTGTTATTAAGTTCACTGGAGAGCCTGTATCTAAAAATAAGGAAACGTTTTGATCCTCACATACAGCTGGTATCAAGATACACTCATTTCCCAACATGCCTCCTATGTGAATTTTAGACTTGTTTTTCTTTACGTTTGTTCGTTTTTTGTCATGACTTGGTCTTCCCCCGATTTGAACACAGACACAATTTTTTCTACTGTTTTGCAGTCACTGGTCCAGTGCCCTTGGTATCTATTATGCCTACAGTAAGGACCAAATCTTTGTGTCTTTTGTCTATCCTCTTTTGCTTTGATAAAGCATTCATACCTTGTGTGTCCTGGTTTTGCACAATAATGACATAGAATGGACCTATCTCTTGACCGTGACCTACGAGGTGACTTCCCATAAGTAGTGTTGTTTATGGCGCGAGACCTGCTCGGGCTGCGCGAAAACTTATGAAACTGCCTGTAGCCTGGTGTTTGTGATCGAACCCTCGTCACGTTTGGTTGTTTGTTCTGCCTGCTTTCGGGTCGCGATCGATTTTGTTCTCTGTTTGGGGTCGTTGTAGATGTTTTCACAGCTGATACTGTCTCAGGTACTCTCATTCTACTAGAATGTGCGGGTGTGTCGACCATACCTGCTTTACTGCACTGCATCTCTACCTCGTTCATTAAGTCTAGTAAGCACATGCCTGGGGTATATGCGATCGTCTTGGCGATCTTAAGGATCCTATCAGGTAATTTACACAAGGCTGGTACATAACCAATGATGTCCACGAGGAGGTCTGGGGACATCTTTCCATCATCTGTTATCCAATTTGAGTTTTCCAAAGTAACTAACAATGTTCTTTTGATTGTGGAGACATCAGCAGTTATTTCACTGAGCACATGGTTTGTAGTGTGCTCCCTTACAAGATCTACAATCTTATGTAATTCTGGAATTATACCTGGCAAGAAGTTCATACCTCCAGAAAATTTCTTCAAAAATTCAGTTTTAAATTCATCATATGTCCTAGCCTTGAGGAGCTTGTCAGATCTCAATAAATTGCTTGCTGGACATCTTTCCTGGCTTATGCAAGATGAAAAAATGGCAATTTTCTCTTGTTCATCGAGTATGTGGCGCTTGATGAACATTTGTTCGCACTGACTGACTAATGAAATGACATCAATGCGATCTTTTTCTGTGCCAGAGAATTTTGGGGCAGTTTTATCTTCATGGTAAACATACACATGAGGTGGGGTTGTTAGATCCGCCGTATTTGTTTCGTGATTCATTTTCACTGTTTGCTCTGTTAATTTAACTTGGACTTGTTTATCGTTGTGTGAGGGAATGGTGGAATAGGATTCGCCTGTACGTTGCACTATATCAAGTATATTCTGATAGGTATGCAAGGCAGAAATTAAGTCCCCACTTGCTACGTCAGGGGAGGTTTCCCACTCATCATTTGGAACTGACGTATTTGTTTCTTGGTCTTTAGTTTGTGGTGAGGTTTGTAAAATGGGTGTGTTGCCTTGGTGCTCTCCCAATTGTGAATCTTTTGTTGGGGCTAATTGTGTTTCATCTGGTATTAACGTGGGTGGTGGCGAAAATATCCCTGTCATTAAGATATGGTGTTATGAAATACGCCTTTTGTTATTTATGTCCTAACTAAATAGATGAGTAAATGAGTTGTAATAAATGATAGATAGTGAGTGTATAAGTGTATATACAGAAATAAGTAAAGGAGTTGAATATACCTAATTTTAGCACTGAGAAGAAAAGAGTAAGTATAATTTCACTGACTTGATACAGATCGTAGAGGCATGTCGATGCAACTGTCGATCTCGGAAGAAAAATACAGGGTTGATTAAAGATCTCTTGATAATTCTAGTGCTGTGTTGATGGACGATATTACTCAGGAAATTCAATGGCCTTGTGCTTGTGGTGGATAACAGCTGTCACAGGTAAACCTCAGCATAGAACGTCGAATTTCCAACTCAATACTGTAGAAATAAATGAGTATGAATAGGAGCTATATGAATAATCAGTAATGAGTAGTGGGTGAGAAGTGCCTGGTGTCAGTCACACGTTGCTTGGCGTGGCCCTAAATCAGCAAACTCGCGTTGTGATGTCATCTCAGCACATGGTGACGTCGGCTTCCCACACTGGTAGCTGTGGTGAATACTGAGTAGCGATGCGTAACCTGGGTGAAGAAAGGTGAGTAAGACGCGTTATAACTGTGGCTCTGGTGTTTCGCTGCGTGTCTTGACCTCTGCGTCAGCGATGGAGGTAGGCGGGAAAGAGTGGTGGGAGTTTGTGTGCTTGTTGCTTTGGTCTATCCTCTTCTTTACTTGCTTTTTTTTTTATTCTTCTTGCTGCTGCTTGAAGTTACGTGAAGATTATAGAGTCGTTTTGTAGACTTGTAGGCTATTTGCACTGTAGGCTGTATTTTGTAGGAATTCACTGTAGAACTGAAGCTAATCTTGTAGAGTCTCGCCTGCTTTTGTAGAAATTCGCTTTTGATTCAGAGACGGTGTCCGTAGTTCCACTTGCCACTAATGTCATAAAAGACTTTGTAGTAACTTGTAGAGAAGTTTTGTTGTTTAGTTGTCACTCTCGATTCTTGTAGTAGGAATTAAAGATGAATACAGTGAGTTGATCTTAATTTATTATCTTCAGAGAAAATCTAAGTTGAGCAGGGTATGTCTTACTCTATCTATCTATCTATATACCTAGGCTGCTTCCCCCAAGGAAAGGGAGGTAGCCGAGACAGGACGACACACTCACCATTTACTCATCCATTTAAACACATTCATTCGCATCTTAGCCCCAAAGGGGAGAACGGACAGATCCTCACCGCATCACACCACACAAAGGTCAACTGCGCAGTGCAATCAGTGACATCCGCAGCAGGGCCCGACAGCAGAACTGGTTTACCCCTGCCACATCATAACAGACCCATCCCCTTACCCGCACCTGACCTGACTAGCTGATCAGACCAAATGCGGGAGAATATCTCCTCAGGGCTGCGTCATCACTTATTCATTCACAATTTCTCTCCATTTATTTCTGTCATGCCCAGCCACTCTTCCTTGTTCAACAGACATCCCTCTCGCATCCAGCGCTCTCTTCACACTGTCCATCCATCCTATTCGTGGTCTTCCTCTCAGCCTTACACCTCTCACATCAGATCTAGTTATCTTTTTCACCAATCGCTCATTATCCATTCTCTCCATATGCCCAAACCATCGCAACACCCTCTGCTCAACTGTACCAGCCATCTCCCGAACAACTCCAGTTCTCCTTCGCACTTCATCATTTCGCACTCGATCCATATGCGTCACTCCACACATACTCCTCAGACACCTCATCTCCATTACATTCAAGCTTTTCCTCTCTGTTACACCCATATTCCATGTTTCAGCCCCATATAATGCAGTCGGTACCACAACACCCTCATACAGCCTTCTCTTTACATCCATTCTAAGCAAACGACATCTAAACACTTTTTTCATTCCTCCCAGCACCTTTCCTACTTCATTTATTCTAAATTTCACTTCTGCATCTATTCTTCCATCCACAGCAACATGTGACCCGAGATATTTAAAACACTCTACCTCCTCAAGCAACTCGCCATTCAAAACTATATCCATCCCCCTACCATCTACCAACCTCGTACACTTCATCACTTTACTCTTATTCTCATTTACTTTCAATTTCCTCCTTTCACACACCTTTCCAAACTCCTCTACCAACTGTCTCAATCTTTCCTCTGAATCAGCCACCAGTGCGGTATCATCTGCAAACAGCAGCTGCTTCAGATTCCACTCTCCACCATCAACATTCACCAGACTCAGACCTCCACCTAAAACTCTTGCATTCACCTCCCTTACAACACCATCCATGTAAATATTAAACAACCAAGGCGACATCACACATCCCTGTCGCAACCCCACTCTCACGGGAAACCAATCACTCACAGCATTTCCCACTCTTACACATGCTCTACTATTTACATAAAAACTTTTCACCCCTTTTAGTAACCTACCATCAAGTCCATACAAACTTAAAACAGTCCACAAAGCCTCCCTATCAATTCTATCATATGCTTTCTCTAAATCCATAAATGCCCAAAACACATCCTTACCTTTCGCTAAATACTTTTCACATACTTGTCTCACAGCAAACACCTGATCCACGCATCCCCTCCCTCTCCTAAAGCCACACTGCTCCTCACCAATCACTCCCTCTGTACCCTCTCTAACTCTCATAATTAACACTCTACCATACACCTTACCTACAACACTCAACAGACTTATTCCCCTAAAGCTAGTACATTCATACTTATCACCCTTGCCTTTATACAACGGGGCCACACAAGCACTTGCCCAGTCAACTGGCACCATACCTTTCACAAAGCACACATTCAACAATCTTACTAACCAGTCAACAATAGTCACTCCACCACCCTTCAGGCATTCCACAGCACACCCATCCATACCTGCAGCTTTCCCTGTTTTCATCTCCTTTACTGCCTTCTCCACTTCCTCCTTCATGATCAAAGAATCATTCAAATCTCCCAACACATTTATTGCTTGCACCCTTCCATCCGCCACAATCTCAGCCACCCTTTCCTCCTCTACATTTAACAATCTTTCAAAATATTCTGCCCATCTCTTCCTTACTGCATCCATCTCAGTTAACATCCTTCCATCCTCTGCTTTTACTCGCTCTTCCTTCCCAGACTCTCCCTTTCGCACCCTTTTCACCTCCTTCCAAAACAATATAATAAGTAAGTCTAGTTGGGCCCCTCTTTCTTGTTCACTCTCTCCACTACCTGTCGGTTCTATGGCCTGTCTCCTTCTGAGCTCTGCTTCCTAAATTCTGGTGAAACAGAGGTCGTGTCACGTGTGTTACACTGTGGTTGGAAAGTTCCAGAAACCTGTGTGTGAGTATGTGAGTATGTCACTAGGCTTTGTTCACCTGCTATCTCGCTGACACACTACCTACATCATCCCCTGACTTTGCTACTTCCTGTGTAATGGTCAACATTTCCTCAGTTAACTTGCAAGATCATTTCCCTTTCCCAGGCTTGCATGGAGCCGTCTATCTATCTATTTATCTATCTATCTATTATGATTTGTAATTATATTATGGACTCATAACACAACAAGCTGTCTGGAACCACTCCCATCTTCATTTCTACAACATTCACGGCCTTTCCTCTAACTTTCTCTTTGTTGAGCACCACCTCCACTCCTCTAAACCTCAACTTCTCTTCTTAACTGAGACTCAGCTGACGGAGACAAGTGACAGGAAACCCTTTTCTCTGTCCTCCTACTTTCTTTATACTCATTTCAAAGCCAAAGGTGGCTGCTGTGTATAAGAATCCAACGACTTATATTGCTCTCATGTTCCTGAACTTGATTCTTCTGAATTCTCTACTCTCTGACTTCGGCTTTCCTGGCATTCTCTGATTAAATATGTATGTGCTGTTTATTTATTCCCTAATTCTACAGCCTATGAAATATTCTTAGACTATCTTACTTCTACAATGGAACACATCCTATCCGATTCCCCTTTCTCTGAAATGTTCATTCTATGAGATGTCATTGTTCACCATCACCTTTGGCACTCCTCTCCTTTCACTGTTGAACTTGGAGAACAAGCCTACGTCTTTTCTATCCTTAATGACCTAGATCAGCTTGTACACCACCCTACCGGTATCCCTGACCGCTTTGGAGAGAGTCCCAACATACCTGACCTCTTACAACTAATCTTTCCTCTCCGTTTAGCTCCTCGGATTACAATCTTATTCGTGTTCTATCGTTCCAGTATGGCATGTGGACCATCCAAAGAAACATCGGTTGTGCCACTTTGGAGCCGCTGATTGGGAGGTCCTCCTGCAGTACTTCTTTGATTTTCCATGGAATGATTATTGCTTCCATGGTCGGGAGCCATCTGAGTGTGCCTTGTGCATTACGGAAGTTATTCTCTTGTGCATGGAAGCATACATTCTTTTCTCATAGCCTTTGACTAATGCAAGTAAGCCTTGGTTTAATCACGTGTGTTCTAATGCCGTCCACAACAAGGAGAGGGCCTATAAAAGGTACTGGAGAAGAACCCACCCCTATAATTACATCCTTTTTATGTCTCTGCCTGGAATCGTGCTAAGTCTGTTCTTCGTTCTGCTAAATATAATTTCATCCGTACTAAATGTTCTCAACTCTCCAACTCGAATTCTTTCCGCTCCTTCTGGCGCCTTTCCAAAAACCTTTCTAACAAGTTTACCTCATCATCCGTCTCTCTTTTTTTCTACTCAGGTGGTTCTGTAGCTATTTCTTCTAGCAGATCTTTTCGCTCAGACTTTCTCCTCCAATTCCACCTTAGATGATTCCAGTGTTGTTCCTCCATCACTTCCCCCTCTGACTTTCTCATGGGGGACATTAAAATTTCTTCAGCTGATGTATTTCCTGCCATCACTGGCCTCAACACTAACAAAGAATATAGGCCTGATGAGGTGCCTCCTGTTGTCCTCAAGAGCTGTGCTTCTGTGCCTACACCTTGCCTACGTAAACTCTTTCGCCTATGTCTATCAACTTTAACCATTCCTTCTTGCTGGAAGTTTGCTATCATTCAGGCAGTCCCAAAGAAGGGTGACCATTCCCATTCCTCTAACTATCGCCCAACTGCGTAATATCCTGTGTTTCAAAAGTTTTCGAGTCTCTTCTTATCAGGAAAATTTTAAAGCAACTTCGTATCACAACATTCTTTCTGATCGTCAGTGTGGGTTCCGTCAGGGACGCTCTACTTGTGATCTTCTCACCTACCTTTCAGACTCCTGGTCATCCTCCTTTCGGGACTTTGGCGAAAGCTTTGCCATTGCACTTGACATCTCAAAGGCTATCGATCGATTCTGGCATAAATCTCTAATTTCCAAACTGCCCTCTTACGGTTTCTATCCTTCTATCTGTGCCTTCATCTATTGCTCCCTTTCTGGTCATTCTATAGCTGCTGTTGTATACGGCCATCGTTCTTCTCCTAGATCTATCAATAGCAGTGTTCCTCAGGGCTCTGTCCTATCACCAACTCTCTTCCTTTTATTCATCAATGACCTTCTTAGCTGTACATCTAACCCAATCCACCCATACACTGATGATTCCACCCTTCACCTTTCCATTTGGTTCCCGTAAAGTACATGTCATCAGTTACATTAGCAAACAAGGGATGAGGCTATGGCACATGTAATGTCTGACGTGGTTCGTATCTCTGACTAGGGTAAAAATAACCTTGCTGTTTTTAATGTATCAAATACTCAGTTTTTACACCAATCAACCCGACAAAATCTTCCACAGGAGTACCAAGTAATGTTTTATGATATCCAGCTCAGTCCTGCATCATCCTTGAACATGCCTGGGGTTTCATTCTCTCGGGACTTATCTTGTAAAGATCATACTACATTTTTTGTAAAATCTGCTCCCAAGAGGTTAGGTGTGCTAAGCTGACTCCCTACATTCTTTATATATATATATATATATATATATATATATATATATATATATATATATATATATATATATATACTGTTTACAAACAAAGGCAAAATATATATGGTTATGATGTAAGGAAATATGTGCACATACGAGGAACATAATAATGAAGCCAGCGTATGCATATGATGTATGAAATCCAGTCAGTATAATACTGTGAAGAAATTGATGTGGTGGTTATTTTCTGAAGCAATTTAGTTTTCTCTTCTACTCATACAGTGATACTCAATCGCAAGTAACCGAGGGACTAGTCCTGGGAATCAAATGTCGTTATAGTTTGTTTTATACTTTTTTCTTTTTTACAAATATGTTTGTTCATTTTTGGTGTAGGTTCATGCAAACCAATATACTCAGTTTAAGAGATACCGTTTTTAATGGTGTGGACAAAGGAAGCTGAATTTGACCACACCAGCTAGTAAAAATATCTAATTTTATCAAAATCATCATGCGGCGCAAAACTTCAACGAAAACAACGTCCTGGTAATGGATTCATAGTTAAACTGCCTCATGTTCTAGTGGGAAGAAGGATAGACAACAATGATGATGTAATTTTGCTATTTTCAACGGGCAGATCACAGTGAATTCACGTCGTCTGAATAATAAGACCAAACACATTGATCGCTGGAGAATTGTCAGCCTGTGGAGGACGGGCCTCTGCTTCCAAGATATAGCTGACCGTACTGAAATGAGCTCGAACACAGTGCGTAGGTGGGTGCGGCGCTGGCAGAGGGAGGGAGACGCATCCTTGCTCGGTTCAAGGAGCAGAATATTCCTCCCTATGGGTCTAAATACAGCACCACATCTTTCAACAATTTATTACTTACTTTGGAATATAAAGAACTTTATAAATGTGTATTATACTTACTTCCAAAAGAACTTTAAGAGTGAGTCCTTCTTGCCACATTATTTATATGTCTAAGTCAAATATAACGTTTGTTAGTCGTTATTGCTTAAGTTCAACCCAATCAAGTCTGGTCCTGAGTATCCATTAACCGCAGGTAAGCAACTGCCCCGAAATGTGGTGCCAAGAATAACAGTAACAAAGACGTCACCCTATGGAAGAGGTTAAATAGCAGTATAGTGAGTAGCGGCCTGTGCCTGGCTAGTTCAACGGGCACAATATTCCTCTTCCTTGGTCCATAGATAAATGCACGTTTCCCCACTTAACCATTCCCTGTTGATTCCATACTGACATAAAACCTTATAGGATTGCTATGATTTTGTTTTTTCATAAATATAATGCATTTTTAAATCTTACAGTACGGATGGCTGTTATACTTACTTACTTGAGAACTGAATCACACCCTGAATATTGCCTAAATCATCATACAGTTTTATAACTAGGACAGCACAGCACAGCAGAGCACAGTACAGCCTCGCCCAAGCTTCACTTTTATTTGACCTGCAAGAAAAACGAATTACTTCTTCGCATTGTCACACACATTATATGTTCCAAGCTTTCTCCAGATAGCATCAGGCACTCGTGGAAAAATGCTACAACATGAAGTTTGACTTTGGTTCCTGACTCAAATGTTTAATGAACATGTACCAAAACAATATCACTTTTTTTTTCCAGATTAAGACGAATGTATTTGCCTTTTTCCTTTTTTTTTTTTTTTTTTTTTTTACACAAATATGGTTAGGCATGTGGAAGTTTGATAAACAGTATTCATAAGAACACAAATATTCATTTATAATCCGACTGATCATAATAGCTGGCCTTTGGTGTTGCTACCTGTACAATAAGTAGACTAAAGAAGCGAATAGATGTAGCCTTTATTAATTCCGCCACTCGCCAAACCCACCAAATGCCAAACCCCCCACTCACCAAACTCGCCACTCACCAATCCCACTAACCCGCCACTCGCAAAACCCGCCACTCGCCAATCCTAACACTCGCCAGTCCCGCCACTTGTCCAGTCCCGCCACTTGTCCAGTCCCGCCAGTCGAAAATTTCGCAGCTCGCCAATCGCGCCACTGGCTAAACCCGACATTCGCCCCTACTCCTCAGTCCTGCTACTCGCCAATCTCGCCACTTACCTACTCTGAGGAAAATATCTGGGTGATGCAAGAATAAATTATCAAAACGCGCCACCATGTCTAAGGGCTAAAAGAAATATTTTGTGAGCCATCCGTGTTGGACAAGTGCCAGGGGCAGAAGTCCTCTCAGTTAGGTCGGTGCCATAAAACTAAACGGCAGTAGTGGTGAACGTGAGCGTGTGGGCTTGCCTTTGTTGCTACCTTGAATACCTTCCCTGTTTCCCCCAGGCGTTCCTCAGTTGGACTGTACGTGAAATAGTACTGGGGAATAAACGTCAGCACAAACCCTCCCCCCCCCCGAGTTTTATGTAAGTCTTTCATATTTAAAAAGCTTGTGCATTCGATAAGCATAAACCTGTTTCATCTAACTTTGAATTAATCAACAATTTGTATAAACCTTGCAATCCTTTGGCACTCCATAGCAATGATTCTGTTTCACCTAAAAATTAAAATGAGGATCATATTTCATTAATTTTATCCAGGTGGAGAACTTAATCCTTTTGCAACTTATTTCACGTAGATCAGTGGCAAGATAAGACAGAACTCATCTTCGTGACTCGCACTAAACTCCAGTGTCCATCTCTTCTTACACTTCAGGCTTGGAGACAGACAAGCTAATTTTATGCCTTCGTAAACTGAACAGATTATAATGTAATTGGAATCATATTCAGCCCGCGGTTTACAGATCCTGGGTTCGGTTTCTGGGCTAATGACGAAACCTATGACCTGGATCTCGGTACCTCAGTATGTCCACACCAAGAGGTGATATAGGGACCAGGACACGCAGTTTGACGGTTGTTTTATCTAGTCCGGGGAAATGTCTGAAGGTGGTTTCCTTGTCAGTTAGGCATGTAAATGTTTGTGATCTTCAGTAAGTCACATAATATCGCTTAAGTACGTTGTGCCAAGTTCCGATGTTTGGTCCTTGTGATGATATTCATTTCTCCATCGTGTAATTCTCCCTCTATTTTCCTCCTTCCTTCCCAGGTTGTGGCAAGCCTCGTTATTTTATTTACTATACTAGGCAGGTAAATATGTTAGCGCGTACCTACGAATAACATCTGAGAGAGAGAGAGAGAGAGAGAGAGAGAGAGAGAGAGAGAGAGAGAGAGAGAGAGAGAGAGTAAATAGTGCCTAAAAATGCGATATATGGATGCACATACAGAAAGTGCTCCCAAGGAGGTTTGTTCGGCTTCTCAATTTAAAAAAGTTATTAAAACTGGGGAAGCATATATATTGCCAGTCAATTCAAGGAGTTAGAGGCAGTAATTTAGCCTTCCAAACTGGCTATGCTTAAAAGAAGATATTTAAAGTGAAAATCAAAACAGCTTTGGTAAGTAGCAGTTGTGTTGCCTTGTGGTAATGAAGAAGCTACTGTAGTAAACTACCCTTCACATATTACCATGTTATATAATTATGTATCAAGTCGCCTTATGCACAAATTGACACCTCTCACACAGAATATAGAGCGAAAGCCCTACACAACTGTCATCGAGCCCGTCTAACAATTTTCCCTATCGGACCTGCTTATCTCAATCATGACGTATATAGAAGCACAGAGCCAAAGGTTCTTATATATCAAAAGAGAACAGGTGCTTATGTGGTATTGTCCATGCGATCTATGGAAGGGGGTGCGGCTGTGCCTGTGGACCCCTTCACACCTGCTGCCAACGGCAGTGTTCCCGGGGTGCACAGGAGCCGTACCTCGGGATCGTGCCCATCTTCCATCATCTACAATGGATCTTATGCCACCTATAGTGACCTACACACGGGAGGTCTGACACAAGTCTCTCCAATGAATACATAGTCCCTCTTTATTAAAGAGATTAGTGGATTAGAAAGATACGGTAAATTAAATTTTGGTAATTTTATCTTGCTTATGAAAATATTGTACCTCACTGTTGTTAAAATGGATCAAACCCCTAACGTTCTCCTTTCTGAGCGAGTCAAGAAAATTGTTTTTATCACACACCAAAAAAAAAAAAAAGCGAGAAGGATAATTTTTGGAAACTACACTTCTCCAAACCGAAAATGCTATTATTTTTTATTTATTAATTTATATAAACTAATAAAATTGATATAATTTAGTACAGTACTATAATGTACTATAAAGGGCAGGTTACAATAAAATACTTTTCATTTGTTCAGGCAACAAAACTCCTATGAATTAGATATCATGTCTTGCGAGTATGTGTGTGTGTGTGTGTGTGTGTGTGTGTGTGTGTGTGTGTGTGTGTGTGTGTGTGTGTGTGTGTGTGCAATAAATTCTCCCTCCCGGCCTGACCGCCTTACTCTCCCTCTGATCCTGCGCCGGCTACAGCCTCACTGGCCCCTGACTGACCATCGCCTCTTTGCTGGTATGTCTTGAGAGTGTGGCGCCGTGTTTGTGTGGCTGACGGTGTTAGTGTGGTGGTGGTGTGGCTGACGGTGTTAGTGTGGTGGTGGTGTGGCTGACGGTGTTAGTGTGGTGGTGGTGTAGCTGGCGGTGTTAGTGTGGTGGTGGTGTTGCTGATGGTGTTAGTGTTGTGGTTGTGTGGCTGATGATGTTAGTGTTGTGGTTGTGTGGCTGATGATGTTATTGTGGTGGTGGTGTGGCTGACAGTGTTAGTGTGGTTGTGGTGTGGCTGACGTTGTTAGCGTTGTGGTGGTGTGGCTGACGGTGTTAGTGTGGTGGTGGTGTGGGTGACGGTGTTAGTGTGGTGGTGGTGTGGGTGACGGTGTTAGTGTGGTGGTGGTGTGGGTGACGGTGTTAGTGTGGTGGTGGTGTGGGTGACGGTGTTAGTGTGGTGGTGTGGCTGATGGTGTTAGTGTGGTCTTGGTGTGGCTGATGGTGTTAGTGTGGTGCTGGTGTGGCTGATCGTGTTAGTGTGGTGGTGGTGTGGCTATCTGCGGTACACCTGGGTGGACCACTGCAAATGCCATGGAACTTTTTTAGTTTCATCAGAAGCAAAAAGGTATTAACGCCAGTTAGCCTACAGGCACGCTATCTCTGCAAAACAGAGAACATACGAGAGACGACGCTGAGATGGCTGAAGGTCTCAATGCTTCTTTTGTATCCATTATTACCTGCGGCGGTAGCCAGCAGGACAAAGAGTGACCGGGATTCTTCTTGTGCTTCTGGCGACTTTGTTAATAGGAGGCCTTTGGAGACAAAAGTGGTACCATGTATGGTAATTTGACATGGGGAATCCAAATGTGCCATCAGCTAACATGTGAGGTGGCGCCATCTAGCAACAACTTTAGTAAAAGTGCTTAATTTAAGCCTACCGAGGTCTAGCCGCAGGTCCCAGAGCAATTCTACTGTTGTTACAATAGATTTTTACAACTTCAGTTCTTTTATCCTCCCTCGTAGGCTTGAATAATATAGTAATATCAAGGACATTCTAAAGTGCAGTATAATGTCATTGAGGGCAACCCAACACCACCAGAAGGAGCCCACCGAGGAGCATATACAAAGTGCCTGGACTCCAGGCGACAGCG
Source organism: Coenobita brevimanus (assembly GCF_032717465.1). Classification (NCBI taxonomy): domain Eukaryota; kingdom Metazoa; phylum Arthropoda; class Malacostraca; order Decapoda; family Coenobitidae; genus Coenobita; species Coenobita brevimanus. Next base: position 14,305,935 of record NC_136973.1, on the reverse strand, counting down.
ACGTAAGTCCACCTGGACATCTGAACCCTATGACCCAGAGCTCGCCCGCCACCACCACAGCAGGAATACAAGACTACCTTCCGAGCAAGCCGATCACCAACAACCACGGGGTGGATCTGTTACTCCAGCTTCTGTCAGTACCCCTGAGATGGCCAATAGCAGCTCAACCCTCCTACAGGAGACTGCCTGCAGCCGGTTAGGAGGTAAACAGGAGACAGCCGGTAGCCGTTCCCTCCTTCGTCAGGAGACGGCCAGAGGCCGCTCTGAAGGTGCCCCTAACGAGATGGCTGGTAGCCGCTTGACCCTCCTACAAGAGACGGCCTGCAGCCGCTTCAGAGGTAACCAGGAGATGGCCGGTAGCCACTCTGAAGGTGCCCCTGAGTCGGTCTGTAGCCGCTTCCTTCCCCAGGCCACGACCAGTAGCCAGGCCTAAGCGACGGCCGGTAGTCATGCCCCTAGAAGGCCACGGCCAATAGCTGGGCCCTACAGTAGGAGACGGCCGGTCACCGCTCCTCTGTCAGGTGCTGACTCCTGACTACCAACCTACGACCCAGAGGGAGCCCCCAGCCTGGGGGAGTACTGCAGAGGCCTCGTGACTACCACTGGGCTCTTCTCCCTGGAGCCGGTTCCTGAGATTACTCGCCTGATGGACCCTGACGTAGGCCGATGGAGCAGCCCCCTCCTGATGGTGTCCCTGATCACCAGGGACCGCAACACTTGGAACCTCCAGACAGCCCCCAGTACCCCAGGGCAGGACCTCTCTACACCCAGATGCCGGAGATATTCGTCCTTTATCAGGTGCGTGAGTGAGAAGTTCAGGCAGCTATTCAGCGCCATTCCTGAGGGCCAGACTACAGCCCCAAGCCGCGAAAACGCGGAACCCTTCGCCACCAGCAGCCCTGGATGAGACAGGGTGCCCCTATGCATGATCCCATGGCCCGTGAACACAGAGACCCTTGATGGAACCCAGCCCCATCAGTAATGAGGCTGAGTCACCTCCGCCACCCTTGTACCTGACCGCCACAACTTCCAGACCCGAAAGTGAGTGACAGTGAAAGCACAGTGTCTGTGACATAGTGAAGGAAAGGCAGAAAGGTGAGTTAACAGAATAAAGGAAGTCAGTTAGAAAAGCATCAGTGACAATATAATAGAGTGGTGGAATAAGCAAGGTAAGAGTGAAACAGAGAACATGGCAAGGCAGTGAAATACGGGTCTATCACAGTGAACATGCTACCATATAGTGACGCTGCACCACACTAAGATCTTGCACAGGCCCCAGTATTAAAGTAATAATTACCCACAGTGAAACAGTGCCACCAATTCCACCAATATATAGAACCTAGACTTCCCGCAATAAAAGAGCATAACCCTTCTGCTCAAAGTGCTATTCACCTTACCCAACCTCATCCTGAGTAGTATCCTGCTCGATACTAACACCCCCATATCTAGGCCTAAGAATGATAATTGTCCGGTATACCTGTATTTGTAACATCTGCCCATTCTGCTGTAGAATTTAGTAATATACATGTAAGGTTGTTGCCTCAATTTTTTGTGTCCTGCCTGTCTCTTATTTGTCTAAGCGTCGGTCTAGAATAAGAACTCGGCTACACAATAGGCATCAATGTGAAGGGAAGCCGACACTAAAACACCTAGCATTACACACACTAATGAAAAGGATGTACTGAATGGGATCAACAGACTTATTATGAACAAAACATCTGGACCAGATGAGATATCCCAGAGAGTTTTAAATGAAGAATAGAATTAAATATTGAAACTTTTACCTCAAAGTTTCAACATGTCATTAAGGAATGGCATTGTGCTAAACGAATGGAAACTGGCTAAAAAAAAAAAAAACTCCCATTTATAAAAAAAAAAAAAAAAACGTAATAAATCCCAGCCGAGAAATTACCGTTTTTTTTATGCAAACAAGAAGGAACCAAAGGCCGTGAGCCTGCAATTATTGTTCCTTCCAAGAGAAAACCAAAATACAAGAGAGAGCCAAATTCAAGATCAGATCATTTTGAGATGCCTGGACACACTGCGTTTGGAAGACGGGAGATCATAGAAAGCAAGAAATACAGACAGAGGGAGACAATTCCAGAGTTGACCTGTTGCATAAATGAAAGACTGGGAGTAAAGGTTAACTCTTGCATTAGAGAGTTGGACAGAAAAGGGATGAGAGGTTGCTGCTAGACGGGTGCTACACGCCCGTCGTAGAGGAGGAGGAATGCATGCAGACAGTTCAGAGGAGCAGTGACCATTGAAGCAGCGATAGAAAAGAGGTAAAGATGCAACAGTGCGATGAAGAGACAGAGGTTGAAAGGAGTCAGTAAGAGGAGGAGTTAATGAGACTAAAAGCCTTTGGCTCCACCCTATTGAGAAGAGCTGTATGTGGGGAGCCACCCCACACATGAGAGTTGTACTCCACACAGGGGCGGATAAAACCCCTGTATAGAGTCAACAATTGTGCAGGGGTAAAGAAGGAATGGAGTCAGATTAGCATACCCAATCTCATGCAATAAGATTTTACAAGAGATGTAATATGATCTTTCCAAGACAAGGCCTGAGTAAATGAAACCCCAAGCATGTTCAAGGATGATGCAGGATTAAGCTGAATATTATTAAACGATGGAACACATTCTATCCATTTCTCCTTTCTCTGAAATCTCCATTCTAGGAGATTTCAATGTTCACCACCACCTTTGGCTCTCCTCTCCTTTCACTGATCCACCTGATGAACAAGCCAACATCTTTTCTATCCTTAATGACCTAGAGCAGCTTGTACAGCACCCTACCCGTATCCCAGACCGCCTTGGAGAGAGCTCCAACATACTTGACCTCTTCCTTACAACTAATCCTTCTGTTTACACTGTTAATCTTTTCTCTCCATTGGGCTCCTCCGATCACAACCTTATAACCTTAACCTGTCCGATCACTCCGGTACGGCCTGTGGACCCTCCACGGAAACGTCGTCTGTGGCATTTTGGAGCTGCGGATTGGGAGGCCCTCAGGCAGCACTTCTTTGATTTTCCCTGGAATGATTATTGCTTCCATGGCCAGGAGCCATCTGAGTGTGCCTTGCGCATTACGGAGGTTATTCTCTCAGGCATGGAAGCATATATTCCTTTCTCATATCCTTTGACTAACCCAAGAAAGCCTTGGTTTAATCACGCTTGTTCTCATGTTGTCCACAACAAGGAGAGGGCCCACAAAAGGTACCGGAGCCAACCCACCCCTGAATCACATCATCTTTACGTTTCTGCCCGGAATCGTGCTAAGTCTGTTCTTCGCTCTGCTAAAAACAATTTCATCCGTACTAAATGCTCTCAACATTCCAACTTGAATTCTTCCCACTCCTTCTGGCACCTTGCCAAAAATCTTTCTAACAACTTTCCCTCATCATCCTTCCCTCCTTCTTTCTACTCTGATGGTTCTGTAGCTATTTCTTCTACTGATAAAGCAGATCTCTTCGCACAGACTTTCTCCTCCAATGCCACCTTAGACGATTCCGGTGCTGTTCCTCCATCACTTGCTGCCTCTGACTTCCTCATGGCTGACATTAAAATTTCTTCAGATGATGTATTTTCTGCCATCACTGGCCTCAATACTAACAAGGCATATGGGCCTGATGGAGTCCCTCCTGTTGTTCTCAAGAACTGTGCTTCTGTGCTTACACCCTGCCTAGGCAAACTCTTTCACCTTTGTCTGTCAACTTGTACCTTTCCTTCTTGCTGGAAGTTTGCTCTCATTCAGCCAGTCCCAAAGAAGGGTGACCACTCCCAACCCTCCAACTATCGTCCAATTGCTTTAACATCCTGTATTTCAAAAGTTTTCGAGTCAATTCTCAATAGAAAATTTTTAAGGCATCTTTCCTATCACAACCTTCTTTCTGATCGTCAGTACGGGTTCCGTCAGGGATGCTTCACTGGCAATCTTCTCACCTACCTTTCAGACTCCTGGTCATCCTCCTTTCGGGACTTTGGCGAAAGCTTTGCCATTGCACTTGACATCTCAAAGGCTTTTGATCGAGTCTGGCATAAATCTTTAATTTCCAAACTGCCCTCTTATGGTTTCTATCCTTCTATCTGTGCTTTCATCGCTAGCTTCCTTTCTGGTCATTTTATAGCAGACGGCCATCGTTCTTCTCCTAGATCTATCAACAGTGGTGTTCCTCAGGGCTCTGTCCTATCACCAACTCTCTTCCTTTTATTCATCAATGACCTTCTAACCTGTACATCTAACCCTATCCACTCATACGCTTGTGACTCCACCCTTCACCTTTCCATTCGGTTTCTGCAATGCCCATCTCAGCAGTTACTTCAACAAACAAGGGATGAGGCTATGGCACACCTAATGTCTGACTTGGCTCGTATCTCTGACTGGGGTAAAAATAATCTTGTTGTTTTTAATGCATCTAAGACTCAGTTCTTACACCTATCATCGCATCAAAATCTTCCACAGGTATATCCACTAATGTTTAATAATATTCAGCTTAATCCTGCATCATCCTTGAACATGCTTGGGGTTTCATTTACTCGGGACTTATCTTGGAAAGATCATATTACATCTCTTGTAAAATCTGCTTCCAAGAGATTGGGTGTGCTAAGCTGACTCCGTTCTTTCTTTACCCCTGCACAATTGTTGACTTTATACAGGGGTTTTATCCGCCCCTGTGTGGAGTACAACTCTCATGTGTGGGGAGGCTCCCCACATACAGCTCTTCTCAATAAGGTGGAGTCAAAAGCTTTTCGTCTCATTAACTCTCCTCCCATTACTGACTCTGCTCGCCGCACTGTTGCATCTTTATCTCTTTTCTATCGCTACTTTAATGGTCACTGCTCCTCTGAACTGTCTGCATGCATTCCTCCACCTCTATGACGGGTGCGTAGCACCCGTCTAGTAGCAAATTCTCATCCTTTTTCTGTCCAACTCTCTAATGCAAGAGTTAACCGTTACTCCCAGTCCTTCATTTATGCAACAGGTCAACTCTGGAATTGTCTCCCTCTGTCTGTATTTCCTGGTGCCTATGATCTCCAGTCTTTCAAACGCAGTGTGTCCAAGCATCTGAAAATGAACGGATCTTGAATTTGGCTCTCTCTTGTATTTTGTTTTTTCTCTTGGAGGGAACTGTTATTGTGGGCTCATAGCCTTTGGTTCCTTCTTCCTCGCATTAAAAAAAAAAAAATGAGGAATATTTTATCTGGTTGATAGGTGTAAAAACTGAGTCTTTGATGCATTAAAAACAACCAGATTATTTTTACCCCATTCAGAGATACGAGCCAAGTCAGACATTAGGTGTGCCATAGCCTCGTCCCTTGTTTGTTGAAGTAACTGCTGAGATGGACGTTGCACGAACCGAATGGAAAGGTGAAGGGTGGAGTCATCAGCATATGAGTGGATAGGGTTAGATGTACAGTTTAGAAGGTCATTGATGAATAAAAGGAAGGGAGTTGGTGATAGGACAGAGCCCTGAAGAACACCACTGTTGATGGATCTAGGGGAAGAAGCTGTCTACAACAGCGGCTATAGAACGACCAGAAAGGAAGCTAGAGATGAAGGCACAGATAGAAGGATAGAAACCGTAGGAGGGCAGTTTGGAAATTAAAGATTTATGCCAGACTCGATCGAAAGTCTTTGATATGTCAAGTGCAATGGCAAAGCTTTCGCCAAAGTCCCGAAAGGAGGATGACCAGGAGCCTGAAAGGTAGGTGAGAAGATCGCCAGTGGAGCGTCCCTGACGGAACCCGTACTGACGATCAGAAAGAAGGTTGTGATAGGAAAGATGCTTTAAAATTTTTCTATTAAGAATTGACTTGAAAACTTTTGAGATACAGGATGTTAAAGCAATTGGACCATAGTTAGAGGGTTGGGAATGGTCACCCTTCTTTGGGACTGGGTGAATAAGAGCAAACTTCCAGCAAGAAGGAAAGGTATAAGTTGATAGACAAAGGCGAAAGAGTTTGCCTAGGCAGGGTGTTAGCTCAAACGCGCCGTTTTTGAGAACAACAGGAGGGACTTCATCAGGCCCATATGCCTTGTTAGTATTGAGGCCAATGCTGGCAGAAAATACATCAGCTGAAGAAATTTTAAGGTCCCCCATGAGGAAGTCAGAGGGGGGAAGTGATGGAGGAACAGCACCGGAATCGTCTAAGGTGGAATTGGAAGAGAAAGTTTGAGCGAAGAAATCTGCTTTATCAGTAGAAGAAATAGCTACAGAGCCATCAGAGTAGAAAAGAGGAGGGAAGGATGATGAGGTAAAGTTGTTAGAAAGGTTTTTGGCAAGGTGCCAGAAAGGAGCGGGAGAAATTCGAGTAGGAGAGTTGAGAGCATTTAGTACGGATGAAATTATTTTTAGCAGAACGAAGAACAGACTTAGCACGATTCCAGGCAGAAACGTATAAAAGATGTGATTAAGGGGTGGGTTAGCTCTGGTACCTTTTATAGGGCCTCTCATTGTTGCGGACAGAATTAGAACAAGCGTGATTATACCAAGGCTTTCTTGCATTAGTCAGAGGATATGAGAAAGGAATGTATGCTTCCATGCCCGAAAGAATAATCTCCGTAATGCGCAATGCACACCCAGATGGCTCCCGGCCATGGAAGCAATAATCATTCCATTGAAAATCATAGAAGTACTGCCTGAGGGCCTCCCAATCCGCAGCCCCAAAGTGCCTCAGACGTCGTTTCTTTGGAGGGTTGACAGGTCGTACGCCATTTACTCGCTTAATATCAGTAGTATGCAAGTAGTTGGAAACCATAATTAGAGACAAAGAAGGTCATCATTTACAACGAAATAATGTAATCAAAGTCTCACTGCTTGGTTTCCGGAATAATCGCTCATGTCTTACCAATCTCCACGATTATTTCAATGGTAATATCGATATGTACCGTTTATCAGAATCTGTCGAAGTTATCGAGCCACATTTCCAGAAGGCATTTAGTAAAGTTCCCCGTAATAGGCTTCTTTAGAAGCTTAGTGTCCATGGTGTTATTGTCAGTGTACTTAGGTAGACTGAAAACTGGCTTAATGGATGTAAACAAATAACTGTAATTAAGAGGGAATCAGGCTGAGTGAATGTTACAGACGGAAAGCCACAAGTTCAATCTGAATTACCAGTTAGTTTTAAAAACATGTAGTAGGCTTTGATACTGAATGTGTGGAACGTGTTCGAGCGAACGAGGGAGCAAGTCAGGCAGTGCTGAATATTGTTTCATGTGGCTCATCATCTTCCTCCGATTTCCTGAACCGGAAATACTAATAAGATCTTATTAGATTATACCAAAAATATTCCATCGCACTTTAAAACCATCTATCTCAGGAATCGTCAGAGAATGCTGCCACACTACTCACGCAACCTTATACCATTACTTCTTGTGCAGCCGGCTGTTACGCTAATCTGCCTTATAAAAAATCGTTTTACACCAAAAATATTCCCTCATGCTTCCTAAAACCAACTTTCTCAGTAATCGTCGGAAAATACTGCTGTACTACTCAAGCAACCTTAGTCCGTTACTTCTTGTGCAGCCGGCTGTTATGCTAATCTGCCTTATAAAATATCGTTTCCTCAATTTACGGAAAATTATTGGGAATTACGGGTTGTCTATTAAATGAAAACAACTTAGGATTTTTATGCAGTTTCCAAATTGGTGTCTACCTTTCTTGTAACTTCAAAATTGGCTGAGGTATCCAAAAAAGTTCACTACTGTACTACAGAGTTTTCCTTCCCACCCATGCCACAATTTCTTGTTGATGCAATATGTATTTCGCTCGGGTACACATGTTGGGGGTCCAAACTGTAACTAAATTTGGTGTTTGAGCGAGGAAGTTATATTAACAATATTGATAGCCAAGTTTGCTGATGAGCCCCGCTCCCAGTGACGACTCAGCAAGCTGCCTGGAACCACTCTCATCTTCATTTCTGCAACATTCGCGGCCTCTCCTCTAACTTTCTCTCTGTTGATCACCACCTCCATTCCTCTAAACCTCATCTTATCTTCTTAACTGAGACTGAGCTGACGGAGAAATTTGATAGGAAACCCTTTTCTATGTCCTCCTACTATCTCTATACTCATTTCAAAGCCAAAGGTGGCCGTTGTGTAAATGTATGCAATGACTTATCTTGCTCTCATGTTTCTGAACTTGATTCATCTGAATTCTCTACTCTCTCACTTCGGCTTTCCTGTCATTCTCTGACTAAATAAATCTGTGCTGTTTACTTATCCATTACTTCTACTGACTATGAAAAATTCTTAGACCATCTTACATCTACAAAAGAACACATCCTCTCCCTTTACCCCTTTCTCTGAAATCTCCATTCTAGGAGATTTCAATGTTCACCATCACCTTTGACTCTTCTCCTTTTTCACTAATGAACTTGGTGAACAAGCCTAGATCTTTTCTATCCTTAATGACCTAGAGCAGCTTGTACACCACCCTACTGGTATCCCTGACCGCTTTGGAGAGAGTCCCAACATACCTGACCTCATACTTACAACTAATCATTCCTCTCCGTTTAGCTCCTCGGATTACAACCTTATTCCTGTCCTATCGTTCCAGTATAGCATGTGGACCTTCCAAAGAAACGTCAGTTGTGGCACTTTGGAGCTGCTGATTGGGAGGCCCTCAGGCAGTACTTCTTTGATTTTCCCTGGACTGATTATTGCTTCCATGGCCGGGAGCCATCTGACTGTGCCTCATGCATTAAGGATGTTATTCTCTCACGCATGGAAGTATACATTCTCTTCGCATATCCTTTCACTAATACAAGAAAGCTTTGGTTTAATCACACTTGTTCTAATGCTCTTCACAACAAGGAGAGAGCCTATAAAAGGTACCGAAGAAGAACCCACCCCTAAAATCACATCCTTTTTATGTTTCTGCCTGGAATCGTGCTAAGTCTGTTCTTCGTTCTGCTAAAAATAATTTCATCCGTACTAAATGCTCTCAACTCTCCAATTCGAATTCTTCCCGCTCCTTCTGGCACCTTGCCAAAAACCTTTCTAACAAGTTTACCTCATCATCCTTCTCTCCTCTTTACTACTCTGATGGTTTTGTAGCTATTTCTTCTACAGATAAGGCAGATCTTTTCGCTCAGACTTTCTCCTCAAGTTCCACCTTAGACGATTCCACTGCTCCTCCTCCATCACTTCCCCCTCTGACTTTCTCATGGGGGACTTAAAATTTCTTCAACTGATGTATTTTCTGCCATCACTGGCCTCAATACTAACAAGGAATATGGGCCTGATGGGGTCCCTCCTGTTGTCCTCAAGAACTGTGCTTCTGTGCTTACACCGTGCCTATGTAAACCTTTTGCCTATGTCTATGAACTTTTACCTAATCTTCTTGCTGGAAGTTTGCTATCATTCAGGCAGTCCCAAAGAAGGGTGACCATTCCCAATCCTCTAACTATCGCCCAATTGCGTAATATCCTGTGTTTCAAAACTTTTCGAGTCTATTCTTAACAGAAATATTTTAAAGCATCATAGCATCACAACATTCTTTCTGATCGTCAGTGTGGGATCCGACAGGGACGCACCACTGGTGATCTTCTCACCTACCTTTCAGACTCCTGGTCATCCTCCTTTCGGGACTTTGGCGAGAGCTTTGCCATTGCACTTGACATCTCAAAGGCTTTCGATCGATTCTGGCATGAATCTTTTATTTCCAAACTGCCCTTCTATTGGTTTCTATCCTTCTATCTGTGCCTTCATCTATTGCTTACTTTCTGGTCATTCTATAGCTGCTGTTGTAGACGGCCATTGTTCTTCTCCTAGATTTATCAATAGTGGTGTTCCTCAGGGCTCTGTCCTATCACCAACTCTCTTCCTTTTATTCATCAATGACCTTCTAAGCTGTACATCTAACCGTATCCACTCATACGCTAATGACTCCACCCTTCATCTTTCCATTTGGTTCCTGCAACGTATATCTCAGCAGTTACTTTAGCAAACAGGGGATGAGGCTATGGCACACCTAATGTTTGATGTGGTTTGTATCTCTGACTAGGGTAAAAATAAGCTTGTAGTTATTAATGCAACAAAGACTCAGTTCTTACACCAAACAACCCGACAAAATCTTCCACAGGAGTACCCACTAATGTTTTATATTATCCAGCTTAGTTCTGTGCTATCCTTGAACATGCTTGGAGTTTCTTTCTCTCGGGACTTATCTTTGAAAGATCATACTACATATTTTGTAAAATCTGCTTCCAAGAGATTAGGTGTGCTAAGCCGACTCCCTTGCTTCTTTCTCCCTGCACAATTGTGGACTTTATACACTATTTTTATTCGCCCCTGTGTAGAGTACAACTCTCATGTGTGGGAAGGCTCCCCACATACAGCTCTTCTCAACAGGGTGGAGTCAAAGGCTTTTTGTCTCATTAACTCTCCTCCTCTTACTAGCTTCCTTCAACCTCTGTCTCTTCGCCGCACTATTGCATCTTTATCTCTTCTTTGTCGCTACTTCATAGGTCACTGCTTCTCTGAACTGTCTGCTTGGATCCCTCCACCTCTACGACAGGCACGTAGCACGCGGCTAGCAAAAAACTCTTATCCTTTTTCTGTCCAACTCTCTATTGCAAGAATTAACCATTATTCCCAGTCCTTCATTTATGCTACTGGTCAACCCTGGAACTGTCTCCCTTTGTCTGTATTTGCTACTTCCTACGATCTCCAGTCTTTCAAACGTAGTGTTTCCAGGTATCTCGAAATGAACGGATCTTGAATTTTGCACTTTTTTATTGTTTTTTTTTTTTTTTTTTTGCTTGGAGGGAACGGTTTGTGGGCTCTTAGCCTTTGGTTCCCTCTTTCTTGGATAAAAAAAAAGATACACCAGAAGAAGGGAAAATAATTCAGGGAGATCATAGTACACTCTTCAGATAGATTCAAACATGGCAATAGATTTTAATAACGAAAAAAAAAAAAAAAGATTATTGGGAATAAAAATGCAAATGTTAACTACAAAATGAATGATACTCAACTCAAAAACGCAAACCAAGAAAAATTTTTAGCAGCTGAACTTATAGCTCAACTCCGGTCCGTCTGAATGAGCAGACACGTCGACCATAGGTATGCAATTGATTCATGGAGTTGTCTCGTTCGTTTGCTACACCGTTAAAGCTGCGTCTTCTTATAAGAGTGGCATGTACTGTTTAGTGCTCCGTTATGTGTGTTATGTTGGGTGGGTGTATTCTACAAGCTGGCCACGTATCATATGTGATTCCACCCAACCCAAATCTAAGCTGGTAGCTGAGGAAGGCTGGGTGATGTCTTGATCTAGGCTAGGTGGGTGAATTCGATCATCTCTATTTAAGGACACCATTGATGAGTGGACGTCAGGAGGGGAGGGGGCCGTACAATATGTGTTGTGATCGAAGTGTGGTATTGCCCTGTGCGTGAAGTGAGTATGTAGGCAGGGCCGGACTCAGGGATGGGTCCACGGGGCCTGGGCTCCTGGCCTCTCACCAGAAGGGGCCTCCCACCAAACGTTGGGCAATTTGACATTTGGTATTTTTCATTATCAAAACAATGACGATTTGGTAATGAAAAATCCGTCAGATAATGAATAAGCATGATTTGGTACTGGATTTGGAGATGGTAATGAACTTGACTGGATGATATACTCATTTAATTTGTTAGCTTTTAGAACATGAAAATACAAAACATATGCCATTAATTTTCAAATGAATAATTTTTTCACTTATACCTGTACCTGTATTGGCAAGGGGTAAATTCATGAATAATCTTTCTTTAAGAAATTTGGTAATGTCACTGATAATGCCCTGGCTCTGAACATTGGTGTGTCACAGCTTCATCCAGTCTGTTCTGTTCGAAATCTGGGTGTTTATTTTAATTCTAAGTTAAATTACAAAGAACATATTAATCAGGTTGTAAGAGGGTGTAACTTGCATATCAGGAATCTGTACTCTGTGAGAAAATTCCTGAATAGACGTTGCCTCGTAACATTGGTCCATGCAGTGGTCTTGTCTCGTGCTGATTATCGTAATTCACTGTGGGTTGGCTTTCCAAATAATATACTAACAAAAGTTCAATATGTGTTGAGCAGGGCAGCACGGCCTATCTTTGGTCTCCCCCCGAGAACCTTGACTACACCGTTCCTAATTGAGCTGCACTGGTTACCAGTAAAGGATACAATTGAATTTAAACTGTATCTTATTACACTCAAGGTTCTTAAGTTTGGTGAACCGAAGATCTTGCTGAATTGCTAAAACTCCCATCGGCACGTACAGGTGTGATGTTACGTAGTGAAGATGATTCCTTGTGTCTTGACGAGCGTGGAGCCATTCACCAGTCATCTTTCTCTGATCGTTCTTTTGTGTATAAAGCCCATAGATTATAAAACAGATTGCCATTGTCCATGAGACAACTCTTTTCTGCTGAATCCTTCAAGAGACAGCTGAAAAACTTTCTTTCTTCAAAATGCTATGACCTGGAGAGAGGTACTGTGATGGATGATTATATGGTTTAATTATTGCCACTTTCATATTTTTTTTTTTACTGATGAAGTATGTATTGTATATGAGAGATGTCAAAGTTCCTGTAACTGTACAAATAATGTATACCGGTATGTCTGTCGAGTGCTTGTGAATTCCCTATGGAAGAACTGGCGCTTTTGAAAAACAAAAAAAATTTAATTATTATTATTATTATTATTATTATTATTAATGAAAAACTGAATCTGGGAATGAAAATTGAACAATTTTGTTATATACCCATGTTCAAATCTGGCAGCCCTGGAGCCGGTGCCAGCCGCCAACAAGTGTTCATAATTGATCACTTGTTGTCACTGTCAGAGGATTTCATTCCTGTCATCGATCAGTTCATGGCTTCTCTTAACCAATGGCTGCATGCGTATGAACTGATGTCAGGTCGCTTTGGCTGCTTCGGACGACTGACAAAGCTATCCTCTGAAGAGCTGTCTAGAACAGCTAAGAAATTACTGGATGTCTATCCCAACGATCTGGTGACTTCATTTCCTGAAAAGCTCATCCACTTTGCTGCCTTTGCGAATATTATGCTGATGAAGAGCCAAACGACGTTAGCGCTGAGCTATTTCTCTACAAACTTATCCACGATAAACATTTGCTAGATATTTTCCCCAATGTGGAGGTAGCCCTGAGAATGGACCTGGCTGTAATGGTGAGCAACTGCAGTGCTGACCGTGTGTGTGTGTGTTTTTTAAGCTGAAATTGATTAAGAATCGTCTACGAACAAGGAGGCCACTGGAGTGACTTGTGAATTTGACAGTCATGAGCACTGAGTCGGACATCCTAAGCTCATTGGATTTTGATGATTTCATAAGAGAATTTTCCATTAGAAAATTGCGGAAAGCACCTGGACTAGATCAGATTTCTAGAAACTGTTCGTTCAATGAACAGTCTATACAAGTGTTGTGTGATGAATGCACGAGTGAGTTGGTTTTTTTGTTTTTTCCTCGCTTCATGATTGTTCTGTTTTGCGTGATTTGCTAGGAAGAGTTCAGTACATTTCAGGGCTGCTCTGTTTTTTTTTTTCATTCAGAGCTAATTAATGTTTTGATTTTTCAGAAAGTATCGTTTTTTACCTTATCTTTAATGCCATCAATTTCTGAATACAGTATCATAGGTCGTCGGGAGCGAGTTGTATCGTGCGAGCGAGCATATCGTTGCAACAGTGCGAGGGGTAAAAATGTATTTTCATTTAGCACCATGCTAATTTGATGCTTGGGATGGGCCCCCCACCAAAAAGGGTCCCAGGCCCCCCACATCCCAAATCCGGCACTGGTATGTAGGTTCTTCTTCTTTGCTAGTGTGGGAATATCTGGAAGTGAGATTGTAATGACCAGAATGAAACTTAACAAAATAATAACTGGTCTGGCCCTCGCATATCAAACGCGCACTTTTTAAACAACTGAACCAAAGAGAGCAGCCTCACATTGGACATCTCTAATGTATTGTTTGTTGAGGAAAATGAGTGTTTCTTTTTTATGCCAAAAGTCTGGCTATGTAGTTGCCCTGAGTGCATTGAGTCTGGGGGTACAACGCCTCTTAATGTCTTGAACGTGGTCCTTGAAGGTAGATGCGATGTCATGTATCATTCCAATAATCGTAGTGGAAGGTGTGTGTGGCACACGTACATTGTTAAGTATGATGTGGGGGGAGTACACGTGTTTATGTTTCCTGCTGGTGATGAGTGTGGTGGTGGATTTGGCTGGGACGATCGTCAGCCTATTGCCCTTAACCCAAGTCTGCAGTGTGGTGAGGTATTTCGGTTGCAGGGTGCTGGCTGTGTTGGCAGTGTGGTGTGTGGATGTAATGGTGATATCAACTGCATATGAAGTAATGTTTGTGGGCAGCTGGTGTGTGAGTATATTATGCAGGTAGAGACTGACGTGTTTACACACACACACACACACACACACACACACACATATATATATATATATATATATATATATATATATATATATATATATATATATATCATCATCATCAGCCATAACTAGTCCACTGCTGAACAAAGGTCTCACCCAACCTTTTCCACGAATTCCTTGACTGAGCCAATCTTTGCCACGTTTTCCCTGCAAATTTCTCTATCTCATCTCTCCATCTCCTGTGTGGCCTTTTTCTGCTACGCTTACATTCTCTTGGTGTCAAGTCAGTCAGCCTCTTGCTCCATCGGTTATCCCTTATTCTTGCTATATGGCCTGCCCACCTCCATTTCTGTTCTTTTATAACTTCTATAATATCTTTGACTTAAGTCTGCTCTCTCACCCAAGTTGATCTTTTCCTGTCTCTTAAAGATGTTCCCAACACTGACCGTTCCATTGCTCTCTGAGAACGGATTAATTTGTTTTCCTTTGATTTTGTTAGTTTCCAGGTCTCGCAACCATACGTCATAGCTGGAATTATACATTCGTTATATACTTTCCGTTTCATACAACTTGGCAAGCTACTTTTCATAATGTCTCTATGTTTACCGAAAGCTTTCCTTCCAATTGTAATGCATCTTTTTTATTTCGCTATCATGATCTTTCGTTAATTTTAGTATTTGTCCCAAGTAGTTGTACTCCTCAACTTCTTCAAGAATTTCATTCCTCATTCTGATGACGCTCTTTGGTGTCTGTGGATTAAACATTACTTTAGTTTTACTTCGGTTCATCATCAGTCCTACTTTCAAACTTTCTCTGTTCAGGTCATTTAACATTTCTTGCAATGCCTCCGCTGTTTCTGAGATTAGGACAATGTCATCTGCAAATCTTAAATGGTTTAGCTTTTCTCCATCAATGTTCACTCCTTTGTTTTCCCAGTCTACCTTTCCGAAAATACTTTCTAGGCATGCTGTAAATGATTTTGGTAAAATTGTATCTCCCTGACGCACGCCCTTCTCAATCTTAATTTTTTCTGAGTCCTTATGTAATTTAACTGTAGCAGTTCCCTCTTTATATATGTTTTCGAGCAGGTTTACAATGTTCTCATTCACTCCTTGTTTTCGCAATGAATTTATAATTGCTATGTGCTCCACTGAGTCGAAAGCCTTTTCGTAATCAACAAAACCTATGCACAGTGGTTTATTATATTCTATAGTTTTCTCAATTAGCTGGTTCATTGTATGTAGATGATCAATGGTCGAATACCAGCTGCGGAATCCTGCCTGTTCACGAGGTTGGCTTTCCTCCAAAATTGTTGTTATTCTGTTCGTAAGGACTTTAGTGAAGAGTTTGTAAATGACTGATAATAAGCTAATGGATCGATAGTTACTAAGATCTTCTGAGTCACCTTTTTTGTAGAGTAAAATAACTATTGCATTACACCATGTTTTTGGAATTTTCTTCTGTTTTATACAGTAGGTAAATAAGTGAGCAAGCCTATTTTGTACTTCTTCTCCGGCATCCAACGGTAAATCTGTTACTATTCCATCTTCTCCCGGAGCCTTCCATCTTTTCATAGTTTTAAGACAAATATATACTTCGTCTGGTATTACCTCAGGTATTTCACTTGCGTCAACTGAAAAATTAGCTATTGGTACTACTGTCTTTGATGCATACAGTTCTCTGTAAAATTATTCAACTCTCTTAACCATCTTATCTCTGCATTTAATGATTTCACCGTTTTTTTTCTTTCAATGATGTCATTTGTTGCTTTCCCAGTGCCATTTTACTTCGGACCTGTTTCAGACTTTTTCCTTTTTTGATGGTTTATTTGATCAGATTCATGTTTCTCTTTCTTTTTTCTTTTCTTTGTCTTTTGTTGATAAGCTTATTTAATTCTGCTCGTTCTATTTCGTCTTTCTTTGTCTTTACTTTCATTTCCTTTCGTTTTTTCATAAGTTCGAGTGCCTTTTCTGAATACTTCTTGGCTTTGGTTATATTAGGTTTTCCTACTACCTCTGCTGATTCTCTTACCACTTTTGTTAGTCTGTCATTCAGCTCATCAATGTCACATTCAGCATTACTAAGAGCCTGAAATATGTTCCTTATTTCCAACTGAAAGGCTGCTTTGTTTTCCTTTACTATTATTGGGCATATCTTTTTATCTTTAATCATCTTCTTTCTTTCATTTCTGAAATTGAATTTGGCTGTGCAACTCACCATTCTATGATCACTACCTATATTTACTTTGTTGATAACTGTGACATTTGTGATCGTGTTATTCTTATCTGCTATAATGAAGTCGATTTCATTCTTTGTTTCTCCATTTGGGCTTCTCCAGGTCCAATTTCTTCCTGTTCTTTTGTGGAAGAATGTGTTCAATATTCTCATGTTAAACATTTCAGCAAAATTTACCAGCATTTCTCCTCTTTCATTCCTTTCTCCCACTCCAAATTTTTCCATACATGCTTCTCCATTTTTCGACTTCCCAACTCTTGCATTGAAGTCTTCCATGAGTATAGTATATTTTGTCTTTTCTTCTTCCATAATCTGGGAGATGTCATCATAGAATGTTTCTATTTATTCATCTAGGCTTTGAGAAGCTGGTGCAAATATTTGTATGACTTTCATGGTATATTTTTTGCACAGTCTAATGACAACAAATGCTGCTCTGTCCGATACACTGCTGAATTTAACAATGTTGTCAGCAAGATTTCTGTTACTTAGAAATCCTACACCACTAACTCTTTCATTTTCCTTTCCTCTGTAGTAAAATAGGTGTTTGCTGTCTTCGAGTTGAATATATACCTAAATATATACCTAAATATATATATATCTATATCTATATCTATATATATATATATATATATATATATATATATATATCTATATCTATATATATATATATATATATATATATATATATATATATATATATATATATATATATATATATAAAGAAAGGCAAAATATATAAGGTTATGATGTAAGGAAATATGTGCACATTCGAGGAACATAATAATGAAGCCAGAGTATCCATATGATGTATGAAATCCAGTCAGTATAATACTGTGAAGAAATTGATGTGGTGGTTATTTTCTGAAGCAATTTAGTTTTCTCTTCTACTCATACAGTGATACTCAATCGCAAGTAACCGAGGGACTAGTCCTGGGAATCAAATGTCGTTATAAGTTTGTTTTATGCTATTTTTTTTTTTTTAAAATATGTTTGTTCATTTTTGGTGTAGGTTCATGCAAACCAATAAACTCAGTTTAAGAGATACCGTTTTTAATGGTGTGGACAAAGGAAGCTGAATTTGACCACACCAGCCAGTAAAAATATCTAATTTTAACAAAATCATCATGCGGCGCAAAACTTCAACGAAAACAACGTCCTGGTAATGGATTAAAAGTCAAACTGCCTCATGTACTAGTGGGAAGAAGGATAGATAACTATGATGAAGTAATTTTGTTATTTTCAACGGGCAGATCACAATGAAGTTACGTCGTCTGAGTTGGAAGACCAAACCCATTGATTGCTGGAGAATCGTCAGCCTGTGCAGGAAGGGCCTCTGCTTCCAAGATATAGCTGACCGCACTGAAATAAGCTCGAACACAGTGCGTAGGTGGGTGCGGCGCTGGCAGAGGGAGGGAGACGCATCCCTGCTCGGTTCAAGGCGCAGAATATTCCTCCCTATGGGTTTAAATACACCACCACATCTTTCTACAATTTATTACTTACTTTGGAATATAAAGAACTTTATGAATATGTATTATACCTATTTCCAAAAGAACTTTAAGAGTGAGTCCTACCCGCCACAATATTTATATGTCTAAGTTAATATAACGTTTGATAGTCGTTATTGTTTTTGTTCGACCCAATCAAGTCTGGTCCAGAACATCAATTAACCGCAGGTAAGCAACTGCCCCGAAATGTGGTGCCAAGAATAACAGTAACAAAGACGTCACCCTATGGAAGAGGTTAAATAGCAGTATAGTGAGTAGCGGCCTGTGCCTGGCTAGCTCAACGGGCACAATATTCCTCTTCCTGGGTCTATAGACAGATGCACATTTCTCCACTTAACCATTCGCTGTTGATTCCATACTGACGTAAAACCTTAAGCGATGGCTATGATTTTTTTTTTTTTTGTAAATATTATGTATTTTTAGATCTTACAGTAAGGATGGCTATTATACTTACTTACTTGAGAACTGAATCACACCCTGAATATTGCCTTAATCACCATGCAATTTTAAACTAGGAAGGGTTCTCTGAGAGGACAGCACAGCGTCGTCCAAGCTTGACTTTTATTTGACCTGCACTAAAACCGAATCACTTCTTCGCATTGCCACACACACTGTATGTTCCAAGCTTTCTCCTGATCGCATCAGGCTCTCGTGAAATAACGCAACAACATGAACTTTGACCTTGGGTCCTGACCCAAATATTTAATGAACATCTACCAAAACAAAAGCATTTTTTTTTCCAGATTAACACGAATGTATTGTTTTACACAAACATGGTTAGTCATGTGGTAGTTCGATAAACAGTATACATAAGAACACAAATATTCATTTATAATCCGACTGATCATAATAGCTGGCCTTTGGTGTTGCTACCTGTACAATGCGTAGGCTAAAGAAGCGAATAGATGCATCCTTTTTTTAATTCCGCCACTCACCAAACCCACCACTTGCAAAACTCCCCACTCGCCAAACCCTCCACTCACCAAATCCACAAACCCGCCACTCGCAAAACCCGTCACTCGCCAATCCTAACACTCGCCAGTTCCGCCACTCGTCCAGTCCCCCAAGTTGAAAATCTCGCAGCCCGCCAATCGCACCACTAATTAAACCCGACATTCGCCCACTACTCATCAGTCCTGCTACTCGCCAATTTCGCCACTCACCTACTCTGAGGAAAATATCGTGGTGTTGCAAGAATAAATTATCAAAAGACGCCACCATGTCTAAGGGCTAAAACAAATATTTTATGAGCCATCCGTGTTGGACCAGTGCCAGGAGCAGAAGTCCTCTCAGTTAGGTCGGTGCCATAAAACTAAAAGGCAATAGTGGTGAACCTGAGCGTGTGGGCTTGCCTTTGTTGCTACCTCGAATACCTTCCCTGTTCCCCTCAGGCGTTCCTCACTTGGACTTGACGTGAAATAGTATTGGGGGAAAAACGTCAACACAGACCCTCCCCTCGAGTTTTATGTCTTTCATATTTATAAAGCTTGTGCGTTCGATAAGGATAAATCTGTTTCATCAAACACTGAATTAATCCACAGTGGGTATGAACCTTGCAATCTTCTGACGCTAAATAGCAATAATTCTTTTACACCTAAAAAGGAAAATGAGGATCATATTTCATTAATATTATCCAGGTGGAGAACTTAATCATTTTGCAACTTTCTTCACGCAGATCAGTGCCAAGATAATACAGAACTCATCTTCGTGACTCGCACTAAACTCCAGTGTCCATCTCTTCTTACACTTCAGCCTTGGAGACAGACAAGCTAATTTTATGCCTTCGTAAACTGAACAGATTATAATGTAACAGGAATCACATTCAGCCCGCGGTTTACAGATCCTGGGTTCGGTTTCTGGCCTAATAACGAAACCTATGACCAGGATCTCGGTACCTCAGTACGTCCACACCAAGAGGTGATATAGGGACCAGGACACGCAGTTTGACGGTTGTTTTATCTAGTCCGGGGAAATGTCTGAAGGTGGTTTCGTTGTCAGTTAGGCATGTGTATGTTTGTGATCTTCAGTAAGTCACATAATATCGATTACGTACGTTGTGCCAAGTTCCGATGTTTGGTCCTTGTGATGATATTCATTTCTCCATCGTGTAATTATCCCTCTATTTTCCTCCTTCCTTCCCAGGTTGTGGCAAGCCTCGTTATTTTATTTACTATACTAGGCAGGTAAATATGTTAGACCGTACCTACGAATAACATCTGAGAGAGAGAGAGAGAGAGAGAGAGAGAGAGAGAGAGAGAGAGTAAATAGTGCCTAAAAATGCGATATATGGATGCACATACAGAAAGTGCTCCCAAGGAGGTTTGTTCGGCTTCTCAATTTAAAAAAGTTATTAAAACTGGGGAAGCATATATATTGCCAGTCAATTCAAGGAGTTAGAGGCAGTAATTTAGCCTTCCAAACTGGCTATGCTTAAAAGAAGATATTTAAAGTGAAAATCAAAACAGCTTTGGTAAGTAGCAGTTGTGTTGCCTTGTGGTAATGAAGAAGCTACTGTAGTAAACTACCCTTCACATATTACCATGTTATATAATTATGTATCAAGTCGCCTTATGCACAAATTGACACCTATCTCACACAGAATATAGAGCGAAAGCCCCACACAACTGTCATCGAGCCCGTCTAACAATTTTCCCTATCGGACCTGCTTATCTCAATCATGACGTATATAGATGCACAGAGCCAAAGGTTCTTATATATCAAAAGAGAACAGGTGCTTATGTGGTATTGTCCATGCGATCTATGGAAGGAGGTGCGGCTGTGCCTGTGGACCCCTTTACACCTGCTGCCAACGGCAGTGTTCCCGGGGTGCACAGGAGCCGTACCTCGGGATCGTGCCCATCTTCCATCACCTACAATGGCTCTTACGCCACCTATACTGACCTACACACGGAGGTCTGACACAAGTCTCTCCAATGAATACATAGTCCCTCTTTATTAAAGAGATTAGTGGATTAGAAAGATACGGTAAATTAATTTTTGGTAGTTTTATCTTGCTTATAAAAATATTGTACTCATTTTTGTTGTTAAAATGGATCAAATCCCTAAAGTTTTCCGTTTTGAGCGAATAAAAAAATATATATCACAAAAAAAGAAAAAGAAGAGGCGAGAAGTTTAATTTATGGAAACTGCACTTTTCCAGACCGAAAATACTATTATTTTTATATATTAATTTATGTCAACAAATAAAATTGATATAATGTAGTACAGTAATATAATGTACAGAGCAAGTTACAGTCAAATACTTTTCATTTGTTCAGGCAACACAACTTCTATGAATTAGATCATGTCTTGCGAGTGTGTGTGTGTGTGTGTGTGTGTGTGTGTGTGTGTGTGTGTGTGTGTGTGTGTGTGCAATAAATTCCCTCTCCCGGCCTGTCCGCCTCACTGTCCCTCTGATCCTGCGCCACCGACTGCGTCACCCGCCGCTGCCTGAGCATCGCCTCTCCGCTGGTAAGTTTTACGAGTAAGAGTGTGGCGCCGTGCTGGTGTGGCTGACGGAGTTAGTGTGGTGGTGGTGTGGCTGACGGTGTTAGTGTGGTGGTGGTGTGGCTGATGGTGTTAGTGTGGTGGTGGTGTGGCTGACGGTGTTAGTGTGGTGGTGGTGTGGCTGATGGTGTTAGTGTGGTGGTGGTGTGGCTGATGGTGTTAGTGTGGTGGTGGTGTGGCTATCTGTGGTACACCTGGGTGCGCCACTGCAAATGCTAAGGAACTTTTAAGTTACATCAGAAGCAAAAAGGTATTAATGCCAATTTATCTATACAGTAGGCCTGTAGCTTTACAAAACAGAGAACATAAGAAAGACGGAACTGAGTTGGCTGGAGTTCTTAATGCTTCTTTTGCGTCCGTTTTTACCTGCGGCGATAGCTAACAGGTCAAAGAGTGACCAGCGTTCTTCTTGTGCTTCTGGCGGCTTTGTTAAAAGGAGGACTGTGGAGACAAAAGTGGTACCATGTACGGTAATTTGACATGGGGAATCCAAATGTGCCATCAGCTAACATCTGAGGTAGAGCCATCTAGCAACAAATTTAGTAAAAGTGCGTAATTTAAGCCTACCGAGGCCTAGCCGCAGGTCCCAGAGCAATTCTGCTCTTGTTACAATAAATTTTTACGACTTAAGTTCCCTTATCCTCCCTCGTAGGCTTAAATGAAATAGCAATATCAAGGACATTCTAATGAATGGGATGTACTGAATGGGATCAACAGACTTATGATCAGCAAAACATCTGGACCAGATCAGATATCCCAGAGTTTTAAATGAAATACATAATTAAGTATTGAAACCTTTACCTGAAAGTTTCAACATGTCATTAACGATTGGCAATGTGCAAAACGAATGGAAACTGGCTAAGACAACTTCCATTTATATAAATAACGTAATAAATCGCAGCCACGAAATTACCGTGTACTCGCTTAACATCAGTAGTATGCAAGTAGTTGGGAACCGTAATTAGAGACAAAGAAGGTCATCATTTACAACGAAATAATTTAATCAAAAACTCACAGCTTGGTTTCCGAAATAATCGCTCATGTCTTACCAATGTCCACGATTATTTCAATGGTAATATTGATATGTACCGTTTAACAGAATCTGTCGAAGTTACCTAGCCACATTTCAAGAAGGCATTTAGTAAAGTTCCCCAAAATAGGCTACCTTAGAAGCTTAGTGTCCATGAAGTTGTTGGCAGTGTACTTGGGTAGACTGATAACTGGCATAATGGATGTAAACAAGTAATTAAGAGGGAGTCAGGCTGAGTGAATGTTACAGGCAGAAAGCCACACGTTCACTTTGAATTACCAGTTAGTTTTGAAAACACGTAATAGGCTTTGATATTGAATGTGTGGAATATGTTAGAGCGAGCGAGCAAGCAAGTCAGACAGTGATGAATATTGTCTCATGTGGCTCATTATCTTCCTCTGATTTCCTGACCCAGAAATACTAATAAGATCTTATTAGATTCAGTCATTTCCTGTGGCACCCCACGGGATGCATAGGGCCTCGATGTACACTCTCCACCAGTATTTGTCTCTTGCCATCTCCTTCAGGTCCCACCAACACTCCTCTCCTGCTTCTCTTTTCATTGTCCTCAAGCAGGTTTCCCTCGGCCTACCTCTACCTCTTCTTCTAGCAGTCCACTCTGGCACATCCTGTATTAAACTGCCTTCTTTTCTATATATGTGTCCCAGCCACTTCCTGCGAGACAGTCTCACATATTTATTAACTGGTTCCACTCTCGTAATATCCCATACTCTTGCATTTGTAACTCTGTCTTGCCACTTTACCCCAAGAATCCTTCTTAGTATTTTATACTCAAATCCTAATACTTTCTGATCTGTTGCAATTGTACTGTACCATGACTCATGCCCATAAATTAAAATTGGTCTAACCATGGACTTGTAAATTTTCACTTTAGTATGTACCGAAAGCATATTATTATTCCAAACAGATTTCAACATTCCAGCAGCTCGCCAAGCCTGTCTAATCCTCTCCACAATTTCATTGTTTAATGATCCATTAGATGATACAATCGTTGCCAGATATTTTAAAGTTTTCTACATTATTCACCACATTATTCCGAATTACACAATCGATTTGGTTCTCCACGTTCATATTAATAATTTCAGTCTTTCCACAATTTATTACCAATCCCACCTTTTTTCCTTCCTCCACCAGACAGTCAAGCACCCTTTGCATCTCATAAATACTTCCGCAGATCAGTACAATATCATCAGCTTAGTCCAAATCCAACAGCTTCTTGTTTTCTTTCCAGTAAATTCCTGCACCTGTTCTCCTTACAACAAAAAATATTCCCTCGCACTTCCTAAAACCATCTCTCTCAGGAATCGTCAGAAAATTCTGCCACATTACTCAAGCAACCTTATGCCATTACTTTTTGCGCATCCGGCTGTTACGCTAATCTGCTTTATACAAAATAGTTATACACCAATTTTATTCCCTCATGCTTTCTAAAACCAACTCTCTCAGCAATCGTCGGAAAATACTGCTGTACTACTCACGCAACCTTAGACCGTTACCTTTTGTGCAGCCAGCTGTTATGCTAATCTGCCTTATAAAAAATCGTTTCTTCAATTTACAGAAAACTATTGGGAATTACGGGTTGTCTATGAAATGAAAATAACGTACGATTTTTATGCAAATTCCATATTAGTGTCTACCTTTCTCGTAACTTCAAAATTGGCTAACGTATCCAAAAATGTTCACTACTGTACTACGGAGTTTTCCTTCCGACCCCTGCCCCCAATTCTTGCTGATGCAATATATTTTTCGCTCGCGTACATTCGTTGGGGGTCCAAACTGTAACTAAATTTGGTGTTCGAGCGAGCAAATTATATTATCAATATTGATAGCCAAGTTTGCTGATGAGCCCCTCTCCTGGTGACAACTCAACAAGCTGCCTGGAACCACTCACATCTTCATTTCTGCAACATTCGCGGCCTTTCCTTTAACTTTCTTTTCATCACCACCTCCATTCCTCTAAACCTCATTTTCTCTTCTTAACTGAGACTAAGCTGACGGAGACAACTGGTAGGAAACCCATTTCTCTGTCCTCCTACTATCTCTATACTTATTTCAAAGCCAAAGGCGGCAGTTGTGTAAATGTATGCAACGACTTACCTTGCTCTCGTGTTTCTCAACTTGATTCATCTAAATTCTCTACTCTATCACTTCGGCTTTCCTGTCATTCTCTGGCTAAATATATCTGTGCTGTTAACTTATCCCTTAATTCTAATGGTTATGAAAAATTCATAGACTATCTTACTTCTACAATGGAACACATCCTATCCTATTCCCCCTTTCTCTGAAATCTCCATTCTAGGAGATTTCAATGTTCACCATCACCTTTGGCACTCCTCTCCTTTCACTGTTGAACTTGGAGAACAAGCCTAGATCTTTTCTATCCTTAATGACCTAGAGCAACTTGTACAGCAGCCTACCGGTATCCTGACCGCTTTGGAGAGAGTCCCAACATACCTGACCTCTTACAACTAATCATTCCTCTCCGTGTAGCCACGCGGATTACAACGTTATTCCTGTCCTATCGTTCCAGTATGGCATGTGGATCTTCAAAAGAAAAGTCAGTTGTGGCACTTTGGAGCCGCTGATTGGGAGGCCCTCAGGCAGTACATCTTTGATTTTCCCTGGAATGATTATTGCTTCCAGGACCTGAAGCCATCCGAGTGTGCCTCATGCATTACGGATGTTATTCTCTCGCGCATGGAAGAATACATTCTTTTCTCATATCCTTTGACTAGTGCAAGAAAGCTTTGGTTTAATCACGCATGTTCTAATGCTATCCACAACAAGGAGAGGGCCTATAAAAGGTACCAGAGAAGAACCCACCCCTAAAATCACATCCTTTTTATATTCCGGAAACCAAGCGGTGAGACTTTGATTTAATTATTTCTTTGTAAATGATGACCTTCTTTGTCTCTAATTATGGTTTCCAACTACTTGCATACTACTGATGTTAAGCGAGTAAACGGTGGACGGCCTGTGGACCCTCCAAAGAAACGAAGTCTGTCGCACTTTGGAGCTGTGGATTGAGGGGCCCTCAGGCAATACGTCTTTGATTTTCCATGGAATGATTACTGCTTCCATGAGCAGGAGCCATCTGGGTGTGCCTTATGCATTACAGAGGTTTTTCTCTCGGGCATGGAAGCATACATTCCTTTGTCATATCCTCTGACTAATGCAAGAAAGCCGTGGTATAATCACGCTTGTTCTAATGCTGTCCACAACAAGGAGAGAGCCTATAAAAGGTACCAGAGCCAACTTACCACTGAATCACATCTTTTATACGTTTCTGCCCGGAATCGTGCTAAGTCTGTTCTTCGCTCTGCTAAAAATAATTTCATCCGTACTAAATGCTCTCAACTCTCCAACTCGAATTCTTCCCGCTCCTTCTGGCACCTTGCCAAAAACCTTTCTAACAAGTTTACCTCATCATCCTTTTCTCCTCTTTACTACTCTGATGGTTTTGTAGCTATTTCTTCTACTGATAAAGCAGATCTTTTCGCTCAGACTTTCTCCTCCAGTTCCACCTAAGACGATTTCTTTAGCTGATGTATTTTCTGCCATCATTGGCCTCAATACTAACAAGGAATATGGGCTTCATGGAGTCCCTCCTGTTGTCCTCAAGAACTGTGCTTCTGTGCTTACACTGTGCTTATAAAAACTCTTTCGCCTATGTCTATCAACATTTACGTTTCCTTCGTGATGGAAATTTGCTATCATTCAGGCAGTCCCAAAGAAGGGTGACCATTTCCAATTCTCTAACTATCGCCCAATTGCTTAACATCCTGTGTTTCAAAAGTTTTCGAGTTTTTTCTTAACAGAAAAACTTTCTGATCGTCAGTGTGGGTTCCGTCAGGGACGCTCCACTGGTGATCTTCTCACCTACCTTTCAGACTCCTGGTCATCCTCCTTTCGGGACTTTGGCGAAAGCTTTGCCATTGCACTTGACATCTCAAAGGCTTTCGATCGATTCTGGCATAAATCTTTAATTTCCACACTGCCCGCGTATGGTTTCTATCCTTCTATCTGTGCCTTCATCATTAGTTTCCTTTCTGGTCGTTCTATAGCCGCTGTTGTAGACGGCCATTGTTCTTCTCCTAGATATATCAATAGTGGTGTTCCTCAGGGCTCTGTCCTTTCACCAACTCTCTTCCTTTTATTCATCAATGACCTAAGCTGTACATCTAACCCTACCCACTCATACACTGATGATTCCACCCTTCAACTTTCCATTTGATTCCCGCAATGTACATCTCAGCAGTTACTTTAACAAACAGGGGATGAGGCTATGGCACACCTAATGTTTGACGTGGTTCGTATCTCTGACTAGGGTAAAAATAAGCTTGTTGTTTTTAATGCATCAAAGACTCAGTTCTTACACCAAACAACCCGACAGAATTTTCCACAGGAGTACCCGATAATGTTTTATATTATCCAGCTTAGTCTGTGCTATCCTTGAATATGCTTGGAGTTTCATTCTCTCCGAACTTATCTTTGAAAGATCATACTACATATTTTGTAAAATCTGCTTCCAAGAGATTAGGTGTGCCAAGCCGACTCCCTTGCTTCTTTCTCCCTGCACAATTGTTGACTTTATACACTAGTTTTATTCGCCCGTTTGTAGAGTACAACTCTCATATGTGGGGAAGCACCCCACATGCAGCTCTTCTCAACAGGGTGAAGTCAAAGGCTTTTTGTCTCTGTAACTCTCCTCCTCTTACTAGCTCCCTTCAACCTCTGTCTCTTCGCCGCACTGTTGCATCTTTATCTCTATTCTGTCGCTACTTCAATGGTCACTGCTCATCTGAACTGTCTGCTTCCATCCCTCCTCCTCTACGTCAGTCACGTAGCACCAGTCTAGTAAGAAACTCTCATCCTTTTTCTGTCCAGCTCTCTATTGCAAGAGTTAACCATTACTCCCAGTCCTTCACTTATCCTACAAGTCAACCCTGGAACTGTCTTCCTCTGTCTGTATTTGCTACTTCCTACGATCTCCAGTCTTTCAAACGTAGTGTTTCCAGACATCTCGAAATGAACAGATCATGAATTTGGCTTTTTTTTTTCCTTGGAAGGAACGGTTTGTGGGCTCTTAGCCTTTGCTTCCTTCTTTCTTGAAAGAAAAAAAAATACACCAGAAGAAAGGGAGATAATTCAGGGAGATCTTGAAACACTCTTCAGATGGATTCAAATAGCAATAGATTTTAATAACGATTTAAGAAAATGATTACTGGGAATAAAAATGCATATGTTAACTACAGAATGAATGATACTCAACTCAAAAACGCAGACCAAGAAAAATATTTAGCAGCTGAATTTATTGCTCAACCCCGGTCCGTCTGACTGAGCAGACACGTTGACCACAGGTATGCAATTGGTCTATGGAGTTGTCTCATAGGTTTGCTACACCGTTAAAGCTGCGTCTTCTTATAAGTGTGACACGTACTGTGTAGTGCTCCGTTATGTGTGTTATGTTGGGTGGGTGTATTATACAAGCTGGCCACGTATCATATGTGATTCCACATAATCCAAATCTAAGCTGGTAGCTGAGGAAGGCTGGGTGATGTCTTGATCTAGGCTAGGTGGGTGAACTCGATCATCTCTATTTAAGGACACCATTGATGAGTGGACGTCAGGAGGGGACGGGAGCCGTACAATATGTGTTCTGATCGAAGTGTGGTATTGCCCTGCGCGTGAAGTGAGTATGTAGGTGCTTCTTCTTTGTTAACTTTGGAATCTCTGGACGTGGGATTGTAATGACCGGAGTGAAACTTAACAAATTAATCACTGGTCTGGCCCTCGCATATCAAACGCGTGCTTTTTAAACCACTGAGCCAAAGAGCGGAACCCCACATTGGACATCTCTAATCTAATGTATTGTTTGTTGAGGAAAATGAGTGTTTCTCTTTTATGCCAAAAGTCTGGCCATGTAGTTGCCCTTAGCGCATTGAGTGTGGGGGTGCAACGCCTGCTGATGTTTTAAACGTGGTTCTTGAAGGTAGATTCGATGTCATGTATCATTCCAATTGTTAAGTATGATGCGGGGGGAGTACATGTGTTTATGTTTCCTGCTGGTGATGTGTGTGTAGTGGTGGAGTTCGCTGGGACGATCGTCAGCCTATTGCCCTTAACCCAAGTCTGCAGTGTGGTGAGGTAGTTCGGTTGCAGTGTGCTGTCTGTGTTGCAGTGTGGTGTGTGGATGTAATGATGATATCAACTTAATATGAAGTAATGTTTGTGGTAGACTGACGTTTACACACACACACACACACACACACACACACACATATATATATATATATATATATATATATATATATATATATATATATATATATATACACACAAAAGCAAAATATATTAGGTTATGTTGTAAGGAAATATATGCATTTACGAGGAACATAATAATGAAGCCGGCATATGCTAATTATATAATTATGAAACCCACACAGTATAATACTGTGAAGAAATTGATGTGATGATTATTTATTGAGGCAGTTTAATTCTCTTCTACTCATACAATGATACTCAATGGTTAGTATAAAACGACTGACCCTAGTAACCGAGGGACTAGCCCCTGGAATCAAATGTCGTTACAAGATTATTTTATTTTATTTTATATATACGTTTGTTCATTTTTTGTGTAGGTTCATGCAGACCAATATATTCCGTTTAAGAGATGCTGTTTTTAATGGTGTGGGCAAAGGAAGCTGAATTTGACCACACCAGCGAATAAAAATATCTAAGTTTAACAAAATCGTCATGCGTCGCAAAACAACGAAAACAACGTCCTCGTAATGGATTCAAAGTCAAACAGCCTCATGTACTAGTGGGAAGAAGGACATATAACTATGATGAAGTAATTTTGTTATTTTCAACGGGCAGATCACAATGAAGTCACGTCGTCTGAGTAAGAAGACCAAACCCATTGATCGCTGGAGAATTGTCAGCCTGTGGAGGACGGGCCTCTGCTTCCAAGATATAGCTGACCGTACTGAAATGAGCTCGAACACAGTACGTAGGTGGGTGCGGCGCTGGCAGAGGGAGGGAGACGCATCCCTGCTCGGTTCAAGGCGCAGAATATTCCTCCCTATGGGTTTAAATACACCACCACATCTTTCTACAATTTATTACTTACTTTGGAATATAAAGAACTTTATGAATGTTTATTATAATTACTTCCAAAAGAACTTTAAAAGTGAGTCCTACCCGCCACAATATTTATATGTTTAAGTTACATATAACGTTTGACAGTCGATATTGTTTTTGTTCAGCCCAATCAAGTCTGGTCCACAACATCCATTAACCGCAGGTAAGCAACTGCCCCGAAATGTGGTGCCAAGAATAACAGCAACAAAGACGTCACCCTATGGAAGAGGTTAAATAGCAGTATAGTGAGTAGCGGCCTGTGCCTGGCTAGTTCAACGGGCACAATATTCCTCTTCCTGGGTCTATAGACAAATGCACATTTCCCCACTTAACCATTCCCTGTTGATTCCATACTGACATAAAACCTTAAGGGATTGCTATGACTTTTTTTTTTTTTTTTGTAAACATAATGTATTTTTAGATCATACAGTACGGATGGCTATTATACTTGAGAACTGAATCACCCTGAATATTGCCTAAATCATCATAAAGTTGTAAAACTAGGAAGGGTTCTCTGAGAGAAAAGTACAGCCTCGCCCAAGCTTGACTTTTATTTGACCTGCACAAAAACCGAATCACGTCTTCGCATTGCCACACACACTGTATGTTCCAAGCTTTCTCCAGATCGCATCAGGCTCTCGTGAAATAACGCTACAACATGAACTTTGACCTTGGTTCCTGACCCAGATGTTTAATGTACTTCTATTTTTCCAGATTAACACGAATGTATTGTCTTTTTTATGTTTTATGCAAATATGGTTAGTCATGTGGTAGTTTGATACACAGTATACATAAGAACACAAATATTCACTTATAATCCGTCTGACCATAATAGCTGGCCTTTGGTGTTGCTACCTGTACAATGCGTAGGCTAAAGAAGCGAATAGATGCAGCTTTTATTAATTCCGCCACTCGCCAAACCCACCACATGCCAAACCCCCCACTCGCCAAACCCGCCACTCACCAAACCCACAAATCCGCCACTTGCAAAACCCGCCACTAGCCAATCCTAACACTCGCCAGTCCCGCCACTCGTCCAGTCCCCCCAGTCGAAAATATCGCAGCCCGCCAATTGCGCCACTAGCTAAACCCGACATTCGCCCACTACTCATCAGTCCTGCTACCCGCCAATCTCGCCACTCACCTACTCTGAGGAAAATATTTGGGTGCTACAAGAATAAATTATCAAAAGACGCCACCATGTCTAAGGGCTAAAACAAATATTTTACGAGCCATCCGTGTTGGACCAGTGCCAAGGGCAGAAGTCCTCCCAGTTAGGTCGGTGCCATAAAACTAAAAGGCAGTAGTGGTGAACGTGAGCGTGTGGGCTTGCCTTTGTTGCTACCTTGAATACCTTCCCTGTTCCCCTCAGGCGTTCCTCAGTTGGACTTGACGTGAAATAGTATTGGGGGATAAAAGTCACCACAGACCGTCCCCCCCCTCCGCCCCCCAGTTTTATGTCTTTCATATTTAAAAACCTTGTGCATTCGATAAGCATAAATCTGTTTCATCTAACATAGAATTAATCATCAATGGCTATAAACTTTGCAATCTTTTGACGCTCCACGGCAATGATTCTGTTACACCTAAAAGGGAAAGGAGGATCATATTTAATTAATTTTATTCAGGTGGAAAACTTAATCTTTTTGTAATTTATTTTACGTAGATCAGTGCCAAGATAAGACAGAACTCATCTTTGTGACTCGCACCAAACTCCAGTGTCCATCTCTTTTTACACTTCAGCCTTCAAGACAGACAAGCTAATTTTATGCCTTCGTAAACTGAATAGATTATAATGTAACAGGAATCACATTCAGCCCGCGGTTTACAGATCCTGGGTTCGGTTTCTGGGCTAATAACGAAACCTATGACCAGGATCTCGGTACCTCAGTATGTCCACACCAAGAGGTGATATAGGGACCAGGACACGCAGTTTGACGGTTGCCTTAGTCAGTCCGTGGAAATGTCTGAAGTTGGTTTCGTTGTCAGTTAGGCATGTGTTTGTTTGTGATCTTCAGTAAGTCACATAATATCGCTTACGTACGTTGTGCCAAGTTCCGATGTTTGGTCCTTGTGATGATATTCATTTCTTCATCGTGTAATTATCCCTCTATTTTCCTCCTTCCTTCCCAGGTTGTGGCAAGCCTCGTTATTTTATTTACTATACTAGGCAGGTAAAGTTGTTAGCGCGTACCTACGAATAACATCTGAGAGAGAGAGAGAGAGAGAGAGAGAGAGAGAGAGAGAGAGAGAGAGAGAGAGAGAGAGAGAGTAAATAGTGCCTAAAAATGCGATATATGGATGCACATACAGAAAGTGCTCCCAAGGAGGTTTGTTCGGCTTCTCAATTTAAAAAAGTTATTAAAACTGGGGAAGCATATATATTGCCAGTCAATTCAAGGAGTTAGAGGCAGTAATTTAGCCTTCCAAACTGGCTATGCTTAAAAGAAGATATTTAAAGTGAAAATCAAAACAGCTTTGGTAAGTAGCAGTTGTGTTGCCTTGTGGTAATGAAGAAGCTACTGTAGTAAACTACCCTTCACATATTACCATGTTATATAATTATGTATCAAGTCGCCTTATGCACAAATTGACACCTATCTCACACAGAATATAGAGCGAAAGCCCTACACAACTGTCATCGAGCCCGTCTAACAATTTTCCCTATCGGACCTGCTTATCTCAATCATGACGTATATAGAAGCACAGAGCCAAAGGTTCTTATATATCAAAAGAGAACAGGTGCTTATGTGGTATTGTCCATGCGATCTATGGAAGGGGGTGCGGCTGTGCCTGTGGACCCCTTCACACCTGCTGCCAACGGCAGTGTTCCCGGGGTGCACAGGAGCCGTACCTCGGGATCGTGCCCATCTTCCATCACCTACAATGGCTCTTATGCCACCTATAGTGACCTACACACGGGAGGTCTGACACAAGTCTCTCCAATGAATACATAGTCCCTCTTTATTAAAGAGATTAGTGGATTAGAAAGATACGGTAAATTAATTTTTGGTAATTTTATCTTGCTTATGAAAATATTGTACTCATTTTTGTTGTTAAAATGCATCAAACTCCTAACGTTTTCCGTTTTGAGCGAATAAAAAAAATATATATATCACAAAAAAAAGAAGAGGCGAGAAGATTAATTTATGGAAACTGCACTTTTCCAGACCGAAAATACTATTATTTTTATATTATATTAATTTATGTCAACAAATAAAATTGATATAATGTAGTACAGTAATATAATGTACAGAGCAAGTTACAGTCAAATGCTTTTCATTTGTTCAGGCAACACAACTTCTATGAATTAGATCATGTCTTGCGAGTGTGTGTGTGTGTGTGTGTGTGTGTGTGTGTGTGTGTGTGTGTGTGTGTGTGCAATAAATTCCCTCTCCCGGCCTGTCCGCCTCACTGTCCCTCTGATCCTGCGCCACCGACTGCGTCACCCGCCGCTGCCTGAGCATCGCCTCTCCGCTGGTAAGTTTTAAGTGTGGCGCCGTGCTGGTGTGGCTGACGGAGTTAGTGTGGTGGTGGTGTGGCTGACGGTGTTAATGTGGTGGTGGTGTGGCTGACAGTGTTAATGTGGTGGTGGTGTGGCTGACAGTGTTTATGTGGTGGTGGTGTGGCTGACAGTGTTTATGTGGTGGTGGTGTAGCTGACGATGTTAGTGTGGCAGTGGTGTGGTGTGGCTGACGATGTTAGTGTGGTGGTGGTGTGGCTGACGGTGTTTGTGTGGTGGTGGTGTGGCTGACGGTGTTAGTGAGGTGGTGATGTGGCTGACGGTGTTAGTGTTGTGGTGGTGTGGCTGACGGTGTTAGTGTGGTGGTGGTGTGGCTGACGGTGTTAGTGTGGTGGTGGTGTGGATGACAGTGTTAGTGTTGTGGTGGTGTGGCTGACGGTGTTAGTGTGGTGCTGGTGTATCTGATGGTGTTAGTGTGGTGGTGGTGTGTCTGATGGTGTTAGTGTAGTGGTGGTGTGGCTGATGGTGTTAGTGTGGTTGTGGTGTGGCTGATGGTGTTAGTGTGGTTGTGGTTTGGCTGATGGTGTTAGTGTGGTAGTGGTGTGGGTGACGGTGTTAGTGTGGTGGTGGTGTGGCTGACGGTGTTAGAGTGGTGGTGGTGTGGCTGATGGTGTTAGTGTGGTGGTGGTGTGGCTGATGGTGTTAGTGTGGTGGTGGTGTGGCTATCTGTGGTACACCTGGGTGCGCCACTGCAAATGCTAAGGAACTTTTAAGTTACATCAGAAGCAAGAAGGTATTAATGCCAATTTATCTATACAGTAGGCCTGTAACTTTCAAAACAGAGAACATAAGAAAGACGGAACTGAGTTGGCTGGAGTTCTTAATGCTTCTTTTGCGTCCGTTTTTACCTGCGGCGATAGCTAGCAGGTCAAAGAGTGACCAGCGTTCTTCTTGTGATTCTGGCGGCTTTGTTAAAAGGAGGACTGTGGAGACAAAAGTGGTACCATGTACGGTAATTTGACATGGGGAATCCAAATGTGCCATCAGCTAACATCTGAGGTGGAGCCATCTAGCAACAAATTTAGTAAAAGTGCGTAATTTAAGCCTACCGAGGCCTAGCCGCAGGTCCCAGAGCAATTCTGCTCTTGTTACAATAATTTTTTACGACTTAAGTTCCCTTATCCTCCCTCGTAGGCTTAAATGAAATAGCAATATCAAGGACATTCTAATGAATGGGATGTACTGAATGGGATCAACAGACTTATGATCAGCAAAACATCTGGACCAGATCAGATATCCCAGAGTTTTAAATGAAATACATAATTAAGTATTGAAACCTTTACCTGAAAGTTTCAACATGTCATTAACGATTGGCAATGTGCAAAACGAATGGAAACTGGCTAAGACAACTTCCATTTATATAAATAACGTAATAAATCGCAGCCACGAAATTACCGTGTACTCGCTTAACATCAGTAGTATGCAAATAGTTGGGAACCGTAATTAGAGACAAAGAAGGTCATCATTTACAACGAAATAATTTAATCAAAAACTCACAGCTTGGTTTCCGAAATAATCGCTCATGTCTTACCAATGTCCACGATTATTTCAATGGTACTATTGATATGTACCGTTTAACAGAATCTGTTGAAGTTATCTAGCCACATTTCAAGAAGGCATTTAGTAAAGTTCCCCAAAATAGGCTACCTTAGAAGTTTAGTGTCCATGAAGTTGTTGGCAGTGTACTTAGGTAGACTGATAACTGGCATAATGGATGTAAACAAGTAATTAAGAGGGAGTCAGGCTGAGTGAATGTTACAGGCAGAAAGCCATACGTTCACTTTGAATTACCAGTTAGTTTTGAAAACACGTAATAGGCTTTGATATTGAATGTGTGGAATATGTTAGAGCGAGCGAGCAAGCAAGTCAGACAGTGATGAATATTGTCTCATGTGGCTCATTATCTTCCTCTGATTTCCTGACCCAGAAATACTAATAAGATCTTATTAGATTCAGTCATTTCCTGTGGCACCCCACGGGATGCATAGGGCCTCGATGTACACTCTCCACCAGTATTTGTCTCTTGCCATCTCCTTCAGGTCCCACCAACACTCCTCTCCTGCTTCTCTTTTCATTGTCCTCAAGCAGATTTCCCTCGGCCTACCTCTATCTCTTCTTCTTCTAGCAGTCCACTCTGGCACATCCTGTATTAAACTGCCTTCTTTTCTATATATGTGTCCCAGCCACTTCCTGCGAGACAGTCTCACATATTTATTAACTGGTTCCACTCTCGTAATATCCCATACTCTTGCATTTGTAACTCTGTCTTGCCACTTTACCCCAAGAATCCTTCTTAGTATTTTATACTCAAATCCTAATACTTTCTGATCTGTTGCAATTGTACTGTACAATGACTCATGCCCATAAATTAAAATTGGTCTAACCATGGACTTGTAAATTTTCACTTTAGTATGTACCGAAAGCATATTATTATTCCAAACAGATTTCAACATTCCAGCAGCTCGCCAAGCCTGTCTAATCCTCTCCACAATTTCATTGTTTAATGATCCATTAGATGATACAATCGTTCCCAGATATTTTAAAGTTTTCTACATTATTCACCACATTATTCCGAATTACACAATCGATTTGGTTCTCCATGTTCATATTAATAATTTCAGTCTTTCCACAATTTATTACCAATCCCACCTTTTTTCCTTCCTCCACCAGACAATCAAGCACCCTTTGCATCTCATAAATACTTCCGCAGATCAGTACATTATCATCAGCTTAGTCCAAATCCAACAGCTTCTTGTTTTCTTCCCAGTAAATTCCTGCACCTGTTCTCCTTACAACAAAAAATATTCCCTCGCACTTCCTAAAACCATCTCTCTCAGGAATCGTCAGAAAATACTGCCACATTACTCACGCAACCTTATGCCATTACTTTTTGCGCATCCGGCTGTTACGCTAATCTGCTTTATACAAAATAGTTATACACCAATTTTATCCCCTCATGCTTTCTAAAACCAACTCTCTCAGCAATCGTCGGAAAATACTGCTGTACTACTCACGCAGCCTTAGACCGTTACCTCTTGTGCAGCCAGCTGTTATACTAATCTGCCTTATAAAAAAATCGTTTCTTCAATTTACAGAAAACTATTGGGAATTACGGGTTGTCTATAAAATGAAAATAACTTACGATTTTTATGCAAATTCCATATTAGTGTCTACCTTTCTCGTAACTTCAAAATTGGCTAACGTATCCAAAAATGTTCACTACTGTACTATGGAGTTTTCCTTCCGACCCCTGCCCCCAATTCTTGCTGATGCAATATATTTTTCGCTCGGGTACATTCGTTGGGGGTCCAAACTGTAACTAAATTTGGTGTTCGAGCGAGCAAATTATATTATCAATATTGATAGCCAAGTTTGCTGATGAGCCCTTCTCCTGGTGACAACTCAACAAGCTGCCTGGAACCACTCACATCTTCATTTCTGCAACATTCGCGGCCTTTCCTTTAACTTTCTTTTCATCACCACCTCCATTCCCCTAAACCTCATTTTCTCTTCTTAACTGAGACTAAGCTGACGGAGACAACTGGTAGGAAACCCTTTTCTCTGTCCTCCTACTATCTCTATACTTATTTCAAAGCCAAAGGCGGCAGTTGTGTAAATGTATGCAACGACTTACCTTGCTCTCGTGTTTCTCAACTTGATTCATCTAAATTCTCTACTCTGTCACTTCGGCTTTCCTGTCATTCTCTGGCTAAATATATCTGTGCTGTTTACTTATCCCTTAATTCTAATGGTTATGAAAAATTCATAGACTATCTTACTTCTACAATGGAACACATCCTATCCTATTCCCCCTTTCTCTGAAATCTCCATTCTAGGAGATTTCAATGTTCACCATCACCTTTGGCACTCCTCTCCTTTCACTGTTGAACTTGGAGAACAAGCCTAGATCTTTTCTATCCTTAATGACCTAGAGCAACTTGTACAGCAGCCTACCGGTATCCTGACCGCTTTGGAGAGAGTCCCAACATACCTGACCTCTTACAACTAATCATTCCTCTCTGTGTAGCCACGCGGATTACAACGTTATTCCTGTCCTATCGTTCCAGTATGGCATGTGGATCTTCAAAAGAAAAGTCAGTTGTGGCACTTTGGAGCCGCTGATTGGGAGGCCCTCATGCAGTACATCTTTGATTTTCCCTGGAATGATTATTGCTTCCATGACCTGAAGCCATCCGAGTGTGCCTCATGCATTACGGATGTTATTCTCTCGCGCATGGAAGAATACATTCTTTTCTCATATCCTTTGACTAGTGCAAGAAAGCTTTGGTTTAATCACGCATGTTCTAATGCTATCCACAACAAGGAGAGGGCCTATAAAAGGTACCGGAGAAGAACCCACCCCTAAAATCACATCCTTTTTATATTCCGGAAACCAAGCGGTGAGACTTTGATTAAATTATTTCTTTGTAAATGATGACCTTCTTTGTCTGTAATTATGGTTTCCAACTACTTGCATACTACTGATGTTAAGCGAGTAAACGGTGGACGGCCTGTGGACCCTCCAAAGAAACGAAGTCTGTCGCACTTTGGAGCTGTGGATTGAGGGGCCCTCAGGCAATACTTCTTTGATTTTCCATGGAATGATTACTGCTTCCATGGGCGGGAGCCATCTGGGTGTGCCTTGTGCATTACGGAGGTTTTTCTCTCGGGCATGGAAGCATACATTCCTTTGTCATATCCTCTGACTAATGCAAGAAAGCCGTGGTATAATCACGCTTGTTCTAATGCTGTCCACAACAAGTAGAGAGCCTATAAAAGGTACCAGAGCCAACTTACCACTGAATCACATCTTTTATACGTTTCTGCCCGGAATCATGCTAAGTCTGTTCTTCGCTCTGCTAAAAATAATTTCATCCGTACTACTGTAAATGCTCTCAACTCTCCAACTCGAATTCTTCCCGCTCCTTCTGGCACCTTGCCAAAAACCTTTCTAACAAGTTTACCTCATCATCCTTCTCTCCTCTTTACTACTCTGATGGTTTTGTAGCTATTTCTTCTACTGATAAAGCAGATCTTTTCGCTCAGACTTTCTCCTCCAGTTCCACCTAAGACGATTTCTTTAGCTGATGTATTTTCTGCCATCATTGGCCTCAATACTAACAAGGAATATGGGCCTCATGGAGTCCCTCCTGTTGTCCTCAAGAACTGTGCTTCTGTGCTTACACTGTGCTTATAAAAACTCTTTCGCCTATGTCTATCAACTTTTACGTTTCCTTCGTGATGGAAATTTGCTATCATTCAGGCAGTCCCAAAGAAGGGTGACCATTTCCAATTCTCTAACTATCGCCCAATTGCTTAACATTCTGTGTTTCAAAAGTTTTCGAGTTTTTTCTTAACAGATAAAATTTAAAGCATCTTCGTATTACAACATTCTTTCTGATCGTCAGTGTGGGTTCCGTTAGGGACGCTCCACTGGTGATCTTCTCACCTACCTTTCAGACTCCTGGTCATCCTCCTTTCGGGACTTTGGCGAAAGCTTTGCCATTGCACTTGACATCTCAAAGGCTTTCGATCGATTCTGGCATAAATCTTTAATTTCCAAACTGCCCGCGTATGGTTTCTATCCTTCTATCTGTGCCTTTATCAATTGCTTACTTTCCGGTCGTTCTATAGCCGCTGTTGTAGACGGCCATTGTTCTTCTCCTAGATATATCAATAGTGGTGTTCCTCAGGGCTCTGTCCTTTCACCAACTCTCTTCCTTTTATTCATCAATGACCTAAGCTGTACATCTAACCCTACCCACTCATACAATGATGATTCCACCCTTCAACTTTCCATTTGATTCCCGCAATGTACATCTCAGCAGTTACTTTAACAAACAGGGGATGAGGCTATGGCACACCTAATGTTTGACGTGGTTCGTATCTCTGACTAGGGTAAAAATAAGCTTGTTGTTTTTAATGCATCAAAGACTCAGTTCTTACACCAAACAACCCGACAAAATTTTCCACAGAAGTACCCGATAATGTTTTATATTATCCAGCTTAGTTCTGTATTATCCTTGAATATGCTTGGAGTTTCATTCTCTCCGAACTTATCTTTGAAAGATCATACTACATATTTTGTAAAATCTGCTTCCAAGAGATTAGGTGTGCTAAGCCGACTCCCTTGCTTCTTTCTCCCTGCACAATTGTTGACTTTATACACTAGTTTTATTCGCCCGTTTGTAGAGTACAACTCTCATATGTGGGGAAGCACCCCACATGCAGCTCTTCTCAACAGGGTGGAGTCAAAGGCTTTTTGTCTCAGTAACTCTCCTCCTCTTACTAGCTCCCTTCAACCTCTGTCTCTTCGCCGCACTGTTGCATCTATATCTCTATTCTGTCGCTACTTCAATGGTCACTGCTCATCTGAACTGTCTGCTTCCATCCCTCCTCCTCTACGTCAGTCACGTAGCACCCGTCTAGTAAGAAACTCTCATCCTTTTTCTGTCCAGCTCTCTATTGCAAGAGTTAACCATTACTCCCAGTAATTCACTTATCCTACAGGTCAACCCTGGAACTGTCTTCCTCTGTCTGTATTTGCTACTTCCTACGATCTCCAGTCTTTCAAACGTAGTGTTTCCAGACATCTCGAAATGAACAGATCATGAATTTGGCTTTTTTTTTTTTTTATCCTTGGAAGGAACGGTTTGTGGGCTCTTAGCCTTTGGTTCCTTCTTTCTTGAAAGAAAAAAAAATACACCAGAAGAAAGGGAGATAATTCAGGGAGATCTTGAAACACTCTTCAGATGGATTCAAATAGCAATAGATTTTAATAACGATTTAAGAAAATGATTACTGGGAATAAAAATGCATATGTTAACTACAGAATGAATGATACTCAACTCAAAAACGCAGACCAAGAAAAATATTTAGCAGCTGAATTTATTGCTCAACCCCGGTCCGTCTGACTGAGCAGACACGTTGACCACAGGTATGCAATTGGTCTATGGAGTTGTCTCATAGGTTTGCTACACCGTTAAAGCTGCGTCTTCTTATAAGTGTGACATGTACTGTGTAGTGCTCCGTTATGTGTGTTATGTTGGGTGGGTGTATTATACAAGCTGGCCACGTATCATATGTGATTCCACATAATCCAAATCTAAGCTGGTAGCTGAGGAAGGCTGGGTGATGTCTTGATCTAGGCTAGGTGGGTGAACTCGATCACCTCTATTTAAGGACACCATTGGTGAGTGGACGTCAGGAGGGGACGGGGGCCGTACAATATGTGTTGTGATCGAAGTGTGGTATTGTCCTGCGCGTGAAGTGAGTATGTAGGTGCTTCTTCTTTGTTAACTTTGGAATCTCTGGACGTGGGATTGTAATGACCGGAGTGAAACTTAACAAATTAATCACTGGTCTGGCCCTCGCATATCAAACGCGTGCTTTTTAAACCACTGAGCCAAAGAGAGGAACCCCACATTGGACATCTCTAATCTAATGTATTGTTTGTTGAGGAAAATGAGTGTTTCTCTTTTATGCCAAAAGTCTGGCCATGTAGTTGCCCTTAGCGCATTGAGTGTGGGGGTGCAACGCCTGCTGATGTTTTAAACGTGGTTCTTGAAGGTAGATTCGATGTCATGTATCATTCCAATTGTTAAGTATGATGCGGGGGGAGTACATGTGTTTATGTTTCCTGCTGGTGATGTGTGTATTGGTGGAGTTCGCTGGGACGATCGTCAGCCTATTGCCCTTAACCCAAGTCTGCAGTGTGGTGAGGTAGTTCGGTTGCAGTGTGCTGTCTGTGTTGCAGTGTGGTGTGTGGATGTAATGATGATATCAACTTAATATGACGTAATGTTTGTGGTAGACTGACGTTTACACACACACACACACACATACATACATACATATATATATATATATATATATATATATATATATATATATATATATATATATATATATATATATATATATATATATATATATATATATATATATATATATATATATATATACAGTATATATATATATATATATATATATATATATATATATATATATATATATATATATATATATATATACACACACAAACAAAAGCAAAATATATTAGGTTATGTTGATATATATATATATATATATATATATATATATATATATATATATATATATATATATATATATATATATATATATATATATATATATATATACACACACACAAACAAAAGCAAAATATATTAGGTTATGTTGTAAGGAAATATATGCATTTACGAGGAACATAATAATGAAGCCGGCATATGCTAATTATATAATTATGAAACCCACACAGTATAATACTGTGAAGAAATTGATGTGATGATTATTTATTGAGGCAGTTTAGTTCTCTTCTACTCATACAATGATACTCAATGGTTAGTATAAAACGACTGACCCTAGTAACCGAGGGACTAGCCCCTGGAATCAAATGTCGTTACAAGTTTATTTTATTTTATTTTACATATACGTTTGTTCATTTTTTGTGTAGGTTCATGCAGACCAATATATTCCGTTTAAGAGATGCTGTTTTTAGTGGTGTGGGCAAAGGAAGCTGAATTTGACCACAGCAGCTAATAAAAATATCTAAGTTTAACAAAATCGTCATGCGTCGCAAAACAACGAAAACAACGTCCTCGTAATGGATTCAAAGTCAAACAGCCTCATGTACTAGTGGGAAGAAGGACAGATAACTATGATGAAGTAATTTTGTTATTTTCAACGGGCAGATCACAATGAAGTCACGTCGTCTGAGTAAGAAGACGAAACCCATTGATCACTGGAGAATCGTCAGCCTGTGGAGGACGGGCCTCTGCTTCCAAGATATAGCTGACCGTACTGAAATGAGCTCGAACACAGTGCGTAGGTGGGTGCGGCGCTGGCAGAGGGAGGGAGACGCATCCCTGCTCGGTTCAAGGCGCAGAATATTCCTCCCTATGGGTCTAAATACACCACCACATCTTTCTACAATTTATTACTTACTTTGGAATATAAAGAACTTTATGAATGTTTATTATAATTACTTCCAAAAGAACTTTAAAAGTGAGTCCTACCCGCCACATTATTTATATGTTTAAGTCAAATATAACGTTTGACAGTCGATGTTGTTTTTGTTCAACCCAGTCAAGTCTGGTCCAGCATATCCGTTGACCGCAGGTAAGCAACTGCCCCGAAATGTGGTGCCAAGAATAACAGTAACAAAGACGTCACCCTATGGAAGAGGTTAAATAGCAGTATAGTGAGTAGCGGCCTGTGCCTGGCTAGCTCAACGGGCACAATATTCCTCTTCCTGGGTCTATAGACAGATGCACATTTCTCCACTTAACCATTCGCTGTTGATTCCATACTGACATAAAACCTTAAGGGATTGCTATGACTTTTTTTTTTTTTTTTGTAAACATAATGTATTTTTAGATCATACAGTACGGATGGCTATTATACTTGAGAACTGAATCACCCTGAATATTGCCTAAATCATCATAAAGTTGTAAAACTAGGAAGGGTTCTCTGAGAGAACAGCACAGCCTCGCCCAAGCTTGACTTTTATTTGACCTGCACAAAAACCGAATCACGTCTTCGCATTGCCACACACACTGTATGTTCCAAGCTTTCTCCAGATCGCATCAGGCTCTCGTGAAATAACGCTACAACATGAACTTTGACCTTGGTTCCTGACCCAGATGTTTAATGTACTTCTATTTTTCCAGATTAACACGAATGTATTGTCTTTTTTATGTTTTATGCAAATATGGTTAGTCATGTGGTAGTTTGATAAACAGTATACATAAGAACACAAATATTCACTTATAATCCGCCGGACCATAATAGCTGGCCTTTGGTGTTGCTACCTGTACAATGATTAGGCTAAAGAAGCGAATAGATGCAGCTTTTATTAATTCCGCCACTCGCCAAACCCACGACATGCCAAACCCCCCACTCACCAAAACCGCCGCTCACCAAACCCACAAACCCGCCACTTGCAAAACCCGCCACTAGCCAATACTACTCGTAACACTCGCCAGTCCCGCCACTCGTCCAGTCCCCCCAGTCGAAAATATCGCAGCCCGCCAATCGCGCCACTAGCTAAACCCGCCAATCTCGCCACTCACCTACTCTGAGGAAAATATTTGGGTGCTACAAGAATAAATTATCAAAAGACGCCACCATCTCTAAGGGCTAAAACATATAATTTACGAGCCATCCGTGTTGGACCAGTGCCAGGGGCAGAAGTCCTCTCAGTTAGGTCGGTGCCATAAAACTAAAAGGCAGTAGTGGTGAACGTGAGCGTGTGGGCTTGCCTTTGTTGCTACCTTGAATACCTTCCCTGTTCCCCTCAGGCGTTCCTCAGTTGGACTTGACGTGAAATAGTATTGGGGGATAAAAGTCACCACAGACCGTCCCCCCCCCCCGCCCCCCAGTTTTATGTCTTTCATATTTAAAAACCTTGTGCATTCGATAAGCATAAATCTGTTTCATCTAACTTTGAATTAATCAACAATTGGTATAAACTTTGCAATCTTTTGACACTCCACGGCAATGATTCTGTTACACCTAAAAGGGAAAGGAGGATCATATTTAATTAATTTTATTCAGGTGGAAAACTTAATCTTTTTGTAATTTATTTTACGTAGATCAGTGCCAAGATAAGACAGAACTCATCTTTGTGACTCGCACCAAACTCCAGTGTCCATCTCTTTTTACAGTTCAGCCTTCAAGACAGAC
The DNA here is from genome assembly GCF_032717465.1 of Coenobita brevimanus. Taxonomy (NCBI): domain Eukaryota; kingdom Metazoa; phylum Arthropoda; class Malacostraca; order Decapoda; family Coenobitidae; genus Coenobita; species Coenobita brevimanus. Next base: position 14,261,887 of record NC_136973.1, on the reverse strand, counting down.
AAGCTAATTTTATGCCTTCGTAAACTGAACAGATTATAATGTAACAGGAATCACATTCAGCCCGCGGTTTACAGATCCTGGTTTCGGTTTCTGGGCTAATGACGAAACCTATGACCAGGATCTCGGTACCTCAGTATGTCCACACCAAGAGGTGATATAGGGACCAGGACACGCAGTTTGACGGTTGCCTTAGCCAGTCCGTGGAAATGTCTGAAGGTGGTTTCCTTGTCAGTTAGGCATGTAAATGTTTGTGATCTTCAGTAAGTCACATAATATCGCTTAAGTACGTTGTGCCAAGTTCCGATGTTTGGTCCTTGTGATGATATTCATTTCTCCATCGTGTAATTATCCCTCTATTTTCCTCCTTCCTTCCCAGGTTGTGGCAAGCCTCGTTATTTTATTTACTATACTAGGCAGGTAAATTTGTTAGCGCGTACCTACGAATAACATCTGAGAGAGAGAGAGAGAGAGAGAGAGAGAGAGAGAGAGAGAGAGAGAGAGAGAGAGAGAGTAAATAGTGCCTAAAAATGCGATATATGGATGCACATACAGAAAGTGCTCCCAAGGAGGTTTGTTCGGCTTCTCAATTTAAAAAAGTTATTAAAACTGGGGAAGCATATATATTGCCAGTCAATTCAAGGAGTTAGAGGCAGTAATTTAGCCTTCCAAACTGGCTATGCTTAAAAGAATATATTTAAAGTGAAAATCAAAACAGCTTTGGTAAGTAGCAGTTGTGTTGCCTTGTGGTAATGAAGAAGCTACTGTAGTAAACTACCCTTCACATATTACCATGTTATATAATTATGTATCAAGTCGCCTTATGCACAAATTGACACCTATCTGACACAGAATATAGAGCGAAAGCCCTACACAACTGTCATCGAGCCCGTCTAACAATTTTCCCTATCGGACCTGCTTATCTCAATCATGACGTATATAGAAGCACAGAGCCAAAGGTTCTTATATATCAAAAGAGAACAGGTGCTTATGTGGTATTGTCCATGCGATCTATGGAAGGGGGTGCGGCTGTGCCTGTGGACCCCTTCACACCTGCTGCCAACGGCAGTGTTCCCGGGGTGCACAGGAGCCGTACCTCGGGATCGTGCCCATCTTCCATCATCTACAATGGCTCTTATGCCACCTATAGTGACCTACACACGGGAGGTCTGACACAAGTCTCTCCGATGAATACATAGTCCCTCTTTATTAGAGAGATTAGTGGATTAGAAAGATACGGTAAATTAATTTTTGGTAATTTTATCTTGCTTATGAAAATATTGTACTCATTTTTGTTGTTAAAATGCATCAAACCCCTAACGTTTTCCGTTTTGAACGAATAAAAAATATATATATATCACAAAAAAAGGAAGAGGCGAGAAGATTACTTTATGGAAACTGCACTTTTCCAGACCAAAAATACTATTATTTTTATATTATGTTAATTTATATCAACAAATAAAATTGATATAATGTAGTACAGTAATATAATGTACAGAGCAAGTTACAGTCAAATACTTTTCATTTGTTCAGGCAACACAACTTCTATGAATTAGATCATGTCTTGCGAGTGTGTGTGTGTGTGTGTGTGTGTGTGTGTGTGTGTGTGTGTGTGTGTCCAATAAATTCCCTCTCCCGGCCTGTCCGCCTCACTGTCCCTCTGATCCTGCGCCACCGACTGCGTCACCCGCCGCTGCCTGAGCATCGCCTCTCCGCTGGTAAGTTTTAAGTGTGGCGCCGTGCTGGTGTGGCTGACGGAGTTAGTGTGGTGGTGGTGTGGCTGACGGTGTTAGTGTGGTGGTGGTGTGGCTGACGGTGTTAATGTGGTGGTGGTGTGGCTGACAGTGTTAAAGTGGTGGTGCTGTGGCTGACAGTGTTAGTGTGGTGGTGGTGTAGCTGACGATGTTAGTGTGGCAGTGGTGTGGTGTGGCTGACGATGTTAGTGTGGTGGTGGTGTCGCTGACGGTGTTAGTATGGTGGTGATGGTGTAGCTGAGAGTGTTAGTGTGGTGGTGGTGTAGCTGACGGTGTTAGTGTGGTGGTGGTGCGGCTAACGATGTTAGTGTGGTGGTGGTATGGCTGACGGTGTTTGTGTGGTGGTTGTGTGGCTGATGGTGTTAGTGTGGTGGTGTGGCTGACGGTGTTAGTGTGGTGGTGGTGTGGCTGACGGTGTTAGTGTGGTGATGGCGTGGCTGACTGTGTTAGTGTGGTGGTGGTGTGGCTGATGGTGTTAGTGTGGTGGTAGTGTGGCTGACGGTCTTAGTGTGGTAATGGTGTGGCTGACGGTGTTAGTGTGGTGGTGGTGTGGTTGACGGTGTTGGTGTGGTGGTGGTGTGGTTGACGATGTTAGTGTGGTTGTGTTGTATCTGACGGTGTTAGTGTGGCGGTGGTGTGGCTGATGGTGTTAGTGTGGTGGTGGTGTGGCTGATGGTGTTAGTGTGGTGGTGGTGTGGCTGACGGTGTTAGTGTGGTGGTGGTGTGGCTGATGGTGTTAGTGTGGTGGTGGTGTGGCTGATGGTGTTAGTGTGGTGGTGGTGTGGCTATCTGTGGTACACCTGGGTGCGCCACTGCAAATGCTAAGGAACTTTTAAGTTACATCAGAAGCAAAACGGTATTAATGCCAATTTGCCTATACAGTAGGCCCGTAGCTTTACAAAACAGAGAACATACGAAAGACGAAACTGAGATGGCTGAAGTTCTTAATGTTTCTTTTGCATCCTTTTTTACCTGCGACGATAGCCAGCACGTCAAAGAGTGACCAGCGTTCTTCTTGTGCTTCTGGCGGCTTTGTTAAAAGGAGGACTGTGGAGACAAAAGTGGTACCATGTACGGTAATTTGACATGGGGAATCCAAATGTGCCATCAGCTAACATCTGAGGTAGAGCTATCTAGTGACAACTTTAGGAAAAGTGCTTAATTTGAGCCTACTAAGGCCCAGCCGCATGTCTCAGCGATTCTACTCGTTATCCTAGATTTTTGCAGCTTCAGTTCCCTTATCCTCCCTCGTAGGCTTAAATGAAATAGTAATATCAAGGACATTCTAATGAAAGGGATATATTTAATGGGATCAACAAACTTATGATCAATAAAACATCTGGACCAGATCAGATATCCCAAAGAGTTTTAAATGAGATAAAGAATTAAATATTGAAACTTTTACCTAAAACGTAATAAATCCCATCCACGGAATTACCGTCTACTCGCTTAACATCAGTAGTATGCAAGTAGTTGGAAACCATAATTAGAGACAAAGAAGGTCATCATTTACAACGAAATAATTTAATCAAAGACTCATAGTTTGGTTTCCGGATTAATCGCTTATGTCCTACCAATGTCTATGATTATTTCAATGGTAATATTGATATGTACTGTTTAACAAAATCTGTCGAAGTTATCTATACACATTTCCAGAAGGCATTTAGTAAAGTTCCCCATAATAGGCATCCTTAGAAGCTTAGTGTCCATGGTGTTATTGACAGTGTACTTAGGTAGACTGAAAACTGGCTTAATGAATGTAAACAAATAACTGTAATTAAGAGGGAGTCAGGCTGAGTGATGTTACAGGCGGAAAGCCACAAGTTCACTCTGAATTACCAGTTAGTTTAAAAAACATGTAATAGGTTTTGATACTGAATGTGTGGAACGTGTTCGGTCGAGTGATCGGGCAAATCAGGCAGTAATGAAAATTGTTTCATGTGGTTCATCATCTTCATCTGATTTCCTGACCCAGAAATACTAATAAGATCTTATTACATTATACCAAAAATATTCCCTTGCACTTCCTAAAACAAATTTTCTCAGGAATCATCAGAAAATACGGCCGAACTACTCACGCAACCTTATACCATTACTTCTTGTGCAGCCGACTGTTATGGTAATCTGCCTTTTAAAAAATCGTTTCCTCGATTTACGGAAAACTATTGGAAATCACGGGTTGTCTATGAAATGAAAATAACTGAGGATTTGTAAGCGATTTCCAAATTGGTGTCTAACTTTCTTATAACTTCAAAATTGGCTAACGTATCCAAATATGTTCACTACTGTACTACGGAGTTTTCCTTCCGACCCCTGCCCCCAATTCTTGCTGATGCAATATATTTTTCGCTCGGGTACTTTCGTTGGGGGTCCAAACTGTAACTAAATTTGGTGTTCGAGCGAGCAAATTATATTATCAGTATTGATAGCCAGGTTTGCTGATGAGCCCCTCTCCTGGTGATGACTCAACAAGCTGCCTGGAACCACTCACATCTTCATTTCTGCAACATTTGCAGCCTTTCCTCTAACTTTCTTTTGATCACCACCTCCATTCCTCTAAACCTCGTCTTATCATCTTAACTGAGACTAAGCTGACGGAGACAACTGGTAGGAAACCCTTTTCTCAGTCCTCCTACTATCTCTATACTCATTTCAAAGCCAAAGGCGGCAGTTGCGTAAATGTATGCAACGACTTATCTTACTCTCGTGTTTCTCAACTTGATTCATCTGAATTCTCTACTCTGTCACTTCGGCTTTCCTGTCATTCTCTGGCTAAATATATCTGTGCTGTTTACTTATCCCTTAATTCTAATGGTTATGAAAAATTCATAGACTATCTTACTTCTACAATGGAACACATCCTATCCTATTTCCCCTTTCTCTGAAATCTCCATTCTAGGAGATTTCAATGTTCACCATCACCTATGGCACTCCTCTCCTTTCGCTGTTGAACTTGAAGAACAAGCCTAGACCTTTTCTATCCTTAATGTCCTAGAGCAACTTCTACAGCAGCCTACCGGTATCCTGACCGCTTTGGAGAGAGTCCCAACATACCTGACCTCTTACAACTAATCATTCCTCTCTGTTTAGCTACGAGGATTACAACGTTATTCCTGTCCTATCGTTCCAGTATGGCATGTGGACTTTCAAAAGAAAAGTCAGTTGTGGCACTTTGGAGCCGCTGATTGGGAGGCCCTCATGCAGTACGTCTTTGATTTTCCCTGGAATGATTATTGCTTCCATGACCTGAAGCCATCCGAGTGTGCCTCATACATTACGGATGTTATTCCCTCGCGCATGGAAAAATACATTCTTTTCTCATATCCTTTGACTAGTGCAAGAAAGCTTTGGTTTAATCACGCATGTTCTAATGCATTCCACAACAAGGAGAGGGCCTATAAAAGGTACCGGAGAAGAACCCACCCCTAAAATCACATCCTTTTTATATTCCGGAAACCAAGCAGTGAGACTTTGATTAAATTATTTCTTTGTAAATGATGACCTTCTTTGTCTGTAATTATGGTTTCCAACTACTTGCATACTACTGATGTTAAGCGAGTAAACGGTGGACGGCCTGTGGACCCTCCAAAGACACGACGTCTGTGGTACTTTGGAGCTGCGGATTGGGAGGCCCTCAGACAATATTTCTGTGATTTTCCATGGAATGATTATTGCTTCCATGGCCGGGAGCCATCTGGGTGTGCCTTGCGCATTACGGAGGTTTTTCTCTCGGGTATGGAAGCATACATTTCTTTGTCATATCCTCTGACTAATGCAAGAAAGCCTTGGTATAATCACGCTTGTTCTAATGCTGTCCGCAACAAGAAGAGGGCCTATAAAAGGTACCAAAGCCAACCCACCCCTGAATCACATCTTTTATACGTTTCTGCCCGGAATCGTGCTAAGTCTGTTCTTCGCTCTGCTAAAAATAATTTCATCCGTACTAAATGCTCTCAACTCTCCAACTCGAATTCTTCCCTCTCCTTCTGGCACCTTGCCAAAAACCTTTCTAACAAGTATACCTCATCATCATTCTCTCCTCTTTACTACTCTGATGGTTTTGTAGCTATTTCTTCTACTGATAAAGCAAATCTTTTTCCTCAGACTTTCTCCTCCAGTTCCACCTTAGACGATTTCTTTGGCTGGTGTATTTTCTGCCATCACTGACCTCAATACTAACAAGGAATATGGGCCTGATGGGGTCCCTCCTGTTGTCCTCAAGAACTGTGCTTCTGTGCTTACACTGTGCTTATGTAAACTCTTTCGCCTATGTCTATCAACTTTTACCATTTCGTCGTGCTGGAAGTTTGCTATCATTCAGGCAGTCCCAAAGAAGGGTGACCATTTCCATTTCTCTAACTATCGCCCAATTGCTTAGCATCCTGTGTTTCAAAAGTTTTCGAGTTTATTCTTAACAGATAAAATTTAAAGCATCTTCGTATTACAACATTCTTTCTGATCGTCAGTGTGGGTTCCTCACGGACGCTCCACTGATGATCTTCTCACCTACCTTTCAGACTCCTGGTCATCTTCCTTTCGGGACTTTGGCGAAAGCTTTGCCATTGCACTTGACATCTCGAAGGCTTTTGATCGATTCTGGCATAAATCATGAATTTCCAAACTGCCCGCTTATGGTTTCTATCCTTCTATCTGTGCCTTCATCAATTGCTTACTTTCTGGTCATTCTATAGCTGTTGTTGTAGACGGCCATTGTTCTTCTCCTAGATATATCAATAGTGGTGTTCCTCAGGGCTCTGTCCTTTCACCAACTCTCTTCCTTTTATTAACCCGTCACGTCCCGAGGTTTTCCGCACCTCCGACATCCCCAGTCCCGAGGTATTTTCGGAATTTTTTTTTTTGGCTAAAACCTTCACTTTTGGTGAGAAACATCGCAAATTCATAGAGAAATCGCTCACCTGAGGTTTAAAGTGCCCAATCCAGGTAGGAGTTCCTCCTTACCTGAGTGGGTTTTCTAACATGCTGGCACCAAAGAAAACGAGTTCTATGGGAGGGTAACTATTTTATCCACTCATAAACAGTATTTATTTATTTACTTGGTACGAATGTATATGTAGTATGTGAGTATATTGGTTTTCAAGCAGTAATAAAGGCATTATAAGCATTGTTTCACTCACTAACTAATCACCATACCTGGCCTTTTTTTGCCACATTACCTGATCATTATTTCTGGTCGTTTCTTCTTCTAATGCTATGTAAACATTGTCCTCCACATTGTCATCGACTGGGGAATCATTCTGGCCCTGAATATCTTTACTAGGCAGGTCACTGGTAACAGGTCCTTTCCCAAGACAATGGCATGAGGGGGGGAGGGGGGAGGTTATGCAGTGTAAGGCATTGTCCCTGCTTGGCATCTTGTAGAGGAATAAAGGAAGGTGTCCCGTGTATACATACGAAAAATCACGTGCGAAAATTGAAAATTGTGCAAATTAGGGACCTTGCAATTGCACGACGTACTGGTACGTCGCCGGGACTGGCAAATGCAAATCGTTGCAACGTACCCATACGTCGACGGGATGGGGCGGGTTAATCAATGACCTTCTAAGCTGTACATCTAACCCTATCTACTCATACACTGATGATTCCACCCTTCAACTTTCCATTTGGTTCCCGCAGTGTACTGTACATCTCCGCAGTTACTTTGACAAACAGGGGATGAGGCTATGGCACACCTAATGTTTGACGTGGTTCGTATCTCTGACTAGGGTAAAAATAAGCTTGTTGTTTTTAATGCATCAAAGACTCAGTTCTTACACCAAACAACCCGACAAAATCTTCCACAGGAGTACCCACTAATGTTTTATATTATCCAGTATAGTTCTGCATTATCCTTGAACATGCTTGGGGTTTCATTCTCTCGGGACTTATCTTTGAAAGATCATACTACATATTTTGTAAAATCTGCTTCCAAGAGATTAGGTGTGCTAAGCCGACTCCCTTGCTTCTTTCTCCCTGCACAATTGTTGACTTTATACACTAGTTTTATTCACCCGTTTGTAGAGTACAACTCTCATATGTGGGGAGGCACCCCACATGCAGCTCTTCTCAACAGGGTGGAGTCAAAGGCTTTTTGTCTCATTAACTCTCCTCCTCTTACAAGCTCCCTTCAACCTCCGTCTCTTCACCGCACTATTGAATCTTTATCTCTTTTCTGTCGCTACTTCAATGGTCACTGCTCCTCTGAACTGTCTGCTTCCATCTCTCCTCCTCTACGTCAGTCATGTAGCACCCGTCTAGTAAGAAACTCTCATCCTTTTTCTGTCCAGCTTTCTATTGCAAGAGTTAACCATTACTCCCAGTAATTCACTTATCCTACAGGACAACCTTGGAACTGGCTCCCTCTGTTTGTATTTGCTACTTCCTACGATCTCCAGTCTTTCAAACGTAGTGTTTCCAGGCATCTCGAAATGAACAGATCATGAATTTGGCTTTTTTTTTTTTTTTCCTTGGAAGGAACGGTTTGTGAGCTCTTAGCCTTTGGTTCCTTCTTTCTTGAAAGAAAAAAAGATACACCAGAAGAAAGGGAGATAATTCAGGGAGATCTTGAAACACTCTTCAGATGGATTCAAATAGCAATAGATTTTAATAACGATTTTAAAACATTATTACTGGGAATAAAAATGCATATGTTAACTACAGAATGAATGATAACTCAAAAACGCAGACCAAGAAAAATAATTAGCAGCTGAATTTATTGCTCAACCCCGGTCCGTCTGATTGAGCAGACACGTTGACCACAGATATGCAATTGGTCTATGGAGTTGTCTCACAGGTTTGCTACACCGTTAAAGCTGCGTCTTCTTATAAGTGTGACATGTACTGTGTAGTGCTCCGTTATGTGTGTTATGTTGGGTGGGTGTATTATACAAGCTGGCCACGTATCATATGTGATTCCACATAATCCAAATCTGAGCTGGTAGCTGAGGAAGGCTGGGTGATGTCTTGATCTAGGCTAGGTGGGTGAACTCGATCATCTCTATTTAAGGACACCATTGATGAGTGGACGTCAGGAGGGGACGGGGGCCGTACAATATGTGTTCTGATCGAAGTGTGGTATTGCCCTGCGCGTGAAGTGAGTATGTAGGTGCTTCTTCTTTGTTAACTTTGGAATCTCTGGACGTGGGATTGTAATGACCGGAGTGAAACTTAACAAATTAATCACTGGTCTGGCCCTCGCATATCAAACGCGTGCTTTTTAAACCACTGAGCCAAAGAGAGGAACCCCACATTGGACATCTCTAATCTAATGTATTGTTTGTTGAGGAAAATGAGTGTTTCTCTTTTATGCCAAAAGTCTGGCCATGTAGCTGCCCTTAGCGCATTGAGTGTGGGGGTGCAACGCCTGCTGATGTTTTAAACGTGGTTCTTGAAGGTAGATTCGATGTCATGTATCATTCCAATTGTTAAGTATGATGCGGGGGGAGTACATGTGTTTAGGTTTCCTGCTGGTGATGTGTGTATTGGTGGAGTTCGCTGGGACGATCGTCAGCCTATTGCCCTTAACCCAAGTCTGCAGTGTGGTGAGGTAGTTCGGTTGCAGTGTGCTGTCTGTGTTGCAGTGTGGTGTGTGGATGTAATGATGATATCAACTTAATATGAAGTAATGTTTGTGGTAGACTGACGTTTACACACACACACACACACACACACACACACACACACACATATATATATATATATATATATATATATATATATATATATATATATATATATACACACACACACAAAAGCAAAATATATTAGGTTATGTTGTAAGGAAATATATGCATTTACGAGGAACATAATAATGAAGCCGGCATATGCTAATTATATAATTATGAAACCCACACAGTATAATACTGTGAAGAAATTGATGTGATGATTATTTATTGAGGCAGTTTAGTTCTCTTCTACTCATACAATGATACTCAATGGTTAGTATAAAACGACTGACCCTAGTAACCGAGGGACTAGCCCCTGGAATCAAATGTCGTTACAAGTTTATTTTATTTTATTTTACATATACGTTTGTTCATTTTTTGTGTAGGTTCATGCAGACCAATATATTCAGTTTAAGAGATGCTGTTTTTAGTGGTGTGGGCAAAGGAAGCTGAATTTGACCACACCAGCGAATAAAAATATCTAAGTTTAACAAAATCGTCATGCGTCGCAAAACAACGAAAACAACGTCCTCGTAATGGATTCAAAGTCAAACTGCCTCATGTACTAGTGGGAAGAAGGACAGATAACTATGATGAAGTAATTTTGTTATTTTCAACGGGCAGATCACAATGAAGTCACGTCGTCTGAGTAAGAAGACGAAACCCATTGATCGCTGGAGAATCGTCAGCCTGTGGAGGACGGGCCTCTGCTTCCAAGATATAGCTGACCGTACTGAAATGAGCTCGAACACAGTGCGTAGGTGGGTGCGGCGCTGGCAGAGGGAGGGAGACGCATCCCTGCTCGGTTCAAGGCGCAGAATATTCCTCCCTATGGGTCTAAATACACCACCACATCTTTCTACAATTTATTACTTACTTTGGAATATAAAGAACTTTATGAATGTTTATTATAATTACTTCCAAAAGAACTTTAAAAGTGAGTCCTACCCGCCACATTATTTATATGTTTAAGTCAAATATAACGTTTGACAGTCGATGTTGTTTTTGTTCATCCCAGTCAAGTCTGGTCCAGCATATCCGTTGACCGCAGGTAAGCAACTGCCCCGAAATGTGGTGCCAAGAATAACAGTAACAAAGACGTCACCCTATGGAAGAGGTTAAATAGCAGTATAGTGAGTAGCGGCCTGTGCCTGGCTAGTTCAACGGGCACAATATTCCTCTTCCTGGGTCTATAGACAGATGCACATTTCTCCACTAAATCATTCGCTGTTGATTCCATACTGACGTAAAACCTTAAGCGATGGCTATGATTTTTTTTTTTTTTTTTTTTTGCAAAATATAATGTATTTTTAGATCTTACAGTACGGATGGCTATTATACTTACTTACTTGAGAACTGAATCACCCTGAATATTGCCTAAATCATCATAAAGTTGTAAAACTAGGAAGGGTTCTCTGAGAGAACAGTACAGCCTCGCCCAAGCTTGATTTTTATTTGACCTGCACAAAAACCGAATCACGTCTTCGCATTGCCACACACACTGTATGTTCCAAGCTTTCTCCAGATCGCATCAGGCTCTCGTGAAATAACGCTACAACATGAACTTTGACCTTGGTTCCTGACTCAGATGTTTAATGTACTTCTATTTTTCCAGATTAACACGAATGTATTGTCTTTTTTATGTTTTATGCAAATATGGTTAGTCATGTGGTAGTTTGATAAACAGTATACATAAGAACACAAATATTCACTTATAATCCGTCTGACCATAATAGCTGGCCTTTGGTGTTGCTACCTATACAATGCGTAGGCTAAAGAAGCGAATAGATGCAGCTTTTATTAATTCCGCCACTCGCCAAACCCACCACATGCCAAACCCCCCACTCGCCAAACCCACCAAATGCCAAACCCCCCACTCGCCAAACCCGCCACTCACCAAACCCACAAACCCACCACTTGCAAAACCCGCCACTAGCCAATCCTAACACTCGCCAGTCCCGCCACTCGTCCAGTCCCCCCAGTCGAAAATATCGCAGCCCGCCAATCGCGCCACTAGCTAAACCCGCCAATCTCGCCACTCACCTACTCTGAGGAAAATATTTGGGTGCTACAAGAATAAATTATCAAAAGACGCAACCATGTCTAAGGGCCAAAACAAATATTTTTTGAGCCATCCGTGTTGGACCAGTGCCAGGGGCAGAAGTCCTCTCAGTTAGGTCGGTGCCATAAAACTAAAAGGCAGTAGTGGTGAACGTGAGCGTGTGGGCTTGCCTTTGTTGCTACCTTGAATACCTTCCCTGTTCCCCTCAGGCGTTCCTCAATTGGACTTGACGTGAAATAGTATTGGGAGATAAAAGTCACCACAGACCGTCCCCTCCCCCCCGCCCCCCAGTTTTATGTCTTTCATATTTAAAAACCTTGTGCATTCGATAAGCATAAATCTGTTTCATCTAACTTTGAATTAATCAACAATTGGTATAAACTTTGCAATCTTTTGACACTCCACGGCAATGATTCTGTTACACCTAAAAGGGAAAGGAGGATCATATTTAATTAATTTTTTTCAGGTGGAAAACTTAATCTTTTTGTAATTTATTTTACGTAGATCAGTGCCAAGATAAGACAGAACTCATCTTTGTGACTCGCACCAAACTCCAGTGTCCATCTCTTTTTACACTTCAGCCTTCAAGACAGACAGGCTAATTTTATGCCTTCGTAAACTGAATAGATTATAATGTAACAGGAATCACATTCAGCCCGCGGTTTACAGATCCTGGGTTCGGTTTCTGGGCTAATAACGAAACCTATGACCAGGATCTCGGTACCTCAGTATGTCCACAACAAGAAGTGATATAGGGACCAGGACACGCAGTTTAACGGTTGTTTTATCTAGTCCGGGGAAATGTCTGAAGGTGGTTTCGTTGTCAGTTAGGCATGTGTATGTTTGTGATCTTCAGTAAGTCACATAATATCGCTTAAGTATGTTGTGCCAAGTTCCGATGTTTGGTCCTTGTGATGATATTCATTTCTTCATCTTGTAATTCTCCCTCTATTTTCCTCCTTCCTTCCCAGGTTGTGGCAAGCCTCGTTATTTTATTTACTATACTAGGCAGGTAAATATGTTAGCGCGTACCTACGAATAACATCTGAGAGAGAGAGAGAGAGAGAGAGAGAGAGAGAGAGAGAGAGAGAGAGAGAGTAAATAGTGCCTAATAATGCAATATACGGATGCACATACAGAATGTGCTGCCAAGCTGGTTCGTTCGGTTTATCAATTTAAAAGTCATTAAAATTGGAGAATCATATATATTGCCAGTCAATTCAAGGAGGCAGAAACAGTAATTTAGTCTTCCAAACTGGCTATGCCTAAAAGGATATATTTAAATCTGGGAATCAGAAGAGCTTTGGTAAGTAGCGGTTATGTTGTGTTGCGGTGATGGAGAAGCTACTGTAGTAAACTACCCTTCACATATTACCTTGTTATATAATTATGTATCAAGTCGCCTTATGCACAAATTGACACCTATCTCACACAGAATATAGAGCGAAAGCCCTACCCAACTGTCATCGAGCCCGTCTAACAATTTTCCCTATCGGACCTGCTTATCTCAATCATGACGTATATAGAAACACAGAGCCAAAGGTTCTTATATATCAAAAGAGAACAGGTGCTTATGTGGTATTGTCCATGCGATCTATGGAAGGGGGTGCGGCTGTGCCTGTGGACCCCTTCACACCTGCTGCCAACGGCAGTGTTCCCGGGGTGCACAGGAGCCGTACCTCGGGATCATGCCCATCTTCCATCATCTACAATGGATCTTATGCCACCTATAGTGACCTACACACGGGAGGTCTGAGACCAGTCCCTCCAATGAATACATAGTCCCTCTTAATTAGAGTGCCTAGTGTATATGAAAGATACGGTAAATTAATTTTTGGTAATTTTATTTTAATTGAAAGTAAATGAGAATAAGAGTAAAGTGATGAAGTGTACAAGGTTCGTAGATGGTAGAGGGATGAATATAGTTTTGAATGGTGAGTTGCTTGAGGAGGTAGATTGTTTTAAATATCTAGGGTCACATGTTCCTGTGGATGGAAGAATAGATGCAGAGGTGAAGTTTAGAATAAATGAAGTAGGAAAGGTGCTGGGAGGAATGAAAAAAGTGTTTAAATGTCGTTCGCTTAGAATGGATGTAAAGAGAAGGCTGTATGAGGGTGTTGTGGTACCGACTGCATTATATGGGGCTGAAACATGGAATATGGGTGTAGCAGAGAGGAAAAGTTTGAATGTAATGGAGATGAGGTGTCTGAGGAGTATGTGTGGAGTGACGCGTATGGATCGGGTGCGAAATGATGAAGTGCGAAGGAGAACTGGAGTTGTTCGGGAGATGGCTGGTAGAGTTGAGCAGAGGGTGTTGCGATGGTTTGGGCATATGGAGAGAATGGATAATGAGCGATTGGTGAAAAAGATAACTAGATCTGATGTGAGAGGTGTAAGGCTGAGAGGAAGACTACGAATAGGATGGCTGGACAGTGTGAAGAGAGCGCTGGATGCGAGAGGGATGTCTGTTGAGCAAGGAAGAGTGGCTGCGCGTGACAGAAATAAATGGAGAGAAATTGTGAATGAATAAGTGATGACGCAGCCCTGAGGGGATATTCTCCCGCATTTGGTCTGATCAGCTAGTCAGGTCAGGTGCGGGTAAGGGGATGGGTCTGTTATGATGTGGCAGGGGTAAACCAGTTCTGCTGTCGGGCCCTGCTGCGGATATCACTGATTGCATTGCGCAGTTGACCCTTGTGCGGTGTGGTGCGGTGAGGATCTGTCCGTTCTCCCCTTTGGGGCTAAGATGCGAATGAATGTGTTTGAATGGATGAGTAACTGGAGAGTGTGTCGTCCTGTCTCGGCTACCTCCCTTTCCTTGGGGGAAGCAGCCTAGGTATATAGATAGATAGAATTTTATCTTGCTTGTGAAAATATTGTACCTCATTATTCTTGTTAAAATGCATCAAGACCCTAAAGTTCTCCTTTTTGAGCAAGTCAAAAAAAAAAAAATATCACACAAAAAAAGAAAGCACACGAAAAGGCGAGAAGGATTCTTTATGGAAACTGCACTTCTTCAAACCGAAAATACTATTTTTTTTTAATAATATATTAATTCATATCAACAAATAACACTGATATAATTTAGTACAGAACTATAATGTATAGGGCAGGTTACAATGAAATGTTTTTCATTTGTTTAGGCAACACAACTCCTGTGAATCTGATATCATGTCTTGCAAGCGTGTGTGTGTGTGTGTGTGTGTGTGTGTGTGTGTGTGTGTGTGTGTGTGTGTGTGTGTGTGTGTGTGTGTGTGTGTGTGTGTGTGTGTGTGTGTGTGTGTGCGTGTGTGTGTGTGTGTGTGTGTGCGTGTGTGTGTGTGTGTGTGTGTGTGTGTGTGTGTGTGTGTGTGTGTGTGTGTGTGTGTGTGTGTGTGCGTGTGTGTGTGTGTGTGTGTGTGTGTGTGTGTGTGTGTGTGTGTGTGTGTGTGTGTGTGTGTGTGTGTGTGTGTGTGTGTGTGTGTGTGTGTGTGTGTGTGTGTGTGTGTGTGTGTGTGTGTGTGTGTGTGTGTGCGTGTGCATTAAATTCCCCCTCCCGGCCTGTCCACCTCGCTGTCCGTCTGATCCTGCGCCGCCGACTGCCTAACCCGCCGCTTCCTGACCATAGCGTCTCCGCTGGTATGTCTTGAGAGTGTGGAGCCGTGCTGGTGTGGCTGACGGTGTTAGTGTGGTGGTGTGTGTGGCTGACGGTGTTAGTGTGGTGCTGGTGTATCTGACGGTGTTAGTGTGGTGGTGGTGTGGCTGACGGTGTTAGTGTGGTGGTGGTGTGGCTGACGGTGTTAGTGTGGTGGTGGTGTGGCTGACGGTGTTAGTGTGGTGGTGGTGTGGCTGACGGTGTTAGTTTGGTGGTAGTGTGGCTGACGGTGTTAGTGTGGTGGTGGTGTGGCTGACGGTGTTGGTGTGGTGGTGGTGTGGTTGACGATGTTAGTGTGGTGGTGGTGTGTCTGACGGTGTTAGTGTGGCAGTGGTGTGGCTGATGGTGTTAGTGTGGTGGTGGTGTGGCTGATGGTGTTAGTGTGGTAGTGGTGTCGCTGATGGTGTTAGTGTGGTGGTGGTGTGGCTGACGGTGTTAGTGTGGTGGTGGTGTGGCTGACGGTGTTAGTGTGGTGGTGGTGTGGCTGACGGTGTTAGTGTGGTGGTGGTGTGGCTGACGGTGTTAGTGTGGTGGTGGTGTGGCTGATGGTGTTAGTGTGGTGGTGGTGTGGCTGATGGTGTTAGTGTGGTGGTGATGCGGCTATTTGTGGTACACCTGGGTGCGCCACTTCAAATGCTAAGGAACTTTTCAGTTACATCAGAAGCAAAAAGGTATTAAAGCCAATTTGCCTATACAGTAGGCCCGTAGCTTTACAAAACAGAGAACATACGAAAGACGAAACTGAGATGGCGGAAGTTCTTAATGTTTCTTTTGCATCCATTTTTGCCTGCGACGATAGCCAGCACGTCAAAGAGTGACCAGCGTTCTTCTTGTGCTTCTGGCGGCTTTGTTAAAAGGAGGACTGTGGAGACAAAAGTGGTACCATGTACGGTAATTTGACATGGGGAATCCAAATGTGCCATAAGCTAACATCTGAGGTAGAGCCATCTAGCGACAACTTTAGGAAAAGTGCTTAATTTGAGCCTACTAAGGCCTAGCCGCATGTCTCAGCGATTCTACTCGTTATCCTAGATTTTTGCAGCTTCAGTTCCCTTATCCTCCCTCGTAGGCTTAAATGAAATAGTAATATCAAGGACATTCTAATGAAAGGGATATATTTAATGGGATCAACAAACTTATGATCAATAAAACATCTGGACCAGATCAGATATCCCAATGAGTTTTAAATGAGGTAGAGAATTAAATATTGAAACTTTTACCTAAAACGTAATAAATCCCATCCACGAAATTACCGTCTACTCGCTTAACATCAGTAGTATACAAGTAGTTGGAAACCATAATTAGAGACAAAGAAGGTCATCATTTACAACGAAATAATTTAATCAAAGACTCATAGTTTGGTTTCCGGATTAATCGCTTATGTCCTACCAATGTCTATGATTATTTCAATGGTAATATTGATATGTACTGTTTAACAAAATCTGTCGAAGTTATCTATCCACATTTCCAGAAGGCATTTAGTAAAGTTCCCCATAATAGGCATCCTTAGAAGCTTAGTGTCCATGGTGTTATTGACAGTGTACTTAGGTAGACTGAAAACTGGCTTAATGACTGTAAACAAATAACTGTAATTAAGGGGAGTCAGGCTAAGTGATGTTACAGGCGGAAAGCCACAAGTTCAATCTGAATTACCAGTTAGTTTAAAAAACATGTAATAGGTTTTGATACTGAATGCGTGGAACGTGTTCGGTCGAGTGATCGAGCAAATCAGGCAGTAATGAAAATAGTTTCATGTGGCTCATCACCTTCAACTGATTTCCTCACCCAGAAATACTAATAAGATCTTATTACATTATACCAAAAATATTTCCTCGCACTTCCTAAAACAAATTTTCTCAGGAATCATCAGAAAATACGGCCGAACTACTCACGCACCCTTATACCATTACTTCTTGTGCAGCCGACTGTTATGGTAATCTGCCTTATAAAAAATCGTTTCCTCGATTTACGGAAAACTATTGGAAATCACGGGGTTGTCTATGAAATGAAAATAACAGAGGATTTTTATGCGATTTCCAAATTGGTGTCTAACTTTCTTGTAACATCAAAATTGGCTGAGATATCCAAAAAAAAGTTCACTACTTCATAACAGAGTTTTCCTCCCGACCACTGCCCCCAATTCTTGCTGATGCAATATATATTTCGCTCGGTTCCGTATGTCGGGGGTCCAAACTATGACTTAATTTGGTGTGCGAGCTAGCAAATTATATTGACAATATTGACAGCCAAGTTTGCTGATGAGCCCCTCTCCTGGTGACGACTCAAAAAATTGCCTGGAACCACCGGCTGAGTCACATCTTCCTCGTTTCTGCAACATTCTCTTCCTTTCCTCTAACGTTCTCTCTTTTGAGCACCACCTTTCCTCCTCTAAACCTCATCTTCTCTTCTTAACTTAGATTCAGCTGTCTGAGACAACTGATAGCAAATCTTTTTTTTTGTATCCTCCTACTTTATCTATACTCATTTCAAAGCCAAAGATGGCTGTTGTGTATATGTACACAACGATTTATTTTGCCCTCATGTTCCTGAACTTGATTCTTTTGAATCACTCTGCTCTCTGACTTTGGCTTTCCTGTCATTCTCTGACTAATTATATATGTGTTGTTTACTAAGCCTCTAATGCTGCTGACTATGAAAGATTCTTCGGCTATCTTTCTTCTACAATGGAACACATCCTATCCGTTTCGCCTTTCTCTGAAACCTCCATTCTAGGAGATTTCAATGTTCACCACCACACTTGGCTCTCCTCTCCTTTCACCGATTCATCTGGTGAACAAGCCTACATCATTACTATCCTTAATGACCTAGAGCAACTTGTACAGCACCCTACCTGTATCCCTGACCGCCTTAAAGAGAGAGTCCCAACACATCTGAGCTCTTCCTTACAATTAATTCTTATGCTTACACTATTAATCTTTCCTCACCGTTTTGCTCCTCCGATCACAACCTTATTATCTCAACCTGTCCTATCGTTCCAGTATGGCCTGTGGACCTTCCAAAAAAACGTTAGTTGTGGCACTTTGGAGATGCTAATTGGAAGGCCCTCAGGCAGTACTTTTTTAAATTTCCCTGGGATGATTATTGCTTCCATTGCCAGGAGCCATCTGAATGTGCCTCGTGCATTACAGAGGTTATTCTCTCGGGCATGGAAGCATACATGCCTTTCTCATATCCTTTGACTAATGCAAAAAAGCCTTGGTTTAATCACGCTTTTTCTAATGCTGTCCACAACAAGGAGATGGCTTATAAAAGGTACCAGAGGCAACCCACCCTTGAATCACATCCTTTTTATGTTTCTGCCCGGAATTGTACTAAGTCTGTTCTTCGTTCTGCAAAAAATAATTTCATCTGTACTAAATGCTCTCAACTCTCCAACTCGATTTCTTCCCGCTTCTTCTGGCACCTTGGCAAAGACCTTTCTAACAAGTTTTCCTCATCATCCTTCTCTCCTCTTTTCTGCTCTGATGGTTCTGCAGCTGTTTCTTCTACTGATAAAGCAGATCTCTTCGCTCAGACTTTCTCTTCCAATTCCACCTTAGACGATTCCGGTGCTTTTCTCTCAATCACTTCTCCCTTCTGACTTTCTCACGGGGGACAATAAAATTTCTTCAGCTGATGTATTTTCTGCCATCACT
Organism: Coenobita brevimanus; assembly: GCF_032717465.1. Lineage (NCBI taxonomy): Eukaryota > Metazoa > Arthropoda > Malacostraca > Decapoda > Coenobitidae > Coenobita > Coenobita brevimanus. The sequence goes on along the minus strand of NC_136973.1, from coordinate 14,243,123 downwards.
GGCATCAATACTAACAAGGGATATTGGCCTGATGGGGTCCCTCATGTTGTCCTCAATAACTGTGCTTCTATGCTTACACCTTGCCTATGTAAATTCTTTCGCCTATGTCTATCACGTTGTACCTTTCCTTCTTGCTGGAAGTTTGCTCTCATTCAGCCAGTCCCAAAGAAGGGTGACCATTCCCAATCATCTAACTATCGCCCAATTGCTTTAACATCCAGTGTCTCAAAAGTTTCTGAGTCTATTCTTAACAGAAAAATTTTATAGCATCTTCCCTATCACAATCATCTTTCTGATCGTCAGTATGGGTTCCGTCAGGGAGGCTCCACTAGCGATCTTCTCACCTACCTTTGAGACTCCTGGTCATCCTTCTTTCGGGACTTTTGCGAAAGCTTTGCCATTCCACTTGATATCTTAAAGGCTTTCGATCGAGTCTGGCATTAATCTTTTAATTTCCAAACTTTCCTTTTATGGTTTCTATCCTTTTATCTCTGTCATCATCAATAGCTTCCTTTCTGGTCGTTCTGTAGCTGCTGTTGTAGACGGCCATCGTTCTTCTCCTAGATCTATCAATAGTGGCGTTCCTCAAGGCTCTGTCCTATCACCAACTCTCTTCCTTTTATTCATTAATGACCTTCTAAGCTTTACATCCACTCATACGCTGATGATTCCACCCTTTACCTTTCCATTTGGTTCCCACAACGTCCATCTCAGCAATTACTTCAACAAACAAGAGATGAGGCTATGGCACACCTAGTTTCTGACTTGGCTCGTATCTCTGACTGGGGTAAAAATAATCTTATTGTTTTTAATGCATCAAAGACTCAGTTCTTACACCAATCAACCCGACAAAATCATCCACAGGAGTGCCCATTAATGTTTTATAATATCCAGCTCTGTCAGGATTGTAAAATATCTTATTACATAATAACTAGCAACATACATAATATAGTCTAGAGCTTAGGTTATTGTCGAACCTAGGGGCCAGAGGAAGTGACGTTAGCATCTCACCGGAATGTCTCACACCAGCACAAAAGCCCACACACAGTGCCTCGTGACCATACACACACACATACACACACACAGGTTTCTAAAACATTTGGACGACAGTGTAGCCCACGTGATGGAAGCTCTTTCATACGGAAGGAATGAGGAGGACAAGTCAGAAAGAGGTTACCAACAGGGGAAGAGGGTGACAGAGAGAGATAGAGTGACACAGTGGGGAGGTAACAGCGGGACTTTATACTTCACTCGTGTGGGGGAGACTTTGTTAATATTTCCAAGACAAATATGTCAATCTTTGGTCTTCCAGTCTGTGTAAAACTGATGTTTAACCGTATCATACCTTTTACTGCAATTTGTTTGCCATCTACTGTATGTAAGTCTAAATCAGATTCTTTCAGAAAAGTTACTTTCTTCTTATTTCTAAAAATTCTATCCATTTCTTCTTGTGTTATTAAGTTCACTGGAGAGCCTGCGTCAAAGGAAGGAAACGTTTTGATCCTCACATACAGCTGGTATCAAGATACACTCACTTCCCAACATGCCTCCTATGTGAATTTTAGACTCGCTTTTCTTTACGTTTGTTCGTTTTTTGTCGTGACTTGGTCTTCCCCCGATTTGAAAATGGAAACTAATTTCTCTACTGTCTTGCAATTACCAGTCCAATGCCCTTGGCTCCAATGATGCCTACAGTATGGATCAAATCCTTGTGTCTTTTATTTATCTTCTTTTGTTTTAATAAATTATTCATTCTTTGTGTGTCCTGGTTGTGCACAATAATAACATAGAATGGACCTATCTCCCATCTGTGATCTGCGAGATGACTTCCCATATTTAGTGGTGTCTGTGGCGCGAGATCTGCTCGGACTGCGTGGAAACTTAGGTGACTGCCTGTGGCCAGGTGTCTGAGATCGCTGATGCGTTTGGTTGTTTGTTTTGTCTGTTTTTGGGCTGCGATCGAATTTGTTCTCTGTTTTGGGTAGTTGTAGCTGTTTTCACAGCTGATACTGTCTCAGGTACTCTCATTCTAATAGAATGTGATTGTGTTTCGGTCACCCCTGCTTTGCTACACTGCATCCCTACCTTGTTCATTAAGTCTAGTAAGCACATACCTGGGGTGTACGGGATCATCTTGACAATTTCTGAGGGTCCGTTCAGGTAATTTACACAGGGCAGGTTCATAACCAATGATGTCTATGACAAGCTCTGGTGTCATTTTTCCATCTTGTGATATCCAGTTTGAGTTTTCTAAAATAGCTAATAATAGTGGAGACATCAGTATTTATTTCGCTGAGCACATGATTTGCAGTGTGCTCCCTTACAAGATCTACAATCTTATGTAATTCTGAGATTATACCTGGCAAAAAGTTCATACCTCCAGAAAATTTCTTCAAAAATTCAGTTTTAAACTCATCATATGTCTTAGCTCAGAGAAGCTTATCAGACTACAGCAAATATCCTGCCGGGCATCTCTCCTGATTAATCCATGAGGAAAATATTGCAATTTTCTCTTTTTCATCACTTACATGTCTTTTTACGAAGAGTTGTTCACGCTGCTTGATCAAAGATATTACATCAATGCGATATTTTTCTGTGCCTGAGAATTTTGGGATGTTTTTATCCTCATGAAAACCTTAACATGAGGTGGGGATGTTTGATCTGTGGTATTGCTTGTTATTCATTTTGCCTGGTTGCTTTTTTAATGTAACTTGGACTTGTTTATCATTGCGTGCGGGAATAGTGGAATAGGTTTTCCCTTGATGAACTCTAGTGTTGTCTAATTGGAGTAGAATTGTGTCAATGTATTCAATGATGATGGAGAAGTTTTGGAAAAGTGTTATGTTCCCGTCCATGGCATTTATTTTACCTACACTTTGGAGAGCTATGTTTTCTGTGTTTTTTTTAGATTTTTCACGATTGTCTTCACTGCTGAGTTATGTCCGATGTGTTGATGGTGTACAAGCTTATCTGGAGCAAAAGTGAAGTTGCAGTGATGATGAATGTTGAGATTTCTTATGATAGACATTTCACAAGGGACTGTTCCAGTAGGCTGATGTATGCAGGACAAACGTGAACAGCATGTAGGGATGTACGGCACTTTAGTTCACTCATTGATTTACTTGTGAAAGTGACAGTGTTCCGTCTCTTGGAGACCATGATGAGTTTGGTGTCTGTGTTGTTGTTGATGATGACCAAAGAGTTATTATTCCTAGAAGGGATGGGGTGTAATTTGGCATACTGTGAACAGGACGTCAGTTATGAATGGTACATGAACTACTACTGATGTTGGTGCTAGTGTTGCTTCTAAATATGGATAATATTGCATGAAATCCCTACTTCGGAACAAAGGCTTCAATTTATGTTTATGTATGCCTTGACTAATTATCTGACGTAGCTAATGATTGGAAGTAAGTCAGTTGTGATCTTGCCATTACCGGCACTCGAAATTCCTTGCATAAGTGCCCTGTAACGAACTACAGTATATTTGTCACCACGGTAAAAATTAGTGAGTTACATAGTTACTGTGAGGAGTAGACTGTAGCACCAGACGAACAGGGCAGTACTCCCGAGGTTGATGGCAAGCTGGTGATAGGGAGAGCTGGTGCTCCCGTTTCACCAGCCCTCAGGACTTGATCCTGACCATCTCCCTTTGCCGAACATTTTCAGTGCATTCATCTACACAGAGAGTAGGCCAGCATGCTCTCATAACACCTCTACCTTCAACTGTCTACACCACACTACATGCGCATAACATATCACACCTTCTGTTCACTGTCTTTAGTAATGGCCGCTGCAATATTACTATCAAATGAGGTGGTACCTAGGATTGCCACCACCGGCAGGATAGGGCTGGGGGCACAGGGTCCTCCTGGTTGCCATCAAGCGACTGTGCCGGCAGCGACTGTTGCTATTTCCGGGAATGCTCGACAGCGAAGAGGTGAAAGTGTGGCCTTATTCTTTACCAACATCCGCGGCCTTACCACAAATTCAAACTCAGTTCATTTTTTCCTTCAGTCCATATCCCCTTTGGCCCTTTTCCTCACAGAACCACAAATCTCACCCTCTACCGATATATCTCCATTTTGTTTTCCCGGTTACCATCTCCTTACAAACTTCCGTAACAAAGGTGGCACCTGTTCTTATATCAAATCCAATATGCAGTTGACACTGTTTTAAACCTCACTTCGTCCAGTTTTGATTACTCATTATATAAACTAAATTGTCAAAACATTACCAAATATATTTGTGTAGTTTATCGTTCCCCCAGTGCTTCTTCTGAATCCAGTGTATTTGATTCCATATCCACTCAGTTGAGCAACCTTAACTTTGCCCTTAGCACCGAAATTACCATTTTGGGTGATTTTAACATACATAATGTTGAATGGTTATTGCATTCTGCCATGACTGACGACGCTGGTCTAGAATGCGAGCTGTTTACAGAATCGTTTAATCTCACCCAGTTGGTAAAGCAATCAACCAGAATACCTGATAATCCTGACCATAATGCCCATCTCTTGGATCTATTCTTGACAAATAATCCAGATCAATACAGGATAGAGGTACTGTCACCACTTGGATCCTCTGACCACAATCTCATCAAAGCCTCATTAGTTAACCCTCCCACACCTCCCCGTTCTGAACCTGTCAGGGTGACCCGATCGCATTTTGATAGGGCAAACTGGGATGGATTTAGAAATTATCTTGCTGACATTCCATGGCAATCTTTCTTCTCTAGTGATCCCAATTCCACCCACTTCCACATTTGCGACTTAATACTAGCTGGTATGGATTTATTCATACCAAGTCAACAGTTCTCTAAAAGATCGAACTCTCCAAAATGGTTTGATGGCAACTGTGCCAGAGCAACAGCCCAAATGTCATTAGCACAAAACTCTTACTTAAAATCAAAAACATCTGAATCACTCTCCCAATTTAAAATTGCTAGAAATTATGCAGAAGCTGTACTAAAGCTATCTAAATCAAACTTTCTTCAAAAGCAAGATTCAAAACTACTTAGTAACTCTAATGACAATAGAATATTCTAGTCAACTCTTAATTCTTTCAATAATAACTTTACCAAGTCATCTTCCATTCCCCCACTAAAATCTTCAGATGGTAACATTACAAATGACCCGCGTGGGAAAGCAGATATCTTTGCTAGTACCTTAGCCAGAAACTCTACCATAGACGATACCAGCCAGAATCTCCCAGTACTAGAACTTGACTCTCCCGAAATTGCCCCTTAAAATACAGACAAGATACGTAAAATCCATCCTAGATAATTTACCTACCAACAAAGCTCCAGGCCCAGATGGAATTCCGCCAATTGTTTTGAAAAAGTGTTCCCCTGAACTTGCCTCTGCTCTAGCTAAATTATTCAGTCTATGCATACGTACATCTTTATTCCCAAATTCATGGAAAGAAGCCAATATCTACCCGATTCCGAAGAAAGGAAGTTCGTCTGACCCCCCCGATTACAGACCAATAGCTGTCACATCTTCTCTTGGTAAGGTATTTGAAACACTAATTAATAAGCACATTGTTAAACATCTTGAATCCAACAACTTAATTAACAATAGACAATATGGTTTTTGCCACGAAAGATTCACCATTGACATACTCAATCTCCTAATTCATACCATCCATCAATCAATTGATCTACATGGAAAAACTCATGCAGTAGCTCTTGATATTTCTAAAGCTTTCGACAAAGTATGGCACCGTTCCCTGCTGTCCAAACTCCCTTGCTATGGATCAACGTCTTTTGTTCCTTTGATTTCTTCATATCTTAGTGACAGGAAAATAAGAGTAAAAGTAGATGATGTATATTCCAATTTCCACTCAGTTAACGCCAGTGCGCCGCAGGGATCGGTTCTGGTGCCAACCCTATTTCTGGTTCATATTAATGATCTCTTATCTGTCACTCACAATCCCATTCACTCATATGCAGATGACTCAACACTCCATAGTTCATTCACACTCACACACCCATTTACAAAGTCTAATATCTCTACTTCTCAACTCAGTACAGCCATCTCCATAAATCAAGATCTATCTACGATCAGTAAATGGGGACAAAACAACCTTGTCTCTTTTAATGCTAGTAAAACTAAATATATACAGTTTACTAATAGACAGATAATGCCAGATTCGTACATTACCTTCAGTGCTACTAATATTCCCATCTCCAAAAGTATTGACATTCTTGGCATCTCACTTAACAATGCCCTCAGCTGGACCTCTCATGTCAGATCACTTGCTAAATCCGCCTCAAAGAAACTTTGATTATTGTACAGAGTCCGTAATTTCTTCGCTGATGAGCAGTTAGCTTTAATTTATAAGAGTCATGTGTGCTCTCAGGTTGAATATTGCTCACCCTTGTGGAATGGTTGTGGAGAGGTTGCATTAAAACAACTAGAAAAAATTCAGAACAAACCTGTCAGAATCATTAACAACCCTGCCATTACAAATAAACTACCTCCCCTGCAAGTAAGAAGGAATGTTGTCTCCCTTGCATTACTTTACAGATATTTTTTTGGCAAATGCTCATACGAAGTTGCGTCCATGGTGCCACCTCTTCATGCCTTCCCTCGTGCTACACGGGCATCTGGTAGCGCTCATGACTGGAATGTCACTCAGCCATATTGCAGAACTTCTGCCTATCGGAATTCGTTCATTCCCTGAACTGTCTCTCTGGAACTCGTTTCCCCAGAGTTGTTTCCCTCCAAATTTCAACCCACAGCTGTTCAAGTCTATCTGTTACAGATATTCTATGAACAGAGGACACCAGCAATCTGGTGAATGGATTATTTTTTTTTATTCATTTGCTTTTCCTTCCTCCGTTCTGTTACTAAAAAAAAAAAAAAATACAATACACAGTAACAGACACAGTGGTAGACAACACCTTCCGCACAAACATATAAAACGTGCTTTATAGTTACAGCTTATATACATATACCTACTTCAGTTATTTGCATAATTCAGTCACTAAAGACTTGCACCAACAATAAATACGCTACACAGTATATATTCATTCATTTATTATTGCATTTATTTTCTACCAGCGAGTGTTACCATTTATACCCACATAAAATACGTGTTTCATACATACAGCTATACATTATTATATCTACAAATTAATAAAGAAAATATACCATCACTGTTGCTTTGTGAGCGATTAAAAGAACTGTATTAGACATTTATTAATTAAAGCTACCTAGTGGACACAGACAAATTAGGTTACAAGGAAAATCAGGAAATGAAAAACAAAATGACCAACACGAATAGCGTTAACAAGAATGAACAACATCTTCCACACAGTCGTTAAGACAAAGATTGTCACACAGTGCTGACAGAAATTGTCCACAATAGATACAAATGAACAACAAGTGAGTGTATATAGTTAATGTTGTATATAGTGTATATAAATATTTTTATATAAAATAACAGAATATGGGTCCATATAATATCAGTTTCAATAATATCTGTGCAATATAAACTAAGCCTTATAAAAGGTTCCCAAGGGAATTAACCAGCAATTATGCAACCTCGACAACACCGAAAAAGTATAGACAAACGAAGAAAAACAAACTATAGAAAATCAATACATACAAATAGTAGTGCGGTTTACCTAGGATATTTAAACCTATTGTGCAGTTTTTGATAAAAGCACCAATTTTGGCACAGAGGTAGACCAATATATTATCAACAAATCTGGATGTGGAGCCATCGGCCAACTGCCCCCTGGCGGCCGTGGGGGCCATTTTCCAAAATGGCCGCCATGTGGCTGCCGAGGAAGACTTATACCTAAAGTAGGACTCGCCTAAGTTTGCGGCTGTGGTGTGGCCCGCACCTGTGTACAGTGGTGCCACGTTTTCTATACCGTTATCTCTCTCTCTCTCTCTCCTGGCGGGAAATGTGAGCCACCCTGAGTACTTTTGATTCTTTTATAAGTTATTTATAATTGTGCTTTCATTTGTTAATTTGGTTTTGTTATATTTAGTGATATTTATCATTTTTTGTATACGGCGACAGATGACCCGTTATTGCAGTACCATGATTGATTTTCATTCATTCATTCTCTTTCCCCTTCCTCCATCTCTCTCTCAGCCTGACAATGCCTCCACATCATTTCCACACCACCCCTGAGATCAAGGCCACCGACTGGGTGTGGAAGTGTTGCCGCTCGCGAGTGAATAATGGTTTTTTTTTTACTTCAGTATTGGCATATGCCTACTATTTTGTCCTACATATTAGCTTATGATTATAAATGTGATTATTCCTCGCCCTTAAAATTACGGTAAAAGCCGGTAAATGTGAGCATTTTTCCCTAGCAACACCTGTACAAGCTATGCTTGGGTCTACGGAGGTGCGTACTTTACCTTAGGCCAGACTGGGTGTGTCAGTGTTGCCACTCACAAGAATTATATGAATTATTTCTTTTACTTTGGATATTGGCATATTTCTTCTTTTTTCAGGCTCATTCTCTTACTGTATATCCATAACTGTAATATTATTACCCACCCTAAAACTACGCTAAAAAACATTAAAAGTGACTACAATTTCTTTTAGCAACACTGTACAATATGTATGCCATGTTTCTGTGTTACTGTAAAAATATTTTATGCATAATAAGATTATTGTTGATTCATCCATCAAAATACACAAGTGTAAGTTTTATTCATCTGAATTTATCGTATTTGTGATGCCTTGTACATAAATAGCTTCCGTTTCACATCGCAAATTGGGGAAACGTGGCACCATTGTACACAGGTGAGGGCCACACCACAGCCGCAAACTTAGGCGAGTCCTACTATAGGTGAATGAGAAGTACTGAGTAACTGTGCAGGAAAAAAATGATTGTTTTGAATCTGCAATGTTGTGCAAACATTATGCTGCATGTTGTTGCTAATGTAGGGTAGAAGATGCCATCCACAGAAACAAGCTGAAAATCTTCGGTCAGCCTGCTTCGAAACCTCTGGGAAAGGGAAAGCAGCAGATGAAATCCCTCAAGAATGACGTGGACCTGTTCTCTCGTCTGTATATCGGCTGCCAGAACCGGGATGGGAATCTAGAGGAATTCTTCCAACATGATAACCAAGCCTGCCCCCCTGCACTATCAGATGGCGGTGGCATCCAGTTGGGTGTCAAGAGTGATCTTCTTGCTTGTCTAGAAGACCTCAGTCAGCCCAAGTCTGAGGTTCCTCCAACCAGCTGCACTGTGCTAGATGGAGCAGTCATCATCCAGATGCTGAAGCCAGCTACAGCAAAAAGCTTCAACGAGTATGCACAGCAGGTCTTTGTGCCCTACATACTCTCAAAACTCCATCAAGCCACGCGACTGGACCTGGTGTGGGACCGCTACAATACAGACTCGTTGAAGGGTACAGCAAGAGCCAAGCGCGGAAAAGGGGTGAGAAGACGGGTGGTGGGTGGTGCAACGATCCCCGGGAACTGGGCCAGCTTCCTCAGAATCGACGAGAACAAGACAGAGCTGTTCAGCTTCCTCTCTGGAGTCCTCCATGACTCATTCCAGCTTGCTGACAAGGAGCTGGTCATCACTGAAGGAGATGATGTCTTGAGCAAGCCGCCGCTCCTAGATACTGCAGCCCTGGCTCCTTGCAACCACGAAAAAGCCGACAGCTGCATAATGTTGCATGGCGCCCACGCTGCTCACAATGGCCACAAGAAGATCTTTATCCACACAGTTGACACTGATGTTGTTGTCCTGGCAGTGGCTCTGGCACGCACCCTGGAGGAGGAAGCCGAAGTGTGGGTGTCCTTCAACATGGGCAAGGCTTTCTGGTTCTTGGCAGCCCATGAGATGGCGCGGGCTCTGGGCCCTGAGAAAGCACAGGCACTACCGATGTTTCATGCTTTGACGGGCTGCGACACGGTCTCCTGCTTCGCCAGACATGGCAAGAGAACAGCATGGGCAGTGTGGACAGCTCTACCTCAGCTGACCCAGACACTCACTACCTCTCCACTGCACCGGATCATGTTGATGAAGATGCCATGCACACCATTGAGAGGTTCGTCATCCTGCTTTACGACAGAACAAGCACCGCAACCGATATTGACAAGGCACGCCGCAAACTATTTGCAAAGAAGAGCAATGTCCAGCTGATCCCACCAACAAGTGCAGCCCTGAAGCAGCACGTCCAACGAGCAATATACCAGGGTGGACATGTCTGGGGTCAGGCCCTGGTTCCTGCACCAACATTGCCATCACCAACCGACTGGGGTTGGATCAAGACTAGCGGCATGTACGAACCTCTCTGGACAACGCTCCCCGAAGCATTCAAGGTCTGCCGGGAGCTTGTCTCCTGCAAATGCCAGGAGGGCTGCATCAAGAAGTGCAAGTGCAAGAAGGCCAGATGCACACCACTGTGTGCTTGCGACGGGGAGTGCTCTCAGAACTGAACTCGCAAACTTAAGATGAAGATTCTGAACTGTTCCAGACGGTACACAGGGACTGTAAAACAGTGAACTTATCTGCATATTGCATTTAGCAGATTATGTGTTAATTAACATGGTAATTAAATGTAGTAGTGTCCCTTGACCACAGAAGTATAACATTTGAAATGCCCAGGATTGATCTGATAAGAGCAAGCCACCATGATTATCACTATCTGGTTCTGTTATTGTTGTATTATCGATATAATTAGCATAATTGTGTTAATAATTTTGTTAATTGGCATCTTAATTGGCGTGGGCAATGTCCATGAATAGCTATTGACAGACAGAGGAAGAAGGTCAGATAACATTTCCACAACTTAAATGAATCTAGCCTATTCACAAGGAATGTCAGCATTTGATGCCTGATCATTGGTTTCCTTGTCGCCATTTCATCTGTAATTAGCCTAAATATGTTAAACAATATCAGCAGCATCTCCCAAAATGTGACTAAGAGCTATCTGGCATGTCTTGATTCAAAACATTCAATAAACATTCACTAAAACCTTCAGCAGCAAACTTTATCTAACTTCTGTGTGTCTTTTGGGTGTCTGCTGGTGGCCATTTTGGAAAATGGCTGCCACGGCCGCCAGGGGACAGTTGGCCGATGGCTCCACATCCAAATTTGTTCATAATATATTGGTCTACCTCTGTGCCAAAACTGATGCTTTTATCAAAAAATGCACAAGAGCTTAGAGCACCCGCAGCACTACAAAGAAAATACAGTAAGATCGCAAAATAAACAAATGAAAATAGGTGTAATTGTTACTACAAATGCTAAAATACCACAAAAACTCCTTCTATAAGTGAAACAAAAAGCATTATTGTTCTCCACAAGCCAGTGGCAAGGCACATCATCACTGTCATTGACCGCAGCATGACCGGATTAGCGATGTCAGGACTGCAATTACAATATTACTGCAATTACTACAATTATGTAACGACAAACGATTGCAGCGCAATCCTGCATCATCCTTGAACATGCTTGGTGTTTCATTCTATCGGGTCTTATCTTGGACAGATCATACTACATGTCTTGTAAAATCTGCTTCCAAGAGATTAGGTGTGCTAGACCAAATTCGTACTTTCTTTACCCCTGCAATGGTTGACTTTATACACAAGTTTTATTCGCCCCTATGTAGAGTACAACTCTCATGTGTGGGGAGGCTCCCCACATACAGCTCTTCTCAATAGGGTGGAGTCAAAGGCTTTTTGTCTCATTAACTCTCCACCTCTTTCCAGCTCCCTTCAACCTCTGTCTTTTCGCCACACTGTTGCATCTTTATCTCTTCTCTGTCGCTACTTCAATGGTCACTGCTCCGCTGAACTGTCTGCTTGCATCCCTCCACCTCTACGACAGGCACGTAGAACCCGTCTAGCAAAAAAAAACTCTCATTCCTTTTCTGTCCAACCCTCTAATGCAAGAGTTAAATATTACTCCCAGTCCTCCATTTATGCTACAAGTCAACCCTGGAACTGTCTCCCTCTGTCTGTATTTGCTGCTTCCAGTGATCTCCAGTCTTTCAAACGCAGTGTGTCCAGGCATCTCGAAGTGAACGGATCTTGAATTTGGCCCATTATCATTGCTTTTGTTCTTTTCCTTGGAAGGAACGGTTTGTAGGCTCTTAGCTTTTGGTTCCCTCTTTCTTGCATAAAAAAAAATACACCAGAAGAAAGGGAGATAATTTAGGGAGATCTTAATACACTGTTCAGATGGATTCTAACATGGCAATAGATTTTAATGATGATTAATGAAAAATACTGATTATTGGGGAAAAAAAAATGCAGATGTTAACTACACAATGAATGATACTCAACTCAAAAATGCAAACCAAGAAAAATATTTAGCACCTGAATTTATTGCTCAACCCAGTTCATTCTGATTGAGGAGACCCGTTGACCACAGGTATGCAATTGCTTTGTGAAGTTGTCTAATTGGTTTGCTACACCGTTAAGGCATGGAATGTAAAGTGCAGTGCTCCGTTATGTGTGTTATGTTGTCTGGGTGTATTCTATTAGCGAGGCACGTGCCATATGTGATTCCATCCAACCCAAACCCAAGCTGGTAGCTGAGAAAGGTTGGGTGATGTCTTGATCTAGGCTCACTATGTGAACTCGATCATCTCTATTTTAAGATACCTTCGATGAGTGGATGTCAGGGGGGGAGGGGGGCTTTTACTATTCGTTGTGATCGAAGTTTTGTAATGCCCTGCGCGTGAAGTGATTATGTAGGTGCGTCCTCTTTGCTAGAGTTGGAATATCTGGAAGTGGGATTGTAATGACCGGAGTGAAGCTTAACAAATTAATCACTGGTCTGGGACCGGAGTGAAACTTAACCGCCCCATCCCGACCACTTTTACACCACTGACTCCTCCCAATCCCGACCATTTTTGGATTTTTTTTTTTTTTTTGGCTCAAACCTCCACTTTTGGTGAGAAACATTGAAATTTCACAGAGAAATCGCTCACCTGAGGTTTAAAATAGTCGATACAGGTAACAGTAACTCCTCACCTTACTGTGTTCTCTATTAAGATGGCTCTAAAGAAAACGAGTTCTATGGGATGGTAACCATTCCACACCACTCATAAACGGTATTTATTTGTTTATTTGGTACGAATTTATATGTAGTACAAGAGTATATTGGTTTTCACACAGTAATATAGGCAATATAAGCATTGTTTCACTCATGAAACACATCAAGATACCTGACCTTTTTTGGCGACATTACCTGATCATCATTTCTGACTGTTTCTTCCTCTAATGCTATGTAAACTTTGTCCTCCACATTGTCATCGATTGGGGAATCACTCTGGCCCTGAATTTCGTACCGTGGCACGACATGTCTTTACTGGCCAGGTCACTGGTAACAAGTGAATTGCCGAGACAATGGCATGCAGGGGGGGGAGGTCATGCTGGGTAAGGCATTGTTCCTGCCTGGCATCTTGTAGAGGAAGGTGTCCCGTGTTTACGTACCAAAAATCACTCGTGAAAATTGAAAATTGTGCAAATTAGGGACCTTCCAATTGATTCGCGTTTATGTCAACGGGAGTCACAGTGACAAAACGTGTGGACTTTTATTCACGTCAACGGGATGGAGCAGATTAACAAATTAATCTCTGATCTGGCCCTTCGCATTTCAAATGCCAACTCTTTACCACTGAGCCAAAGAGAGGATCCCTGCATTGGACATCACTGACAAAATGTATTTTTTATAGAAGGAAATGAGTGTTTCTTTTTGATGCCCAAAGTCTGGCCGTGTAGTTGCCCTAAGTGCATTGAGTCTGGGGGTGCAACGCCTCTTGATGTCTTGAATGTGATCCTTCAAGGTAGATTCGATGTCATATGTCATTTCTAGGATCTTAGTGGAAGGTGTGTGTGGAACAAGTACATTATTAAGTATGATGTGGGGGGAAGTACATGTGTTTATGTTTCCTGCTGGTGATGTGTTTGGTGGTGGATTTGGCTGGGATGATCGTCAGCCTATTGCCCTTAACCCAAGTCTGTAGTGTGTTAAGGTAGTTCGGTTGCAGGGTGTTGGCTGTGTTGGCAGTGTGGTGTGTGGATGTAATGGTGATATCAACTTCATATGAAGTAATGTTTGTAGGAAGCTGGTGTGTGAGTATATTATGCAGGTATAGGCTGACGTGTTTACACACACACACACACACACACACACACACACACAAACAAACAAAGGCAAAATATATTAGGTTATGATATAATATGTGCATTTACAAAGGACATAATAATGATGTCGGTGTATGCATATGAAGATTGTCGATAGAGACTGGTGGTTTAACCCCATAACCACGGGGCGTCACTTTCGTCACGCTTGGGAGCAAGGGATCATACCGCGGGGCGTCGCTTTTGTGATTCTGTGTTATTTTGAATTCACCCGGGCTTCCAAGTGGGGGCTTGTATCATCTATCAGTACTGACAATGTCCAACACTAGTCAGCATTCCTAATCTCATCTGTACTCCCATCCATTGTTGACAATTTAGCCATTTCTCCCCGTTCTTGACTCCCCTTCCTACCCCCCCTCCATTACCCTATCCTCTCGCCTGCCCGGCCATGCTACGCTAAGCAAATCTTCCCTGGAATTTTTCACTGATTTCATCCATTGAAATAAGCCCTATGTCGTATTCTTATACCAAATAATATATACAAGAAAGAAATCAGGTAAGTGAGAGTGCCATACACCTGGAATTGGCTAATTATCACCTGACAACACCTCACGTGCACTCGTTCGCTAATTTTCGCTGTTTTTTTCCCCTTGAAATATGCCGTATAATCTATTTTCGTAATAAATATACATGTAAGGAGGGAAGGGAGAAGCCTAAGCGATATTTACATTCACCTGGAACTACCTAATTTATAATGTATTGTCTAGATTTCCTGCCAATCATATCAGTGCTACACAAAGCTGTTTCAAGATTTAACATTGGTAGCTCTGATTATATATCTCCTAAGTAGGCCTCTAATCTATTTTCGTAATAAATATACATGTAAGGAGGGAAGGGAGAAGCCTAAGTGATATTTACATTCACCTGGAACTACCAAATTTATAATGTATTGTCTAGATTTCCTGCCAATCATATCAGTGCTAGACTTAGCTGTTTCAAGAAGTAATATTGGTAACTCTGAATAACCCCTAAACAGGCCTCCAGGCTGGCTGGCCCTGCGTTATCAGTTTACTCTCATCTTCCGAAGTGAGAGGACGTATGTTTCTTCTTGCTGACTTCAAGGCCTTTTTTCACCCCCATGCAAATGGCTCTGTGACCTTTATCCCCTACTAAACCTCGTGTGGAGAGAGGTAAAGGGCTGACAATTGATAAAAGAGTGACTACGATCTTTCTATTGAGTAAAACAGTGCAAGTGGAATTGTAAATAATGTGTAAATAATGTGTAAACAGCAAGTGAAAGTAATGAATGTAAATATACGTGAACAATGGAAAATAGTTTTATAAGTTATTTCAAGTGACAGTGCACAACACAGTGTAAATAAAATAGAAATGTAAATAACGTAAATAAAATAGAGAACGTAAATAGAAATGTAAATGAGTAGTATTATAAGAATACGAGTATATACCCTAGGAGTAATGAAAGTGAAAGTTTCACTCTAGCATGTCTGAATGCTATGAGTTATGAGAGTGAAGATGAAAGTGACATTCACTCTCAATGCCAGTATACAGGACGAGAAAGTGAATGCTACGTATTTTACTGAAAGAAATTGAATCCCTACGGTGACAATAAACTAATACTACTGAAGGAAACTTATGGATAAAGACTGTAGATATATACAAGTGTTATATAGTAATAGAAATATAAAGTGTGAGGGGTTTTATGAATAATAAATGACAGACTACCAAGAGCGAACTAGTGCCAGTGCGACGATCAGACGCGCTCGTAATTTCCATTGCTTTCACAGTGTTTTTTTTTTTGAGTATGGATCCCAAACTACTTGAAAATTGTAGAATAGTGTTTATAGTGTTTGTATCTGGCTGTGGTAATCATATTACGGGTTGTCGGGAAGTGTAAAGTGGAGACTTCGTTACCCTACTTCAGAGGTCTCCACAAGTCCTACGGTAACCGACGAAGGCTCAACAATCATTCCAGGAGAAAGCTGAAGGTATGTGCCATAAGCATATGTAATTTTATTATTCTAGGATTAATAACTGATTTTTGGCAAATATTTTTTGAGAGTCTGTCCGAGCCCAAATAACCCAGCGGCACACGCAAGTCATTGGTAAACAAGCCCGCGGTGTAGGGGTTAATAGGGAACCAACTCAGTATAATACTGTGAAGAAAATGACGTGATGAGTTTTTACTGAAACAATTTAGTTCTTTCTTCTACTCACACATTGATCCTCAATTGTTAGTATAAAACAGGGGTGGGGAACGTCCGGCCTCCGAGCCGTATAAGGCCCCCAAGACCATTTGATCAAGCCCGCGAGGCAATTCTCTCTGTCTATTGCCAGATGCCTTAACCCGCTGCGTGCCGGCTATTTTTAGCTCTCTGGGTCACTCCAGTGCCGGCCATTTTTCGACCTTTTTTTTTTGGCTAAAATGATAGACTTTGATGTGGAAACAACGAATTTCACCATTAAAATGCTCACCGAGGGTATAGCCACTCTCTCACGCTCACCACGTACCTGAGAGAATGCCGTTTTCCATGTAAGGTACACTCAGGTATTTATGCTGGGAAGGTATAGCAATGTTCCGTACACTTTTCTAATTGCTTATTACTTCAGGATCTATCACAATTTGCGTGCCTTTATCACTGTGAATGCATTATCTTACACTTACTTAAGATAGGTACAACCTGACTTCATTACATACAGTCCTGGCACTTACAAGAAGGTATTTACAACTTGACTTCACTATATAGTCCTTACACTTACAAGAAAATATTTACAACTTACATTTACAGGAAAATATTTACAAAATGCCGCCACTATGTACAGCACTGGGTGAGGCACACAGGCAGAGTGAGGCAGAGCGAGCTTGAGGGGGGAAGTGAGTGAGAGTATGGCCTTTACAGCATGGGGTATGGTAATGGAACAGTTACCTTACATATCTGCCAATTTTTACCCGCGAATCTTGAAAAATGTGGTCACAGTGAAGTTTTTCATTTTGGACTGTTTTAAAACGGCACTGGCACTGGCCGCAGCATTATGTCAGACCGTTTTAAAACGGCACTGGCACGCGGCGAGTTAATCCCATGCAGGGTGGCCACAAACAAATCACCTTTGCGTCACCCTATCCTCCACCATTTCACTACCCTGCTCCCAATTCACCCCCCCCTTCTCTCATATACCTCTCCACGCCATCCCTTCATCTCATCTCACTGGCGAGGCAATTCATAAATGCAATTTCATAAACTCATGAACGAACATTATATATATATATATATATATATATATATATATATATATATATATATGCACTGGACTATGGTTGATTATAAGTTGATAGTTTTGTATGGCACGCGAATGATGTCAGCACAGCCCCCTTCTCCCCCCAGTTTTTTGTCTTTCATAGTTACAATCAGGGCAGACTTTTTTTTATATATGTGCATTGGATAATTAAGGAGTAATATTTTCCTCAACATGCTAAATATGTATTGGAAATAAAGCGTTATTTGGAAGAATTTACAAGGCTAATCATATCTGTATGCGAATGTGAATTAACAGAACACCCGTGGTGGTGAAAATCTAAGATAACACAAGTTTTTCACTTAAATTGTCCCACAAGGATTTAAATAAAAGTGGATTAAATGTTTGTGGGAAGCAACTCCCACGAAGTGAATTCCAGATAGTAGTAGTTCTTGGATAAATGAATTTTGATGAGCAGAGGTTCTGCATTGCAGGGGAGAGAGTGAGTTCATGGGCGCTCCCAGTTGCCCTAGTATTTTGGGAGAAAGTGTGAAGAGGAGACACTATTGAAACAAGTTCGTCAGAGCACTTACGGTAAAAATATCCGTATAATAATGCTAAAGATAACATCTCTTTGTACTGACCATGGAGGAAGGTCCTGCATAACAGCAGGATTATTGATTAATCTAATGACTATATTTTGAATTTTGTCCAACTGCCTCAATGCAACCGCTTCACATCTACTCCACAGCGGCGAATAGTATTTGATCTGAGAACGCACATGATTTTTATATATGGTGGCCAACTGCTCGTCAGTGAAGAATTCACGAACTCTGTACAGAAGTCCCAATTTTTTAGAAGGATTATTAGCAAGGGATTTAACATAATCTGTCCAGCAAAGGCTAGTGTTTTGTGTGACACCTAGGATATCAATTGTAGTGGATATGAGAATACTGACATCATTTAAAATTATGTGGGAGTCTGAGGGATTCTTTCTGTTGGAGAAATTAATGTTTTTAGTTTTCTGACCATTAAATGAGACCAGATTTCTTTGTTCCCATTCATTAATTTTAGAAAGCCCTGGTTCAGAGAAATTGCTGTGTTTATTTGGGAATTTAAAATATCAGACAGTGTAACGGATGTACTAAATGTGAAAGAGCTGTGAAGTGTCAAGTCATCACAATAAGAGTGTATTGGTGTGATGCCCGATCCCTTATATTGGATGTCGTTGTTTGAGGCTGACTTACAACGAGCACCACAATTGTATCCCTAGGGTTCGTTCGACCCTTATCCTGATTTTGTTGGACTAACTGTGGAATCGGTTGGGATCCGAGATTATTCAAAATTAATTTAATTCTCTCTATCAAATATCACACACAAGGAAAATTGGCCGTTCTGAATAATTACTAATAGGAAAGAAATTTGGTAGCTTGATCGTGAGTACCGTGACAATAAGAGAATTTTTAGGTAACGTAACAATAACAACTTTGGGTAGCGTGTCAATGCAATAACAGAACTTTATACTCCCAAAAACCGATTCAGCACAGGGGTCGAAAACAATTCCCACCAAGGCACGAGGGTTATGAGAAGAAGTTATACAGGATTTGAGAGATATAAGAGAGGAATGACAGTGAAACTCAATATTCTTTTCAAAATAATGAATTTACTAATATCTCTCCTTTCTTTAAATCACATTACATTATACGATTCAATTTATTAATACATGACAACTTAAATTGATTTTTTTTTTCTCTAAGAAATGAAACTTTACTTTTTGATAGAACTCTAGTTTTTTCAATCATTTAACATTTTATTTATTCACAGTACACAGAATTTTCTCGACAACGAATTTTATATAGGCACATATACCTCAGTTAGCCAACAAATGTTATTACTCTTTAGATCTCGCTCCTCCCCAACATCAGTGAAACTTCACATCCTACACTCGTGGGCATATAGGGCTTTCTCCGAGCACATCAGGCGAGGGAGTTTGCCTTGGGGACTCACTAAACAGTTACATAATCAAAAGAACTAATCACTGTTTTGTGTAAATGGTGAGTGTACAATTTAAATCCTAACGAACTTTGCTAGGGCAGTTACACTATAGCAGTTGAGGGAGTTTTTGAGGTGGTGTTTTCACAGCATCTGTACGTGGCCCAGGGGCAAAATTGAGAGTCAGTTTCATTACAACTTAGGTCACAACGGCACACATAATATCATTGAACTTTCACAACGTCAGTATGAACAAGGGGGAAGGGAAGAAGACAGAGTAATGAAACTCACCTATACGTGGCACGGGGGCAAAATTGAGAGTGATTCAGGAGCTGGCCAACACCCCCCCTGCCCCCCTTCCACGCGGGAAACTAAGCGACTTGGATGACGTGTAGGGTACTTTTGCTTCACCCCATATAAGGGTCACAATTCTAAACTTCTGATTCTAAACGGATGCAGATATTAATTTTCTTTACTCTCAATCTGACACGGAAAATTTAATCATTCTAATTATCCCACACAAAGAGTCGTAAATTGAATCAACAGCGGTCGCTAGCATCCTCTCGGCGGAGGAATACATTACCCAACCATTACGTCAGGTCCTCGGGTACTAGCTAACTAAAATTTTTAACGGCTTTCCCCCCCTATACGATATTATTTCTTCTATAAGCATGTTAATCGACAACATTATGACTTTACTATGATTGTATCAGATCTGATTTAATAGAAAATGAGTACAGACGATACACCACTCAAATACCCAACATATGCCTCCGCAAAGCTTCACCTACAACATATACAAATATTCTACCTACAGCATGTACAAATATTCTTAAGGACTAGCACAGTATAAATGAGATTTATGATCTTACAGCTACAGAAATAATAATAAAAGAACATGTATTAACTACTAGGTACAAGCATGTTTCTATACCTTAAGCCTAGAATGGATTAGGGTAACCATTTACAAATGTATAGCTTACGTACTAAAGCCTTAACTTACATGACTCTCCCATGTTTTGGGCTCTTGTGGCATTACACGGCTCTCCCTCTCCGGAAGCTAAATTTTCCCCTGTCCACTCCATAACACACAGCAGATTACTAACCAAGGGAGGTGTGCCAGCGAGACAGATATTACTAGTCAAGCGTCATCACCTTTTACTCTGAATAGACTTTAATTTCTTCATAACACTCTTTCATCCGCTCATAAGTGGCGTTCTTTTGGCCCACATGTAACACCAACCACATACCCCTGGGGGTTGTTTCACCTGTCACATCTCTTTCCCCATTTTTCTTATTGGTGAAGACATCAGCGCCCCAGCCAGCCTCTTGTCCGAGTCAAGGTTATCCACTCACCTGGGTTATGATTGACACTCTCGATAGCAAGATAGTCCCGGGGGCGCTTCCACATTACTCTCTCAAACACACCTTCGTTTATTCCTCACATTCATTCAACCATGTGTTTCCAGCCCTCCACCCGGCATACTGACTAGCGCTTGCTACGTCCTGAAGTGACCCCCCTTCATCACGAACCGTGCTGACTGTAAGTTGAGGGATGAGCTAGCTTTCCCCCTCGAATTAAAGCACTTATCCCCACTTCAGCACTAGGTCTACTCTCTCTTTGACCTAACTCTGAGTTTGATATTTTTTCTTTTCATATAACACCACATGGTCTGGTTTCGCACACCAACCTTTGCTGTCTCAGAACACAACTTTCCACCACAATTCATCACTAACATTCTTCAATCAACCTCCGGGGAGACCTCCTAGTTCGAAGAGGTAGGTTCTCATCCTTGGGATACGGGGTAAACTCCTCAAGAGGACCCAATAACCACTCCTCGCTACCACTGTATGGCTTCACTTTGTCCGCTGCCCTTTGTACTTTGTTTCCAGTGAACACATTTTCTAACACATATCCTCCCCCGTCCAATAATACTTGCACTATGCGGTAAGGCCCATCCCATTTCACATTCAATTTTCGACATGTCGCTGGGATAGGGGTCTCCCGTTTTATCCACACCAGACTGCGAACTCCTACCGACTGATTCTTACGCTGGCAGTTCACCACACTTCTATACATTCTGGTCATTTTCTCATGGGTCTGTTTACTTAGCTCGTGAGCAACAGCCAACTCGTCCTCTTCACCATCAACACAGGGCAAGGAAGCACTAACAATTCTAGGCGGGTAGCGAGAGAAAAATGCGAAATAGGGTTGGTGTCCCGTAGAGGAGTGCCAGGCCTAATTCATCACGACCTGGGTTGGTTGCAGGAGTTCAGGTCAGCAGAGAGGATGCCCATTACTCAAACAGGCCAGCACACTCTTGAAGGTGTGGTGCATCCTTTCAACCATCCCATTACCCTGAGGATGATACAGCGTGATATACCAGATCGTAACATTCCGTCTCCTGCAGAACTCCTGGAACTCCCAACTGCAGAACTCTCCCCTGTTGTCCACCATAACCCCTCTTGGAGTGCCATAGTCTGCCATAAACTGCCCTAGGTTGTGTACTATCGTGTGTGTATGTTTTGTTTTAAGAGGATAGAATTTAACATACCTAGAGTAGTGATCAATCATTGTCATCACGTAGCGATAGCCCTGTACTCCAGCAGTCATATCTGTCGAATCTATACTGATTCTTTCAAGTGGTTTATCCACAGGTGGAAACTCTTTATACTGCTGTTGTAGTCCAGCTTCGCCTTTGAATCGCTGACAGGTTACACACTCTTTTACATACTGACAAATATCTACTTTCAAATTAGGCCAGTAGAAGAGTTCCTCTGCCTTTTGGATCGTCTTCTGGCCCAAATGTCCAGATGTCTCATGAGCTAATTTCATTGCTTGACCAATCATGGTCTGTGGGACTACTAAACAATATTGGATAGTGCCATCTGACTTAACCCTGGTGTAATATAACAATTCATTCTGAAGTGCAAATTGACTTAGAGCGGCTTTAGGTAGTCTTCTGGCTGGAAACCTTTCACCTCGCAAATATTGGATAAGTTCTTCCCACATTAGATGTTCTTTCTGCTTATCTCGCATCTGTTCCCTCGTCAGTCCCAACCAATCAGACTCTGGTGAATGTACTATGACTCGAACGGGTCTAGATAACTGATCTGCTACATAATTATACGTGCCTTTGACATATTGAATGTTGTAATTAAACTCTCGCATTTCAAGTATCCATCTATTCATACAGGGTGATTTAGTTTTTCTCTTAAATACACTGGTTAGCGGTTGGTGGTCTGTAACAATCGTAAAAATGTTCCCCCATAAATAGTGTGAAAAATGGTGACACGTTAACACTACCGCAAGAGCTTCTTTGTCTGTCACTGAGTACCGGGTCTCACATGGTCCCAATTTCTTTGAAAAGTACCCGATCGGTCTATCTGTCGCATCTGGTTGGATCCGACTCAGAACCCCTCCAATATGTGTGTTACTAGCATCAGTGGTGACGATAAACGGTCGTTCTACACTCGCTCTGACCAGGATAGGTGCATTAATAAGGCATGATTTCAGATGTTCGAATGCCTCCTGGCACTAATCTGTCCATCCAAATTCACTGTTGATTTGGTTAGATTGTTTAGGGGTGTGGCAACTTTAGCAAATGATGGAATGTGTTTCCTGTAGAAACCACACATACCCAAAAATCGGCGCACTTATTTTACATTGGTCGGCTGCTTCATTTTGGAGACTGTCTCAATATTTTTAGGATCTGGCTTACTACCCTCGGCAGAGATCTTACGTCCAAGGAAAGTGACTTCTTTCATCCCGAATGTGCATTTACTCAAATTCAACTTCGCACCATTACGGGTTAGCAATGCAAACAACTGACTCAGCCGGTCGAGTAGGGTCGGAAAATCATGGGCCCACAAAATGATGTCATCTAGGTAGTTTTTGATCCACCCTTGTCGCAATAATGGTGCTAAGACGGCCTGCATATGACGTGAAAAAATAGCTGGCGAGCAATTTAGCCCAAACGGGAGCCTTCTGAATCTATACAAAGTTACTCCATCACTGAAGGTCGTCAGGTCTCTACTTTCTTCATCAAGCATGGTTTGGAAATACGCCTCCCGCATGTCAAGGGTTACATAGTACTTATAGCCCGCAGCTTGTTCTACTAATTCTTCGAGTCTGGGTAGTGGGTATATGTCCGTGACAAGATGAGTGTTTACGTGCCAATAGTCCAAACACATACGCTTACTTCCATCTGGTTTGTTAACAAGTACGATGGGAGAGAGCCAGGCTGTGGTCGACCTCTCAAGGATCTCCCTATCTTACATGTCCTGTAACATATCAGCGATGATTTGCTTCGCCTGTTCTGGATAACGATAGGTCGGCCCACGACTCGGTTGAGGATCGGCTACCTTAATGTGTGCGGGAGGACCAGCAATAGTACCCAACTCTTTCTTATCTACAATGAATAAAGGATCATGCTGGAGGATTACCTTGGCTAACTCGTCCCTTTGTTTCTGCGTGAGATGGCTCCACGATTGCTCGTTGATCAGCTTGTTCAGCCTTTGTACGCGCATACCACTCTCATCTACTTTGTCATTATTGGGTAGCAAATCATTATGGATCTGAGTTACACTTTGGATTGTACCTGGTGACTGGTCCGGCATTCTTTCGTATGAACTCAATATGGTACCTCTCTTGAATGTCTTATCTACCTTAGATACATTATTAAGGGGCAGATGTATTTGTCCCTCTGAGTTCACTTTCACTAAGCATGGATGACTGTTTTGGCTGAATCTTGTTTGTGGTACGATTAGCGTTGTTTCAGGTATTTCGGCGACAGGTACAGCTACGAATTTGGTCTGATAAGGACTAAATTTTTCTGCTTGCAATAGATTTATCTGTGTCACGTCACTTTCCGTAGTTATCGATGCGTTTGGAGCAGTCCTGACTCTCTGAACTTTGTTGCGTTGTCTCGTGATGTGATTGACTGTGTAGGGGGCTCCACTCCACATCAACGCCCTTTGTGCTCCATTCCAGATTAGTGGTGCCTGTCCAATTACGTCGCACCTCAAAAGCATTTCAGTCCCAAGATATGAATTTGGTACCACTGGGCACCATTGACTATATACTTTATTATCACCTATGCCGCTGTTGACCTTGATCATGCCCAGGATTCTCAACGGGGCACCTGTGACACCTTGCAGGTTAGGAGGGTTTCGCCGTGTATTTATTTCCCCGCCAAGTCTATGAGAGGCCTTTTCCGTGATCAGCGTACGGCCACTCCCAGTGTCTAGTACTGCTTCTAATATTCTACCACTGACGTTCACACTTATGGTAGGCAAAGTTAAGCCTCCGCTTAGTCATATCTGCGTATTCGTATTCTGGGTTCGTTGTGCATTTATGACTGGCTCGTTCTGTCCAGCAGTCGGAGTCGGGATAGCCTGCGCGTTCACAGCCGACTGAGCCCTCCCCTCTCGTCCAGGAAAACCGTTAATTCCACGTCTACACCCGGGTCCCCTGCAGTTGAAACAATGACCCGAAGGTGGTTTTCGCCAGCACTCTCTCAAATCATGTGAGGAAGCTAAGCAATGAGGACAGTACTTCCGTCTGGTTACTGGTTTAGTCTGAACTATTGTTTTATTTACTTTAGTTAGATCAGCCTTCAATTCTCTTATCTGGTCTCCTAACTCTTTCATCATGTCATTCACGGCTACTGCAGCATTATCTGTCTTTACCATCACAGGGGGTTGGGAAACGGACTGAGAAACATTGAGAGACCCTTGCAAACCATTAGCTGATGTCGTATTAACTATCCCAGCGTATCTCTCTTCTAACAATTGTCTCTCATGCTCTAGTCTATCTATGAATTTCCTCAGAGGGTATGAGTCGTCTAGGAAGCCCTCCAGCTTCTCACGGGACTCTGTTGGCAACCCATACCATAGCTTACGCTTCAACCTTCGATCTCGACATGGGAATTTCTCGTGAGGGAATCTCGATTCCACCACCGCATGTTGACAAATGTAACGGTGTACGAACGATTGTGGGGGCTCTTCCCAACTATATGTCATACCATCCAGCTCTTGCCAGGCTCGGTCTATCGTCACTTCAACGGCAAACTCATCTCTAAGGTACTGTTTGAGTTCTGGCCAGGTGAGTGCATGATGTCCCTTCTGATAATTATGTATGAACACGGCCAGTTCCTGTCCCATTCGTCCCTTAGCTACCTGTATTCGGATCTCGTCGTTCTCATCTACCTGCTCTACTAACTCGAAAAACATGTCCAATCGTGCGGTAGCCTCTAATCCTTGTAACATGGTTAACTCCAATATAGGTATGTCTCGCGGCTTGGTAAGAGATTTCCTAGGGACCATTGTCCGTGAGTTAGGGGTTGAGTGGATTGGACCTGGGTTAGTACTGGGGTTATTAGAAAGAATTGGAGGGGGGACCAAGTCATTCATGGTGTTACTATCTTGCATCTGTGCTTCAATATTACAAATTTCTCTGGCAAGCCTTTCCATGGTTTCTACTACTGATTGCTCTGCTTCAGGTCTGGATAAAAATAACTGCCCTGGTCTAGACATTTTTAACATTCAATACCATTACTCTTTCACAAACTTCTCTGATATCCGAAAACACTTTCGCAGGGGTGCATTCCCGTTAATGCCATTGCTCCCTAGCCATAAAAGGACTAGGTCGTATTCCTACTCTAAGACAGCATTCAGCCGTTGATCATGAAAAATATTCCTAGCTCTGGCCCCTGGCCCTCTGAAAATCCGCAGCTCAACATCCCTCACCTTCAACCGTCTTGGGATCTGGCTGTGTCCCACCAAAGCAACCTTTAACATTCTCTTTCTCTCGGCTTCTCCTCACAAGCCAGTAACCTTGGGGTAATGCTGCCACCATTATGTGATGCCCGATCCCTTTTATTGGATGTCGTTGTTTGAGGCTGACTTACAACGAGCACCACAATTGTATCCCTAGGGTTCGTTCGACCCTTATTCTGATATTGTTGGACTAACTGTGGAATCGGTTGGGATCAGAGATTATTCAAAATTAATTTAATTCTATCAAATATCACACACAAGGAAAAATGGCCGTTCTGAATAATTACTAATAGGAAAGAAATTTGGTAGCTTGATCGTGAGTACCGTGACAATAAGAGAATTTTTAGGTAACATAATAACAACTTTGGGTAGCGTGTCAATGCCATAACAGAACTTTATACTCCCAAAACCGATTCAGTACAGGGGTCGAGAACAATTCTCACCAAGGCACGAGGGTTATGAGAAGAAGTTATACAGGATTTGAGAGATATAAGAGAGGAATGACAGTGAAACTCAATAATCTTTTCAAAATAATGAATTTACTAATATCTCTCCTTTCTTTAAATCACATTACATTATACGATTCAATTTACTAATACATGACAACTTAAATTGATTTTTTTTTTTTTCTCTAAGAAATGAAACTTTACTTTTTGATAGAACTCTAGTTTTTTCAATCATTTAACATTTAATTTATTCACAGTACACAAAATTTTCTTCACAACGAATTTATATAAGCACATATACCTCAGTTACCCAATAAATGTTATTACTCTTTAGATCTCACTCCTCCCCAACATCAGTGAAACTTCACATCCTACACTCGTGGGCATATAGGGCTTTCTCCGAGCACATCAGGTGAGGGAGTTTGCCTTGGGGGCTCACTAAACAATTACATAATCAAAAGAACTAATCACTGTTTTGTGTAAATGGTGAGTGTACAATTTAAATCCTAACGAACTTTGCTAGGGCAGTTACAATATAGCAGTTAGAGGGAGTTTTTGAGGTGGCGTTTTCACAGCATCTGTACGTGGCCCAGGGGCAAAATTGACAGTCAGTTTCATTACAACTTAAGTCACAACGGCACACATAATATCATTGAACTTTCACAACGTCAGTATGAACAAGGTGGAAGGGAAGAAGACAGAGTAATGAAACTCACCTGTACGTGGCAGGGGGGCAAAATTGAGAGTAAGTCAGGAGCTGGCCAACACCCCCCCTGCCCCCCTTCCACGCGGGAAACTAAGCGACTTCGATGACGTGTAGGGTACTTTTTGCTTCACCCCATATAAGGGTCACAATTCTAAACTTCTGATTCTAAACGGATGCAGATATTAATTTTCTTTACTCTCAATCTGACAGGGAAAATTTAATTATTCTAATTATCCCACACAAAGAGTCGTAAATTGAATCAACAGCGGTCGCTAGCATCCTCTCGGCGGAGGAATACATTACCCAACCATTACGTCAGGTCCTCGGGTACTAGCTAACTAAAAATTTTAACAGCTTTCCCCCCCTATACGATATTATTTCTTCTATAAGCATGTTAATCGACAACATTATGACTTTACTATGATTGTATCAGATCTGATTTAATAGAAAATGAGTACAGACGATACACCACTCAAATACCCAACATATGCCTCCGCAAAGCTTCACCTACAACTTATACAAATATTCTACCTAGAGCATGTACAAATATTCTTAAGGACTAGCACAGTATAAATGAGATTTATGATCTTACAGCTACAGAAATAATAATAAAAGAACATGTATTAACTACTAGGTACAAGCATGTTTCTATACCTTAAGCCTAGAATGGATTAGGGTAACCATTTACAAATGTATAGCTTACGTACTAAAGCCTTAACTTACATGACTCTCCCATGTTTTGGGTTCTTGTGGTATTACATTGGGTTGTGAGTGATAGATTGGAGGTCAATTATATGAATAAGAAAGAGGTTTGGGGCCAAAACTGATCCTTGAGGTACGCCAGCATTTACGGAATGAAACTGGGAATAAATTCCATCTACCATGATCCGTATTCTTCTGTTATGGAGGTAAGAAGAAATTAGAGGAACCAGTGATGTAAGGCCATAGTGTGACATCGAAGACAATATGGCCCGGTGCCATACTCTGTCAAAAGCTTTTGAAATATCAAGTGCTATTGTGTGTGTTTCACCATGTTGGTCTATTAGTTTGTTAATTAGATGGGTAAGAAGGCAAAGAATGTCTAAAGTTGAACGTTCTTGTCCAAATCCATACTGCTAATCATTGATTAATATATTGATTTCTAGGTGCTTAACTATGTGTTTGTTCATTAACCCTAGATCAGCAACCACCGGCCACATCTGGCCAGACAAAGTTTAAAAGCTTGGTGTCATGGCGCCATTTTGAGAATTCGGCTCACCATCCAGGTAGCTTCCCCTTTTGGCTTGTACTTTCGATTCAAGGTTATTTCTGTAATATATTGAAAAAGGCCACATGTGGCCTTGGTTGCAAACAACGTTTGTATGTTTTTTTTTTTTTTTTTTTTTTTTGTAGTTTTTTCTAGGCATTAACATGACCATCAAGGGGGATGTCTGGAATCAACGTATCCTTGTCGGCAACCCTTGAGAAGGGCAAACAAAGTTATAGCCTAATATGTTACGATAAGTGTAATTTTGACAGGTTTTTAGAGCCTTTAGAAAAAAAATTTACAATAAAAAAATTCCATATATATATATTTTTTTTGTGCCAACATTTTCATTAGTCTTTACTCTACATGCGATAATTTTTTTATAAATGTGCAATGCATATAAATAGTTTTTTTTTTTTTTTTAAATTCCCAAACCTGGCCACATGTGGCCGGTGGTTGTCGATGGCGTTAGTTGGGCATGGTTGCTGATCTAGGGTTAATGTCTCAAAAACACTACCAAGAATGGAAGTTATAGCGATTGCTCTATAGTTTGATGGATCAGATCATGATATCAGCTGCAATCATTCTTTATTAGATGTACAATAAAATTCTGTAACCAGTGACTATGTATTTGTAACAAGATAATATATTAAGTACTTTACACAGGATAATAGTTTTTTGTGCAATAAATGTTTTATAATTAAAATAGTTTGGTTCTGACTGGAATTATTTCAGGTGCATCTTTAAGTAGTTGGCTATGTAAATAGAATAAGAGCAAGACTGGCTGGATTTTGAAAAGGAAATTAGCTTTAGATTACTCCCAAATAGAATGCGAGTCAGAGAGGTAATTTGGATGTTGTAAATGAGCATAATTATGAATAGGTGCTGCACTCTGTAATAACTCAGTAGGTAAGACAGATTGATTTATGTCAAGTGGTTTTGAACAGAAGCCTTCTAGGGTGGTTGGGATGTGGGTATCCACTACCCGTATTAACACTGATGGTAGAGTAGGCATGTGAAAAGACTGAAAAATATGTCTTGGTTTTTGGAACTATAGGCAATATTACAAAGTCATCAAGAATGGGCAATAGAAGCTAAATGGTGTGGAAGGAAGACTACTGAATATCTTGAGAAGCGTATGTGATGCTAGGAAAACTTCGCTCAAATGGTGGATAGAGGCTTGAGCAATCCTGTAATGAGGGGCTCATGTGAAACAAATCTTTATGAGGCATTGAAGAAAACAGTGACATTAGCACTAAAACGTTGTTTTAAATAATCATGCTTACACAATGGGAAAGCTATATATTTAAGAACAGCTCATGCTATATTGATTTGGAAAAAAAAAAGAGAATAAATGTCTTATGTGCTGCTTTATGGGCAATACTTGTTCATAGTAAACATGTTGAGGTTATGAGATAAAGCAAACTGGGATGCAGGTGATAAGATTTACTTTTACAAACTTCACACAGCCTATATAGATGATAGTGTTGCAAGCCAACGTGCATTGGAGCATTGTAAATCTAGTGTGGATTATGGAATCTTTAGACACAGTTATAGAATGATAAAAGTGAATATATATAAAATTGTGCCTTTCATGGCAATGTTTCACGTAAAATTTGAGAAATACTGGAATATAAAGCAACTGTAAAACAAGATGTAAAATATTCAAATGCTCAATTTCTCCTTGTCCTTCACCATCACTATCATTGACCAAAAGTGAAACTGGACATGGAGATTCACACTGAACAACGATCTGTTATTAGTCATTCGAATCTTTTCTAGACTGCACAAGAAGCAGTGTCATTGCAGAACTATGCAATCTAGAAAAGCTCCAAATTATCATTTAAACAATGAACAACAAGTTTTCATTCGCACCCTCCAGTTAGGGTGCTGCCACACTTATCCAATGAGAAAAAATGTGATTGACAAAATGAACCAAAGCTGTAGATCAGAACCACTTCAGTATCTGAATCAGAATGTTGGCCCAATCCCTGGGCTCACTTCCTCTTCATAATTAGTTTTCTGAATGAACAGTTTCAGTGAGTGCTCTAAACTTGAAAGGTGTAGAAGTACCTTTAGTAGGCTGCAATGAAATACTAAAGGGGTGGTCATTTACTGAACTGGCACTTTTAATTGGTAAATATTATTTGTTTTTTCACCATATAGGTTTATGTACACATAAATATCTGAAATCCCATTAAATTTTTGTGTTTAATTGAACTGTTCATAAAAAATCAGGATTCAGAGCATAAACATGCAAAGGTTCGCAGACGTGTTTCTCCTTTATCTCAATAACTCGCCTTGGCAAAATTCTACTTTGTATAAATATTGATTTAACATGCAAGTACGTAATCCCTCGGTATCCGATGCACTCTGTATACGATATTTCGCGTATACGATCGATCTTCTTTAGTACCCTTGGCTTTACAGTATATACGATTTCTGTGGCTCACACTTACGATCGCACGAGTGCGGTCGGTCCAGCGCAAGTCGATAGGCATTTGTTTGGATTTGTGATCGCCGCGCCAAGGATGATGGTGCGGTCACCCATCAAAGCCAGCTTGGGCTACAAGTGGCGAATTGGGCTACTTTTGGAAGCCCTGCACTACTAAATTTTGAATTTAGCTACTTGTGACTTTTGGGGCTACTTTAAAAGTAAGTTGGGCTAACCTGGGCTACTAATGAGACGAAAGTCAAAGGTTGATTATTGATTATGTATTATTTATAATATAGCCTAGTATAATTACCTTTTGAAGACACAAAAAGATAGTGAATTATAATTTATCATATCATCCCTCTTTAAATTTCTCGCACTCTTGCATTAATCCCTGATTGGCTATTTAATTCGAACTGAACGTGTGAGATTACCACCCCAGTCAGTCGTGTTTTCTTCATCCACGACTCTTGGATGCAGAAGCAGACCTTGATAATCTTCAGCTGCGAAGACGTGGTCGTGGAGACTTACTGAATAATTATTTAAATATGTAATTATAATGAGGTGCAAGAAAACACTTTCCTTTAGTTCCTAAAATACTTTCGTTAAGTTGAAAAAATGACTAAGTCCAACAGTAAGAGTTATGTTTTGTGAAGAAGAAAACAGCTTAGTTCCGCGAATGTAAAGGAAATGACATCATTTAAAGAAAAGAGAAGTAAATTTAGTTCATGCAGTAAGTAAAGAGTTCTTTGTTAACTAACTTTAAGCTTACATCACTTCGAACAACCTTACAGGAGCATTAATGGAGCAGCATTCAACTGGTAAGTTGTGCACAGGTAAATTATTTGCATCTGTATGTATATACTCGTGGAGAGAGAGAGAGAGAGAGAGAGAGAGAGAGAGAGAGAGAGAGAGAGAGAGAGAGAGAGAGATACTGTAGATAGATATACAGTATTGATTGATATGTATACTGTAGATAAATATATTGATAGATATGTATATATACTGTACATAATTATGTTGGGCTACTTTATACAGTACCGAAATTCACTACTTTTGAGGCCTGTTACCGCTGCTCTTGGTCACAAAAATCTGGCAACCCTGGCTCAGCCTAGTCTTTTCCGCGCTCTCGTTTGATTCACTAGCTTTGTAGTCCTGTGCATTAGTGACGTGATTTTCACTATTATTTCTCGCCTAACCTCAAGTACAAGTTCCGTGATGTCTTCCAAGCGGCCTGCATACTCTAGTGCCTCTGATCTCAAGCCTAAGAGAGCCAGGAAGAACTTAAATTTGGAGTCCAAGCTCAACATCATTAGGCGTCATGAGGGTGGCGAAGGGGTTTACTTCAATGCTCACGCCCTTGGTCTGGCCCAGTCTACGGTATCAACAGTGATTAAGAATGCTGCCAAGAGTCGAAGAAAAAGCTGGCAAAACAAACCACAATCAACAGCTTCTTGAAAAGTTCATCCAGCTCTTCGACCTCTGACTCATCCACCTTTGTCCTTGCAACATCCACCTCTACTGTCCCTGCCAGCTCTTCACCACCATCAAGCCCATCCTCCCTTGTCAAACCTTCCATTGATTGTTAGGTGTTTTGAGTGAAGAGGGAGTGAGGAGTGAGGGTTTACGGTGCCGGGACGAGTTTATGTGACACGGAAGTTTTATAAGTCAGTGTTTAAGAAAATGTATCAAATTCTAAGTTGGATGTGTGTTTTTCATTGCTTTGCCATTATTATAATTAAAGTAGAGCACTTAAAATATCTTTTATCTATCGCTTCCCTTGTCAAACCTTCCGTCGATTGTTTAGTGTTTTGGGTGAAGAGGGAGTGAGGAGCGGGTGTTTACGGTGCCGGGACGAGTTGGTGTGACATGTAAGTTTTATAAGTCAGTGTTTATGAAAATGTTTCAAATTCTAAGTTGGATGTGTGTTTTTCGTTGCATTGTGATTGTTGTCATTAAAGTAGAGCACATATAACATCTTTTATTTATAGCCTCCCTTGTCAAACCTTCCGTCAATTGTTTAGTGTTTTGGGTGAAGAGTGAGTGAGGAACGAGTGTTTACGATGCCGGGACGAGTTGGTGGGACACGTAAGTACAGCACGTAAAACATCTTTTATTTAAAAAATATGTGGCACATAAATATGAGTCTAGGAACGCATCCCTATTTTTCCCAGTATACGATTGCTCGATTTACGATTCCCTATTCAGGAACGTAACCTAATCGGATAGTGAGGGAGACATGTACAGTCGCCAAACTTTCCACCTGGGCCACCTAGCAGCGAGAGGGGGGTAACGGGTGCTGGCAACAGTGAATCTGTTTGTTCGTGTGTACATGCTCGACGAAAGTTCGGATCATCAACTCTCTTCGTCCGTACTGACCCTCCGTCAGAGTCAGAGTTCATCCCATAGATGGCTGGGTACGGAGTTGGGTGGGGATAAAAATGTCTCAGGTGTAAGGCGGCTCTCCCATCGGCTCAGCCATTTGCATGAATCTGGTGGCATGGAAAACTGTTCTGTGCCACAGGTCGCGTTGACCAACGTCAAAAAAATATGACTATACTAATTTTATGATAAGGTAATATATATATATATATATATATATATATATATATATATATATATATATATATATATATATATATATATAAAATATTATGATATAAATATATATTATTTTATATAATAGAATAATATATTTTATACTATACTTACTTGGCCTTGGTCCGTGCAACCTGAGGCACGCAACACTTCCACGCGACCTGTTTCCTGCAACTGGTCAAGCCGATGGGAGGGCTGTGTAAGGGGGGAGGCTTGGCATGTAGTGAAGGCCAGGGCAGGCGCCGGACGGAGGGAGGCGGGGGTTACGTTATTCATACTGCCAGTGATAACAATTGCCGAACTAGTTTTTGAGATCCATTAGCATTCTATTAAATATTTGCATTCTTAACAATACTAAACATTATAGTTTCTATTTTATTTTTACATTGTTACCATAACATATTACTGTACCAAATACTGGAATCGCCCCAAGTCTCTCTCTCTCTCTCTCTCTCTCTCTCTCTCTCTCTCTCTCTCTCTCTCTCTCTCTCTCTCTCTCTCTCCAGTTACAAGTAAGATTACCTACCATATTCACATCATGAATGACACTGACCAGTAAACATTAGGATGATGTTCAGACACTGTTAACGGTTGCTTATTTCCTCATTGGTAATACGTCAGGTAGGTGTTTTTATGTGTTCTGTGGTGCACCACGAAGAGGTATGTTAAAATACTGTCACCTCAACAGGCAAAGAGTTTATGCATACTGTTTTCGAATGTGGCTATTATATCAGCTATGATAATGACTTACTGTATCATATTTCATATGACTATGGTCATAACAGCACACCTGTATAGTTCATTCATCTAACGAATGACTGAATTACACATTACAAGGAAAATTGATTGTGAGCGGTGCCTCTTCTGTGTGAGGTCACACATTTACACTCTCATCGATTATTCACCGAACAACATAATCTCACATTATAACAAGATGAAGACACCACCTCTCCATAACAGTATGCAAAAGCTTCAGTCATTTTAAGCACAACTGCTAATGATTCATGAATTCTTGGGACATTTATGTAACCATTGCCTGTTATATTACGTATGTGATTGGTAAATGCAACATAACGAACATGAAATTATCATTACAGGCTGGAATATATATATATATATATATATATATATATATATATATATATTTTTTTCCCACGAAGCTAGACTCGAGGCAGTATTCTGTCTCAACGAACGAGTTTCAACCTCCGACATCTACTGTACAGTTCCTATCCCTCCTACTTAGTAATTACTACCCGCCCAGTGAGTAATCCTGTAACAATTAATAACCTAACTTATCTAACCATGTCTCGGATCAAAAATGGCATTTCAATAGGTTTAATCGAGACCGGTCCAGGACTGGCGAAATGCAAAACGAATAGTTAGACACCGGTATCAATTTTTCTACCGTAAGGGCTGGTCACACGACGGTTCTTCCTCTCAATATTCAGTAGACAATTTTTAGCCATGGGTTTATCATGTAATAGAGAAAAAAAATACTTTTATAAATATGTAACAAATGTTAAGATGCGGTCTTTTAGGTTATTTTACTTATTGTTACTCGTATTATCCAATACTTTCAAGAAGTTCCTTTGAAATTCTGTTGGCTAAAAATTGCCTACTGAAAATTGGGATGAACTCTGACGGAGGTTCACTACGGACGAAGAAAGCTGATGATCCGAATTTGGTTGAACATGTACACACGAACAAACACAAGCACTGTTCCCAGCACCCGTTGACAACCTCTCGCTGATAGGTGGCCCAGGTGGAAAGTTTGGCGACTGTACATTGATTTGCACTGTAAATCAATATTTGTGCAAAATAGAAGCCTGACAAGGTGAGTTGGCGAGCTTAACCCCCAAAGGCTGGGTTATTTTTACTGTAGTCATCACCTCAGTATGGGCAATTTCCCAGAAGTTGCTTGTTTTAAAGCCTTTATATCTCGGAAAGTATAGCACTTAGGGAAACAAATTAAAGACCATATTACCCCAAATATCTTCATTTTGTGATTGAAAGTATCCCCAGGTCTGTAGGTCATTGCGTTGATGGGTAATGACGTGAGGAAGAGAACTAATTTTCGGTGTGAGAGTAGGACGTGTTCATAGGTCTGCCAACATCGCCGACTACGGCTTTGCTCTCAACGTGGTAACTTTACTACTAGGTAAACTAGACACTGTTGCATCCAAGGCATACCTTATTCACTGTCACTGAACTCTTTTGTATTATCCTTGGAAAGAGGCTTGGCTAGGGTGAATGATGCAATTGGCTACAGGTGGCGCGGACAGAATCAGACATATTGGAACCTGAAGACACCGTTGTACACCTGGCAAAGGCACAGGACACACTGACTCTCACTTGTATGCTATGGAAGGACTCCCTTCCTACGTGCTGAAATGAAATGGCAGTGGGTTCAAATGGTGGCAGGAAGACCCTTGCATGTATGGCTGCTACCCAGCGACCCCGTGGAAGCGAGATTGTGACGTGTCCAGATGTTAACCAGTGGATGAAAGTTAAGGAGACATACCTACTAACAATAGCCCATTTTCACTCTGAATCCTGATTTACTAGTAATGGTTAAATTATGCACAGTTTTTTGACTGGATTTCAGATAATTGGGTGTACATGAACATAAATGGTGAAGAAAATTAAATTTTCCTACCAAATCGGCACTGCATTCCACCACTTGGAACTTCTGACAAGTAACAAGCAACCACTGTTTTCATTTGTTCTTATTTGCTGGTACACAGAGTAATAAAATTCCCAGGTATACTTTTGTCTGTGCCCTTACACACTGGGACGAAAGACCAATAATTATTCCTCTTATCACTGGACATTCTTGGAGGTCAGAAACAAGCACAGAGTATGCAGGCAACCCCTAAACAAAGTCGGCTATGCTGCCTCAGTGTGAGTTGTGACGTCATGACGAATCAGGGACCATTTCATAGTAAAGTTATTTTTCAGTAACTTTATCTACTATTTTTTCATGTATTTGCACTTTTTTTTTTTGAGGGGGGGGATGGTCGGCATAGTAATTTTCTGCACATTTTCTACCTATCAAATATCCTACTTTAATAAAATTTTGATCGGAAACTCGTCTATCCACCAACAGGAAAAAGAACTTTCCTCTGGTCTGGCACCTGACCACATGCAAGAATGACTGAGGCTCTCAGAGGTCTTCTCTGTGGGTTGTTTATATCTCTCCTGACTAATCCATCAGGATCATTGCATCCTCAAGGTACGTACTCTGCGATTGTCCAGGTTCCACATGTGTCCAAATGCTTTGAATAGCAGTCTCTTTCACTCAGGGACTCAAATATTGTAACCACGCTTCACAGGTACTGATTTTTAGTAACATACACACACACACACACACAAAATGGTGGTAGCACCCAGAGACTTGGGTAAGAAAATATCAAGTAAATGAAAGGATTAATGGAGACTGATGATAACCCATTCGTTGCCGGGGGGGAAACTGCTAAGAGATTTAAAGCTAAGGAAGAATAAATTAATAATACTCTGACATAATACTAAATGACTGTTTAGTTGCATTTGACCATGTATATAAGTCATTCAGAGGGAGAAATCATGGTGTGCTCATCGGCAGATCCAGAAGTGTTGGCAGTGGTGTCTGGCCAACATCCCTGCTTTGTCACTAAGTACTGTGCATATAGACAATGTATCTTTTATTGGTTATGTTTATTTTTCCCACATGCACCATCTTTACCAACAAATGTTACTTAGTTTACTCCGAACAAGGGAGTGTCCAACCAACCAGGGCCGGATTTACCAATAGGACAAGTAAGCCATTGGCCTAGGGCCCTAATCGGTATCAGGGGGCTCACTGAAGCTAATTTGTCGCGCAGTGTGCCAGCGTATAACCTTGTTTCAAGTGTACACCGAGAATTTCATTATATAATATATTCACAACCATAAGGACCCCTGTACAATAAGTATAGGGCCTGTAGTATGGGGCCCCTGTACAATAACTATAGGCCCGCAGTGGTCTTGAAACGGTGTGCCATGGGGTGGTTCTCAGGTGGGTCACGGACTAGGCCCTATAGTAGAGTGAAGAAAAATATATATATATATATATATATATTGTGATTATTGAAACATGCAAACATTTCTATAAATTTGGGGGCCCACTGATGAGTTTGGTCTGGGGCCCACAAGTAGGTAAATCCGGCCCTACAACTAACATTTGGCTATTCTGAAAAATTATATGGGCAACACTCAAAAGTATTCCTGGCTCAGCCCCTTGATCATCATACAGTTATATTTTTTGTGAAGATCATGATATTAACATGGAAGAGAATCTAGAACAGGTACTGTACTTTTTTTTTTTTTTTTGCTAGTCATAACAATGAAAACTTTATCTTCCACGCAGATGTTAGAGGACAGACGGCTATGGACGTTAGCGTACTGAACTCCGTACTTGATACAGCACAACACGAAGCCTTCACTGTTTACATCACGGAGAAGAGCTTAGTGGTAAGTAACGCTTAATTCCGGTATTGAGGGAAAATTAATGTAACTTTAAAGTAAATATCATTCACCAAGGAATAACTCAGGGTGTGTGTGTGTGTGTGTGTGTGTGTGTGTGTGTGTGTGTGTGTGTGTGTGTGTGTGTTCCATTATGTAGAATGATCAAGTTAATGCATCATGGAACATAGCAATAAATTTGATGATACTAAACTGTAGAGAATTATGGACTTGGTGTCTTATTATACCATTCTTCAGACGGACCATGGCATATTATTAATATTAATAAAATCATTAAATGAATGACGAATGAAAATTACTGTAGAGAAATATGTGCTGCAAGTACCTTATGTGGGCAAATTCATAGGGAGTATTCACTAAGATAAAGTAAAAACAATCATGCCCAGATCGATACATTACACTGTGATAGAGATTTCAGTAATAGGAGCCGTTCTTACTAAAGCAGCAGAATATTGGTATAAGCAACAAACTGGGTCTTGTGCATCATTTCTAGGACTCTGAGAAATGAAAATTTTCAATTTATGTGTCTGTCTACCATCCAGTCTTATTACCCTGGCTGAATGGTGTGGGTGAGACTAACACTTGATCGACCCTAAGCAGTATTAGTTGAGTCGTAAATCGAAATGATCCCTCGGACATACATCATTATTGTCCGCATCCGAATGAAGTGCTTTATCAATCTTGATCACCAGGCGTCCATTTCGTTATATGGTAACTACCCACCTTGTAACTGGTTTAATGGGCCACAAGAAACCATTCAGCTTTCCACTCAATGAAGAGTCACCTGAATGTTGCACTTCATCATGTAAGTGAATGCTGGGCTCCCCTACTTCCCAAAAAATTTGAACTACACGTGAAATCTCACTTTGGTTAAACTACAATTGTGCTGTGCAGTGCATTTTTTGGTAATTTTGCTTTACAGCTAGTAGATAATGTTGAGTAAACAAAAGTGTGATTCAGGTTTACTGACCATCCTAATATGGAGAGATTATGAAAGCCTTATTAAAACGAAGCAAGCAAAAACATAAAGGAATTTTATCAAAATGTCTAAGTAGATCAGGTATTTAAGTACAAATTGGAAAGATTAGCTTATATACATGACTAGGCAAGACATTTAAAATAAAAAAAAAATGATCAAAATGTACTACTGCGGACACTACATCCGTACGAGAAATACCGAAACTTTGAGCAATGGCTTTCGAATTCCTGCCTTGTGATCATCAGAACCCATTAAGCTTCTCAGAATATTGTGCAGGAATTTCATAATTGTTCCGATAGAAAGTGGATCTTTGTTGCTACTCGCACTAGCAAGTCTCCCATTGGCCTAGCGAGAAAATAGTTCAGTGCATGTGACTATCCATTTCAGAGGCGGAGTTGCGCTGTTTTTCGCATATATCTCCTAAGCGAATCGTTGGATCAGTATGATATTTCAACACAGTACTTTTGACATCCGGGCCTAATTTATGACCCTTAAACCATACTGCTACATACGTTACATTAGGAGTTTACTGAAGGATATTAAGCCTAATCCAGTCATCAAATCTAAGGTGTTATACAAAATCGGACGAGTGCGACTGTGTGGGGTAGCTCCTCCACTAACACCCTGAACAACCCTCTGACCATTCCTTCCCTACCCCCCAATATCGCGTTCACCCCCTCCCCGTTTCCCTCTTCACTCCCAGTCACACCATCCCTCTCACATCTTTGCACTTCCGTTTTCTTTTTTCATTCTAATTGCATACATAATATTTGAATATGACAGTATGTATATACTTTTCATACATTAGTAATATTATTTAACAATATATATATCAACTGGACCATGTTCACATTTTAGGATGAATACAGAGTATTGTAATAATAGTAATAACTTCTCCGAGAAGGTTCAGGCAACAAGTGATACAATTTGTAATTCGTGATTTTCAATGGTTGACCATAAACACTGCAAACATATAGGCATAGCTTCTATTACATGTACGTAATCATCCTGATGTACAGTACTTTCTACGCGAAATACGACTTGCATCCATTGCAAATAATCAAATCAATACGTCTACAACTACATAACATTCTTACATTATAATACAGTGCTGGGATAATGAGGGAGGGACACAAGAGTGATGAAGGAGGCGAGGAGCTCGGGGAGAATAGGAGGGATAACGAGGACGAGAAGGGGGAGAAGTAGGGGTAGTTAAGGAATAGTTTGGGAGGGTGTTGGGGGGGCAACACTTTCCTTCGAATGCGTCAACATGACTACTCGACTTTCTGTTATTTTTCACGAGTAAACTCCTCACATAACATAAATAGCAATATGGTTTAAGGGTCATAAATTAGGCCCGGATGTCAAAAGTAGTGTGTTGAAATACCATACTGATCCAACGATTCGTTTAGGAGATATTTGCGATAAACAGCGCAACTCCGCCTCTGAAATGGATAGTGAAACGAATTACCTAGCCTTGTAGTTGGGATTATATCAAGAGGAA
This sequence comes from Coenobita brevimanus, assembly GCF_032717465.1. Classification (NCBI taxonomy): domain Eukaryota; kingdom Metazoa; phylum Arthropoda; class Malacostraca; order Decapoda; family Coenobitidae; genus Coenobita; species Coenobita brevimanus. The sequence continues at coordinate 14,202,604 of NC_136973.1, read as the reverse complement.
GTTTATTGAAAAGCGCAGACGTATATATGATTCTAGAGAGTTTGACATAAAGGCATCCAGCACGAACTGTCGGTCACCAAAGCATTCAGGAGGTAACATTCTTGTTTTCCAAATTTCGATAAGATTGTATATTTTTCCGTTTTCCCTTTCCGACAGCATTTCATTGCTTATTTTTGCCACACTAACGAGCGGGGGGAGGGGGCAAAACCAATGTGCGATCCGAACTGTGTGGCTCACTTGCTCACTCACTCACTGCACTATTTTGAAAGTTGGGTCAAGGTCAATTAGACTTGTGAGTATGTGCTGAGAGGTAGAGGGTATTGGTGGTGTGTCTGGTTTATGTCTGGGGGGCGTCTCGGGTATGTCTGAGCTGCCTGTGGTGTACATCTAGTCGACCGCGTACCTGCATCGTAATGTGTATCATCATCATCTTGGTCATCATTTTCAGTCATTACAATGCCTCCCCCAACCTTCTTCACGAATTCCTTGACTGAGCCAATCTTTGCTACGTTTTCCCTGCAAATTTCTTTTTCTCATCTGTCCACTTCCTCTCTGGCCTTTTTCTAATACATTTACAGTCTCTTCGAGTCCAGTCAGTCAGCCTCTTGCTCCATTGGTTATTCTTTATTCTTGCTACAAGGCCTGCTCATCTCCATTTCTGTTCTTTTATAGCCTCTATAAGATCTTTGACTTTAGTCTGCTCTCTCACCCAAGATGATATCTTCCTATCTCTTAAAGATATTCCCAACATTGACCTTTCCACTGCTATCTGAGAACGGATTAATTTATTTTCCATCGAGTTTGTCAGTTTCTAGGTCTCACAATCATACGTCATAGCTGGAATTAAACATTCGTTATATACTTTTCGTTTCATACAAACTGGCAAGCTACTTTTCATAATGTCTGTGTTTACCGAAAACTTTCCATCCAATTGTAATGCGTCTTTTTATTTCGCTATCATGAAAGCAGCTGGGGTTGATGAGGTGTATGCAGAGGTGGTTAAGTTAGTGGAGAGAGTGGAATGAAGTGCTTGTTGGAGATATGTAAGAAGGAATGGATGAGTGAAACTGTGCCTGCAGAGTGGAAAAAGGCTGTGATTGTACCCCTGTACAAAAATAAAGGTGAGCGAAGTGAGTGCAAGAATTATCGTGGCATAAGTTTATTGAGTGTGGTAGGGAAGGTATATGGGAGAATTATTATGAAGAAAGTAAGAGAGATATCAGAAGTCCTAGTGAGTGATGAACAAGGTGGCTTTAGGAGTGGCAGAGGATGTGTGGATCAAGTATTTGCAGTGAGACAGCAGAGAAGGTTTGTGAGAAGGACCATAAGGTGTTTATGGCATTCATGGATCTGGAAAAAGCATACGACAAAGTAGACAGAGAGGGAATGTGGAAAGTTTTGCGCATGCATGGTGTACATGGTAAGCTGCCAGGTGCCGTTAAGAGTTTTTATGATGGTAGCTAAGCATGTGTAAGGGTTAATGGGCACCTAAGTGAATGGTTCACGATCGGTGTGGGCGTGCGACAAGGTTGTATGATGTCCCCATGATTGTTCAATATATATATGGATGGGGTGATGAGAGAAGTAAAATCACAAGTCACTGAGAGAGGGATGGCGTTGGTGATGAATGGTGATAGATGGATTATCTGAAATTTTTTGTATGCTGATGATGCAGTACTGCTTGCAAGTACTGGACAAGAACTTGGTAGACTAGTGCAGAGTTTTGCTGATGTCTGTGAGCATCGTGCCTTGAGGGTAAATGTAGAAAGGAGTAAAGTGATGGTTATTGAGAGAGAAGGAGACTACCAGTTTGATGCTACAGTGAATGGAGAGAGACTGGAATTAGTGAGAGAGTTCAAATACCTCGGAATAGTGATAAAAAAGCGAGGAAAATGTGCAAAGCATGTTGAAAGTAGAGTGACACAAGGAAGAAAAGTAGCTGGTGCAATGAAGGCCTTGATAAGAAATAGAGGCTTGAGTGTTGCAGCTGCACGAGGCTTACATGAAGGAGTGTTAGTGCCAACTCTAATATATGGATGTGAGACTATGGTGTGGCATGAAAATGAAAAGTCAAGAGTAAGAGCAGTGGAGCTGGGACTGCTGAGGAATGTATGTGGAATACAGAGGGTGGATAGGATATGAAATAATGTGATTCGAGGAAGATGTGGAGTGAGGAAGTCGGTGGACACCAGAATCGAAGAGTCTGTACTGACATGGTATGGGCATGTGGAGAGAATGGATAACAATAGAGTGGTGAAAAAGGTATATCTGAGCGAATTTGAAGAAGGGAGGAGGCGAGGTAGGCCAAGGAGAAGGTGGAGAGATATGGTCGATGAGTGTGTGTGGAAGAGAGGTTTGGAAGTCGGTGAGGCTAGGGAGCTGACAAGAGATCGAGCTGACTAGATGAATGTTGAGAGGAGAAGTGCATGATCAGGGATTTTTGCACCCCTTTTTAACGTGGCAGCGTTCGGATTGACTCTATTGGATAAGTTTATGTGAAGCTACAGAACGTGGTGAATGTTGTTGGCGTATCCAATAGAGCTAGGATTTCTGGGGCTTGAATAATGAGTGAATGGAAGCATGGCCCATTGGACTGGGCAAAATTGGGCTGTCAGGACAGTGCTAGTCCTCACCCTGCCCTTGGGTGGGAAAGGATGTACGGATGATGATGATGATGATAATGATGATTTTTGTTTAATGCAAGGAAGAAGGAACCAAAGGCCATGAGCCAGCAATAAGTTTTCCTTCCAAGAAAAAAAACAAAATACAAGAGAGCCGAATTTAAGATCCGATCACTTCGAAATGCCCGGACACACTGCGTTTGAAAGACTGGAGACCATAGGAACCAGAAAATACAGACAGGGAGACAGTTCCAGAATTGACCTGTTGCATAAATGAAGGACTGGGAGTAACAGTTAACTATTGCATTAGAGAGTTGGACAGAAATGGGATGAGAGTTTGCTGCTAGACGGGTGCTATGCACCCATAGTAGAGGTGGAGGAAAGCAAGTAGACAGTTCAGAGGAGCAGTGATCATTGAAGTAGTGATAGAAAAGAGATAAAGATGCAACCGCGTGGCGAAGAGACAGAGGTTGAAGCCAGTAAGGGGAGGAGAGTTAATGAGACGAAAAGCCTTTGACTCAACCCTATTGAGAAGAGCTGTGTGTGGGGAACTCCACACACCTGCGAGTTGTACTCCATATAGAGGCAGATAAAACCCATGTATGGAGTCAACAATTGTGCAGGGGTAAAGAAGGAATGGAGTCGGCTTAGCACACCTAATCTCTTGGAAACAGAGTTTACAAGAGATGTAATATGATCTTTCCAAGATAAGTCCTGAGTGAATGAAACCCCAACCATGTTCAACGATGATGCAGGATTAAGCTGAATATTATTAAACATTAGTGGTTACACATGTGGAAGATTTTGTTGGCTTGATAGGTGTAAGAACTGAGTTTTTGATGCATTAAAAACAACAAGATTATATTTATCCCACTCATAGATATGAGCCAAGTCTGACATTAGGTGTGCCATAGCCTCATCCCTTATTTGTTCAAGTAACTGCTGAGATGGACAATGCGAGAACTGATTGGAAAGGTGAAGGATGGAATCATCAGCATACGAGTGGATAGGGTTAGATGTACAGCATAGAAGGTCATTGAAGAATAAAAGGAAGAAAGCTGGTGATAGGACAGAGCCCTGAGGAACACCACTGTTGATAAATCTAGGAGAAGAACAATGGCTGTCTACAACAGCGGCTATAGAACGACCAGAAAGGAAGCTGTAGGTGAATGTACAGATAGAAAGATAGAAACCGTAAGAGGGATTTTTGGAAATTAAAGATTTATGCGTCTCGATTGAAAGCCTTTGAGATGTCAAGTGCAATAGTAAAGCTTTCGCCAAAGTCTCGAAAGGAGGATGACCAGGAGTCTGAAAGGTTGGTAAGAAGATCGCCAGTGGAGCATCCCTGACGGAACCCATACTGACGATCGCAAAGAAGATTATTATAGGAAAGATGCTTAAAAATTTTTCTATTAAGAATTGACTCGAAAACTTTTCAGACACAGGATAATAAAGCAATTGGACGATAGTTAGAGGGTTGGGAATGGTCACCCTTCTTTAGAATTCGCTGAATGAGAGCAACCTTCCAGCAAGAAGGAAAGGAACAAGTTGAAAGACAAAGGCAAACGAGTTTACCTAGGCTGGGTGTAAGCACAGAAGCACAGTTCTTGAGGACAACAGAAGGGACTCCATCAGGCCCATATGCCTTGTTAGTATTAAGGCCAGTGATGGCAGGAAATACATCAGCTGAAGAAATTTTAATGTCAGCCATTAGGAAGTCAGAGGGGGGAAGTGATGGAGGAACAGCACTGAAATCATCTAAGGTGGAATTGGTGGAGAAAGTCTGAACAAAGATATCTGTTTTTTAGCAGAAGAATCAGCTACAGAACCATCAGAGTAGAAAAGAGAAGAGATGGATAATGTGGTAAAGTTGTTAGAAAGATTTTTGGCAAGGTGCCAGAAGGAGCAGGAAGAATTCAAGTTGAAGACTTGAGAGCATTTAGTACGGATGAAATTATTTTAAGCAGTCCAAAGAACAGTCTTAGCACAATTCCGGGCAGAAACATAAACAAGATGTGATTCTGGGGTAGGTTGGCTCTGGTACCTTTTATAGGCCCTCTCCTTGTTGTGGACAGCATTAGAACAAGCATGATTTAACCAAGGCTTTCTTGCATTAGTCAAAGGATATGAGAAGGGAATGTATGCTTCAATGACAGAGAGAATAACCTCCATAATGCGCAAGGCACACTCAGATGGCTCCCGGCTATGGAAGCAATAATCATTCCAGGGAAAATCAAAGAACTACTGCCTGAAGCCTCCCAATCCGCAGCTCCAAAGTACCACAATCGATGTTTCTTTGAGGGGTCCACAGGTCGTTTTGGAGCGATAGGGCAGGTCATGGTAATAACGTTGTGAATGGAGGAGCCCAATAGAGAGGAAAGATTAACAGCGTAAGCAGAAGGATTATTTGTAAGGAAGAGGTCAAGTATGCTGGAGCTCTCTCCAAGGCGGTCAGGGATATGGGTAGGGATCAGTACAAGTTGCCCTAGGTCATTAAAGATAGAAAAGATGTAGGCTGGTTCACCAGGTGGATTAGCGAAAAGAGAGGAGAGCCAAAGGTGGTGGTGAACAATGAAAACTTCTAGAATGCAGATTTATGAGAAAGGAGAAATGGAAAGAATGCATTCCATCATAGAAGTAAGATAATCGAAGAATTTTTCATAGTCAGTAGAATTAGGAGATAAGTAAACAGTGTAGATATATTGAGTTAGAGAATGACAGCAAAGCTGAAGCCAGAGAGTAGAGAATTCAGAAGAATCAAGTACAGGAACACGAGAGCAAGACAAGTTGTTGCGTACATATATGCAACAGCCACCCTTGGATTTGAAATGAGTATAGAGAAAATAGGAGGAAACAGAAAAGGGTTTGATGTCAGTTCCCTCAGACAGCAGAGTCTGTCAGGAAGAGAAGGTGAGGTTTAGAGGAGGAGAGATGGTGTTCGACAGAGAGAAAGTTAGAGGAAAGGCAGCGAATGTTGCAGAAATGAAGACAAAGTGAGTCAGACAGTGGTTCCAGGCCTCTCACTGAGTCGTCACCAGGAGAGGGGCGGATGGGGGCCTTTATGATTCCGTCCCCATCCCGGGAACTCTGAGGCCTGGTTATTCTGTGTCATTAATTTTTAATTTAGAAAAGGATGTGCAGCGTGTATTGTGCATGTCGATAGATGATGGTTGTTAGAGAAAATTGTATTGGAGATCATGCTGGCATACTCTCTGTGTTACTGATACACTGAAAAAGTTTAGCAAAGGGGGATGGTCAGGAATTAGTCTCGAGGGCTGATGTAACAGGAGCTTCAGCTCTCCCTATCATCAGCTTTCCATCCACCTTGGGAGTATTGCCCTGCTCGACTGGTGCTACAGTCTACTCCTCACTGACGTACAGTAAAGGGAAAAAGTCAATCATCACAGTACGGTTGAGTCTCACCACTCATGAGGAACCCATGTGTAAGCCAAGAGTGCCCAATGCGAAGCCTAGCAAGAGCCACCTCCAATCGCCGAGAAATGGAGGGGAGAACCATTGGCACAACAACTCTCTGAAACATTTAGTTTATTATGTGCAGCACCATCCCAGTGTCTCTGCCAACATGTACGAATTCTGGACCACAAGTAATGTGTTACACCAGAAACAGGAAGCGGATAGTTGGGGGCTGTTGCGAAGCCACAGCTTTAGCCCTCTCATTGACTACCACACCAACATGTGCAGGAACCCATCAGAAATCCACTCTCTTCCCCCGATGAGGCGTGAGGAACAACCACTCCAAAATAGCTAAAACTATAGGATGGGAAGAGTTAAAAGAGTCCAGGGCCAAAAGCACCCCATGAGAGTCACTAAAAAGTGTATAATAATTGTCTTGGTGAAGAAACTTCAACTTCAGGGCTAAAACGGTAGTTGACAATTCTGCAGCAAAATTTAAGGCAGCCAAAGGAAGACTACCTCCATGGCGAAAATTGGGAAATATCTCTCCAAAACCAACACCAGAGGCGGATTTAGAGACATCAGTATACACAGGTACAGAACCTCCATGACTAGAAGAATGTTCTAAAAATAACTCTAAAAGAGACTGAGGAGCAACAGAATCCTTTGAGCCCGAAAAAGACCTGCAGAAAGTTACCTAGGGGAATATTCATGGCGCAACCTTCGGGATCCAAACAGGACCGACAGGTAATGCCAATAAACCAAACTCCTCCATGATATCCCGAACTCTATAGCCAAACGGACAAGGCATGTGAGGGTGTCTACTGTAATTAAAAAAAAAAAAAGACTGTTGCATCACACACTCACAGACAAATGAGTCTGGAAGGCGACGAATCCAGAGCCAGCACAGTGCTGCAACAGACTGATGCAGTAGACCTAAGGGAGGCACACCAGCTTCCACCAACAAGCTGGGAATCGGTGATGACCGAAAAGCCTCAGTTGCAAGGCAAAGACCAGCATGACAGGCAACATCTAGAGTTTTTTGTCTGGACTCTGTGGCAGAGGAGTAGACCTCACAGCCATATGAGAGCTTGAATGTTACAAAAACCTGAAACAGATGCAAGAGTGTCCTCTGATCAGCATCCAAAGAGGTATGGGAGAGAACCCTCAATAGACTGAGAGCCTTCATACATGATGCTTTAAGATTTGCCAAGAGTGAAACCCAAGTCAAACGGCAGTCAGACGTCAGGCCCAAGAATTTCGTCTCTGCCACACAATGGAGTCTCCTGCCACAAAGATGGAGATCAGGGTCTGGGAGTACCCCTCTCATCCTACAAAAGTGCATAGCCACAGTCGTGGAAGCGGAAAACCAAAAACCCTTGGAAGTGGCCCAGGCAGAAATTTTGTCCAAGGCAATTTGCATATGCCACTCAATAGCAGACATGCAAGAGCCAGAAAACCATATAGCTAAGTCATTCACATAAAGGGATGAGGATACTCCAGCAGGCACAGTGTCAAGGATACCATTGATGGCCACCACAAACAGGGAAACACTTAAAACATTCCCCTGTGGGACACCTTACTCCTGGCACAGTGGCGCCAAGAGGATGGAACCCACACGGACCCGAAACACACGATCAGTCAAGAAGTCTCCAAGCAACACAGGCAAGCGACCACATAAACCAAAGGCATGAAAATGTTGGAGGATGCCATGGTGCCAGAATGTGTCATAAGCCTTCTCAAGATCAAAGAACACAGCCACAAGATTTTGCTTAGAGGCAAAAGCTTCACAGATCGACTCCTCGAGTCTGATAAGGTTGTCTGAAGTACACCGTAATTTCCAGAAGCCACTCTGCAAAGGAGAGAGAAAGCAATCCTTCTCTAGAAACTACACAAGCCTGACATTGACTATCTTTTCAAATAGCTTGCACACGCACGATGTTAACCCGCCCCGTCCCGACCACTTTCTCACCAATGGTACCCCCCAATCCCGACCATTTTTGGACCCAAATTTTTTTTGCTAAAACTTTCGCTTTTGGTGAGAAACAATGGTCAGTCACAAAGAAATTGTTCCCCGGGGTCCATAATTGCCCTAAACAGGTATGCCTTGGTCACACCTGGCACCGTGTTCTCTGTAGGTGGTCTGAGCCTCTAACGTTTTCTATGGTATTATAAGTCTGGGAAACCAATGAAAGTAAGTAGATATGTATTTATTACAAACATAAAAACATGTGATAAAAGAGTAAATTGGATTTTATACAAAAATAGAGCTGAAATAAGCATTGTACCATCGTGCGAAACGAGCAAAATCGGGCAGACTGGTCACGATGAATCGCTAACATTCGAAAATCATGATACATATCATTTTTTTTACTTACATAATACTTCTACAATAACATTATACTATTTTACATTTTATTGAACTGTTTTTACGTATTCACAGGCCTTTCGATAACATTTAGCATAATGTTAGAGCTTATTTACGTAGTGAGTGAACTCGCTGTGACTGTTGTTTCAACTCGTATTGTGTTTTTTCTACTTACATAATAATTTCCTAATAACATTATACATTTTTCAACTTTATAGAACTGTTTTGAGATAATTTCAGGCCTTACATAAATATTTAGTGTAATAATAGCGCATAATAACACACACGGTGAAGTCGCTATGACTACTATTTCAACTTACAACCTATTTTTGTACTTATATAATAATTCTCCACTAACATTGCACATATTTACACTTGATATAATTGATATCACATAATTTCAGACCTTACGATTCAACTGAGCGTCATATTAGCGTGTACTTACACAGTGAGTGTTATCGCGATATCATTTGTTTCATCTTACACTAGTATTCAACTTAAAAATTACCTTACTACTAACATTACAACAAATTCCACTTTATATAATTCCTATCACATACTTACTGACCAGAATGTTCTACTGAGCGTAATATTTTCGCAGATTTACACAGTGGGTGTACTCGTGACATCAATTATTACAACTTACACTATTTTTCAACTTATACGTTTTATTCATGCTAACATTACACCCGTTTCCACTTTATGTTCTTGCTAACACATATTTACTGACCAGAGTGTTATACTGAGCGTCATATTTTCGCAGATTTATACAGTGGGTGTAGTTTTCATATCACTTCGTTCAACTTACACTATTTCTCAACTTATACATTACTTTCCTGCAAACATTACACCTGTTTCAAGTTTATATAAGACTTGGCACATACTGACTGGCCTTACAATTATACTGAGCGTCATATCGCCATCCCACACAGTTTCAGTAGTGTAGGAAGTTATGGTACTCTCTGAAACATGGCTGAAGGCACAACGCAACATTGGTGGTGGTGGGGGAGGTGGAGAGCGGCGCCTTTCATCACTCGCACTTCTCTTCCCTCTCCCTTTTCCTTTACCCTTTCCCTTCCCTTTCCTTCCTTTCCCCACGTCCTGGGGCTGTGTGGAGGAAGTTTGGGAATATTGTATGGCAAAAGACGTGCTGGGGAGTGGCTCCACCTCCTCTCCCCTAGGCTTACGGGCACCACGTGCTCGTGCTGCCTCCCTCACACCACTTCCCTTTCACCCCGCACTCCCACCACACCACTTTCGCCTTCCCCAGACAAAACACTAGGCCATACTTTATTTGCCTTCTCGCCCCACCTTCTGATCCTCGGGGTGAGATTTTTTCCTTCCCCAACCACGAGGCAACATCACGTCCTAAGCCACCGTCATCGTCCTCATCCTCGTCCTCATCAGAATCTCTCTCTAGGGGATGGAGAGAGGTCCATGCAGGTGTTTTGGGTGCAGGCTGGCCTTCCCTTGCCTTACGATACGTGACATACCGCTTTTTCCGGGGCGAAGGGACCTCCTCATCACTGCTTGTTATTTCCTCCTCAGGCTGCACATAATCTCGATCCACCACATCATCATCAAGTGGAGAATCACTATCTCCAGTGAAGGCATCCAGGGCGGATTGTATTTCGTCGTCTGAGAGATCTTTACGCGCCATGTCTGATCTGGGTCACTGCTAACAGGTGAGTGACCGAGACAAGGGCGAGCGCAGGTCACGCAGGGTCTGGGACGCTGCCCGCCTGGGGGCAGGTAGGGGAGGCTTGGGTACGTGGGCGAATCGAAAATCTCGCGCGAATTTTGAAAATTGTGGAAATTATGAACCTTGCAATTGCAGGACGTTGAAGTACGTCAACGGGATTGGCAGTGACATAACGTGAGGAAGTGGAAGTACGTCGACGGGACGCCGCGGGTTAAGGTACTAGGGCGATAGTTGGAGACATGGGAATGGTCCTTACCAGGCTTGGGAATGGGGAAAACAATACCCAACCTCCAATTCCTGGGTATAGAGCCTTCACTCCAAACCCTGTTAAAAAGGTCCAATAAAAACTGAATTGAATCAGTCGGCAGATGAAGAAGCAGAGTATATGGAATGTCGTCTGGCCCAGGAGCAGTGTCACCACATGCTGAGAGGGCAGCACCCAGCTCACGGAGGCTAAAGTCTAAAGCATATGGCTCTCCACCACGAGAGTGAAAGTCAAGACCCAGCTTCTCCTGATTCTTACGAAAGCTAGCACATGGCTTAGAAGGATCCTTTTTTGAGACAGCACAAAACTGATTTGCAAAAACAAAGGCTACTGCATCTGGTGCAGACTCAACATCTCCGTGAAGTGGCAACACCAGTGGGGAGGGGGACGAGAACCTACCAGAAATCTTACATACATTTTTCCACACCATAGACATTCGAGTAGAAGACGTACTGTAAAAACATATGACCTCCACGAGTTGCGGCGAGCACTCTTCTTGAGCCATCTATAGTGAGCAGGTGCTTTGCAAAACTGGATTTTTAGAAAAACAACATCATGACTGGCAAAATACCGACAGGCAGCCGCTTTGTAAGTTCATTTTGCTATACAGTAGTCATCATTCCACCATGGCAAAGTTCTCCAGGAAAAAACACCAGAAGTCCGTGGGATGGAATGAATCCCTGCTGAGAAAATGGTCTTAGTAAAATAACGTTCGGCGTCATCGATAGTTGAAAAATCAGTAACGCTGTAAGCAAATGCACATAGTTCCTCAAAGAGTGACCAATCAGCCCTATCCAGACACCAGTGTGGCATACAGGCTGCAGGAACAGAGCGAGTAGAATGGACCAGCACAGGATAATGGTCATTACCATGCAGATCATCCAAAACCTCCCAAGAAAAATCAAGGGTACAGTCAGAGGAGGACATGGTAAGGTCAATGACAGAATACGTGCTAGTCTGAACATGAATATGGGTCAGCCTCCCATTGTTTACGAGAACGAAATCTGAATTCTCAACCAAAAAGGCAAGAAGATCACCCCTGGGATTTGAAAGTGAGTCACCCCACAAAGGATGGCAGCCATTAAGGTCACCAAGGAATCAAAAAAGGGGTGAAAGTTGACTGATAAGGGTTTCCAGATCAGCATGCATAACAGGAATGGAAGGTGGAAGGTACAGACAACAGATGGTACAGCACCTCCCGTGTATCTGTACTGCTAGAACTGGAAGGGGAGAGTGTATAGTGAAGGAATTAAAGGGGATGTCAGAACGGCACAAAATGGCACATCCACCACTGTGACCGCCAGGAGGAGATGCATGGAAGACCTCATACCCCCTGATAGGAGGAAACTGTCTATCCCCCACCATTATCTCCTGAAGACACACAGAGCAGGCTCAGAACAGAGAGTAATAACTGCAATTCCTCCCAATTTGCCATGGCACCTCTACAATTCCATTGAAGACAAATTGGTATTGATTGAGCCATGTTGATTAGTATTCAGTAATATGAAATGAGAAACACCAAGGCTATGTAGCAACCTCGCTGGGAAGGGTGTGAAAGCCCTTCTTCCTAGACGTGGAGCTCTGTCTTACTGACTGAGACGACAATGAAAATTTAGTTTCCATGGGTGAAAGGACCCTTACCCCGAGACCCATCCCACCCATCGCCAGAATGAGCCTGAGGTGCAGAGACCTTCCTGGAAAATCCACTTGCTCCATCCGTACCCCCACGTGGGGGTCCAGCTGGCACCTTGGGGCTAAGCAGACCCTCCCCAACCAAATAAACCAAGGGTCGGCTGCCAGGTGACTGATCAGAGGGAGCAGGCAACCGAGCCCTTTGAAGACCCACACCCTGCCACACCTGAGCAAGAAGCAGTGACTGGAATCCTAGAAAGACAATCACAAACACCAACCGACTTAGATGCCACCACTGCCTGGGTTGCTGAGAGAAGAACCCCCTCAGAATCCTCATGTGGGACAGAAGTTTGAACCTTAGGAGGGGAATCACCTAAAGACTCCTCACTCCTCACCCGTTTGAGGTTGGCAGATGCAGCCTCCATCTCTACACCAGAACTTGAGGACACACTAGAAACTGTAGAGGCACACTGTAGGAAGATTGAACACCAGTAGCAGAGCAAGCAGATGGTACAGAAGCAGCAGCTGGTACGGGAGTAGCAGCCGATACAGGAGTAGCAGCCAATACAGGAGTAGCAGCCGATACAGGAGTAACGCCGGTACAGGAGTAGCAGCCGGTACAGGAGCAGCAGCTGGACAAGATACAGACTGCAAAGGTCTGGGGGAATATGAGGAGTATTAGGACGTCCAGTATCAGACAAGGGACGAGGAGGAAGGTCGGAATGAGGAGCACGGGCACCATGATGGCGCACAACAGGCTTTGACCTAGAAAGAAGAGAAACAAAGGACACACCAGAGTGGACATACATAGACATTACACGGTCCTTAGCTTCAGTAAAACTCAGCCTTTCTGTGGCTCTGAGAGACAAAATTTTATGTTCCATTTTGTAACGGTCACAAGATATAGAAGAAGCAGCATGCTCACCACCACAATTGACTCAAGATACAGGACCAGGGCATTCCACACCCTCATGAACATCTAAACCGCATGACATGCATACTGCTGGAAGACCCAGAGCAAGGTGCCTACAAGTTCGGCCAATATGACCCAAATGCTGACAGTGGAAACATCTACGAGGCATAGGGACATAGGGTCTAACTCTGTATCGGTACCATGCAGCCTTATGGATAGTAGAGAGGCTCAATGAACCAAAAGTCACAATCAAGGAAGGAGTTGGGACAAGGTCACCATTTATTTTCTTCTTAATCTTCTCAACTTTTATTACATTCTGGGCAGACAACTCTTCAACAAGGCATGCCTCATTGTAAATCGGTTCCTTAACATACAGTAGAGAACGGCATGAGAATGATTCAATGAAGCATGAGGGAAGCATGTAACTGACTGACCAGAAAGCATGAATAACGATAGAACAGTTGCACTCTGAGAAGTGTCAGACTCCTCTACCAACAAACTGCCATAAGCTTGTGGAACCACTTTAGGGGCCACACCACAAGCAGTGAATATTTCTCAATGTGTTCGAAAAATATCGCACTTTCTGAGGTCTACCCTAGCAGGGCCACGAACAAGTAAGAACTTGGCATAAGGTGCAGGAAGAGGAGCAATCAAAAAATTATCTGAGTTTCTAACATGGGGGGCCTGAGGGCCGGCTATGCTCCTTGACCCCCGCCTGCGACCCCTGTTACGGGAGCCACCAGACTGGGGAAGTAAGGCAGGGGAGGCCGAATACCCAGCAGAGCCATGTTGAACCTGGAAGGGTTCCAGAGTGGGGCAAGTAATGGCCGAGAAGATGTGCTGAGGACTGAGAGAGAGGCAGGTCGGGGCACATTATTATTTTCCATAATAATAAACACAAAAACTTCATTCCCTCATCACCACACCCACCACAGAGCCAAACAAGGGGAGGCTATACATCACAGGTGACCTCAGGGGTAGCAAGGCAGTATTTGTGGGTAACCACTGGGGAACATAGGCAAGGGTGACTCCAGGATGATAGGAGCCACCTGGCCCCCCAGTGTCCACTTGACATTAGCCAACGCATGACCAGCCGACTGACCTGGTTGGACGCAACCAGGCCGCCCGTCTAGCCAGAATAAGGGACCAAAGAGGTGTATTGATAGCTGCAGGGTGCATCATGCAGCATTGCTCAACCTTCAGGACTCCCGTCTCCCAGCATTATGGGACGCCATGCACAGCAAACATGTGGGGAGACAACAGTCTCACCCTACGTGGCAAACGGCCAGGACCTAACATCACCACCAGGCCTCCTCCACCAGTGATAAAGGGGGTGCTTGATCCACGAGGCAGACAAGTGCTGAACCCTACAAAGGTAGGCATGCCTCCAGTGTAGGTGGCAGTGTCAAACACACTTCAAGCCCTGCCACCACGTCAAGGAGACCCCCTGCAGCTAGGTATATATATATATATATATATATATATATATATATATATATATATATATATATATATATATATATATATATATATATATATATATATATATATATATATATATATATATCAGAGAGGGAGTCTGGCATAGGAATGTGATGTGTGTTCAGGGCATATCTGACGTGTGTGTGAGGTGCATGTGGTCTGCATTTAATCCACTGCGTACCTGCATCATCCTGGAATAACCATAAATAAGACACTTAAATGTTAGGCTGAGCACTGGGCAATGAAGTGCCGGGATTGCCTGTGAGCCAAACTGTTTTCATTTCAGTGGAGAACGAATAAATTACTTCTTCTTTCCCCTTACTGGTGGGTGCAGCTGTCAGTGGAGACCGCTGATTTTTTTTCTCTTTATTCCAAAATATAATCATAATTCCTGCCAGGTCATGTTAGGGGACTTAGTGAAAGGAAATGTTATTGTCGTAGTGCAATTGTTATATCCCCAAAGCTGAGTGATGCGAGTAAGCTGCGGGCACCAAGGGGCATTGGGGTGTTTGAGGTTAAGCTGCACATCCAAGATTCTAACGCTACACAGGCACAACTCTCCCAGGTGGTCAGCCAGGCTCTCCAGGCAAGCACTTCAGAGTTCTCGTGATGTATACGTCTGTGTATGTGGTCATTATTGACTTAACTGTATAATTAATATACTACATTAAGAGTTCAGTGGAATGATATACTGTTATCAGCAGATTAAATTTTGACCCAGTAGCTGCGGCGTGTGTCCCAGTCTGTGACGGTGGTGGTGAAGAGTGACAACCCAGCCTTCTTGGCCGCCTTCGCAGAACTGTCCCTCAAGGGCCGCCTCATGGTGTGGTCTACAAGGTTTCTAGTCATCACCCACCTCCCTCTCCACAACCTACACCACCTTCGCTACATCCTCGCCATGACAAACTCTGTGTTAATCCTCGTCAGTGATACGCCAACATTCAGGTTAAGATTCTCATTTGTAATGCAGTTATTTACATACATTAGTAGCTCCTTTTACGGGCCTAGAGTGTTAACCTGAATGACAGTGCACGCAGATTCCATGTAAACAAGCCTTTTCAAATCACTGTAATAAAGCAAACGTGTTAACACAGAGTCCGGCCAGATGACAAGTGATCGACTAAAGGCCCCTGTGACCTTAGCTAGACTACAGATATGCTTTCTAAGGAAATAGCCTGCTGTATAGTGGTAAGGCAGACATAAGACAGTGACATTCAAAAGATTTAAAGGGATAACAAAAAGTGGAGATAATCTTGTCATGATGGACTCCAACTTGCTGACTAAAAAGCCTCTGTGATCCCAGCTCCTCATTAGGGGGTTCAAAGTGCTAGCCTGGAACCTGACAAATTCTTGACAAAACCAGTCAGACTCTTGACAGAACCCCTCAAGTTCATGACAGAAACCAAGATGGCGACCAAGATTCCAGCTTAGACGTCACTGCGCAAATAGTTTGAAACTATATCACCCTGCCGAATTATGGCACCGTTCATGGGCAACATGTAAGTGGGGTCTTTTTTTTTTTTTTTTTTTTTTCTATCGACCACTTGACCGAAGGTTCAGGTCATTAAACCAGTTTTAAAAATTTATTCATATTTATTTTTTATACTTATAAAACGAAACCATTAATCAATTAATAGTTTTAAAATAATACTCTAAGATCCTAACAATGATAAACCTAACTTACAAATCACGACCCTACACTAAATCCTAAAGATAAAAATAGCTAAACTTAACTAAATAATCACATTGTGCCTAAACTAGTGGGTAAAATACGTCAACCAACAAAACACCAACGACTGAAAAAAATGTAATGCCTCTGTTCTTTACACACCTGCACTCATCACCTACTGAGTGTCACGCTAGGCACATATACATCAACTGTCGAACCTAATTAGAAAACTTATATGAGCAGAGACAAAACACTCACATATGTACAAGAAGCGGAATTCATCGCCCAAGAGAATATCATTGCCTGAAAGTGCCCAGGATCTTTGTATACTGCACACTTGCACTCATCAACTGGTGACTGTCAGGCGAGGCACATGCTTTAAAATAAGGGACATCAAATTAAGAAATAGAACTGTAGGAAGCCGGAGTTATTTCAAATACAGGAAGTATCTACCGTACTAGGTGAACACAGTATATACATATTGTATGCAGTATGTGTTAGGACTGTAATGCAGTACTGTAGTAATTGATTGATTGATTGAATATAATTAAAATATGGCGGCACAACTGCCAGGGTCATATGCCGCTGGACAACAAGGTAAAAGATGCAGCAAATAAGAAGTGCATATTCAAAATAAAGTTAATACTCTTTAGTAGAAATATAACACTGAAAATAACAAGAGAATAGTTTATAAAATATGAATTACTTATAAAAGTGGAAGAAGGCCCGCCTCATGTAGAAAACTAAAAACATCAGTAAAATAGCTAGAGGCTCCACAAAGCATCGAGGACAGACGGTAGGCACCATCTGCCCTCTTATGCGTATGAAGGAATCTCTGATTTAGGTCCCCCAGACTCGGACACTCAACCAGCAAGTGATGGACAGTAAGGGGGAAAAAACTGTGATCACAGTACGGTTGAGTCTCACGACTCATAAGGAACCCACGTGTAAACCAAGAGTGCCCAATGTGAAGCTTAGCAAGAGCCACATCCAATCACCAAGGCATAGAGGGGAGAACCCGTGGCATAACCACTCACTTAACAATTTCTATTAGTTTTTTATGAGCAACACCATCCCAGTGTCTCTGCCAATACGTACGATTTGCATACCGCAAGTACGGTGTTACATCAAAGGCAGGAAGCACGTAGTCGGTTGAAGGCTGTTGAGATGACGCAGCTTTAGCTAATGTATCTGCCCTCTCACTGCCCACCACACAAACATGTGAGGGAACCCAACAGAAGCCTACATGACGACCACGACGGCCAAGAAGAAAAAGCCACCCTAAAATTAATAAAACCAATGGATGGGATGCATTAAATGACTCCAGTGCATACAGAGCACGACAGGAGTCATTAAAATCACAAAAACAGATTGGGGGAGTACAACAATGATTTTGAGAGCATATAAAATTATTGTCAGTTCCGCAGTATACACTGGAGTAATACCAGAAAGCCTACCACCAGCATTAAAGGAAGGGAAGACAACACCAAAGCCTACTCCAGTATCAGTCTTAGACCCATCAGTATAGACGGGGACAAATCCCTCATGAGTGGAGGCATGTTTTAAAAAGAGAGGGAAACCTGAGAGGGAAGTGAGCCCTTTTTACCGACAACAGACCTACAAAATGTCATACAAGGTGTAGCCAAATACCCACCCTTGGGATCCGATGTAGACAAACTGCCAGTCTCGGAACAGAGAGGGCTAACATAACAGACTGGACCCTTTAACCAAAGGGCCTCAGGAAACTAGGACGGGTGTCATATACAAAACATCGGGAATCTTGGGAAATGATGGAACAAGAAATTGTGTCCGGAATGCAGTGAAGACAATACCAACAGCTCATCATCAACATCTGGCATCAAAATTCTAGGGCAAATTCTAGGGGAGTACACCAGCATTCGCCAACAAACTTGAAATCGTAGATGACCTATATGCCTAGGTTGCCAGATGTACACCAGCATGAAGCACAGAAATAAACAACTGGAGATGGGTATCTGTTGCAGAGGAGTGTATCTCACACCCATATTCAAGTTTAGGAAAAGGCTGACAGATGCCGAACCCTACAAAGGTAAGCATGCCTCCAGAGTAGGTGGCACTGCCAGCCAAGCTTCAAGCCCCGGCACCACGTCAAGGTGACCCTCCTCAGTGGGAGTATGGCAGTGAGACCTGGACGTTAAAGGAAGGGAATACTTGCAGGTTCACACGTACAGAAATGGCAGTGATTAGGTGGATGTGCAGTGCGTCCTTGAGTGCAAGACCTGGGGGGCTAAGTTTACAATGGAAGAGTTGAGATGTAGGATGGGAGTGGAGTGTATTGGTGTTGTGATGAGGAGAGGTGGATTGATATGGTTTGGGCATGTGAATAGGATGGGGGATGATAGCTTGGTGCAAAAAGTGAAAAGTGTTAATGTTGGGGGTAGGGTAGTGAAAGGTAGACCGAAAAAGACCTGGGATGAGGTAATTGAGTGTGATCTCAGGGTTATGGGACTGAACAGGGAAACTGCCACAGATCACACACCATGGAGAGCCACCATTAGGTAACCAAGGCCGATGCATGGGGGCATGTTGGAGCCTTGAAAAACGAAAACGAAAATGATATATAACCAAATACAGTAAAAAGAAAACACATCATCCTGAGCAATCCGGTCCTCCTCTTGATAACCATCAATTCATCAGTGATAACATGATCCGAACCCAAGACAGTGGAAGGGGAGATGGGGACGTCTGCTGTGCCACACTAATTTATCAGTGAAGCACAATAACAAATAAATTGCTGACAGTGAAGGACGACATGACCTATAAATAACGCTGCACCACAGATGTTGCAGGGTGCAGGAAATCGTTTTCCAATATACGACAACCTATGAGTGACAGGGAGTACACTGTAGCTCCAGTCAAACAGGTCGGTACTCCCAGGGTGGATGGAAAGTTGATGACAGGGAGAACAGGAGCTCCCGTCTCATCAGTTCTCAGAACCAGCATTTGATCATTCCCGTTTGATGAACCTTTTCATGTTTCAGCAACACAGAGTAGACCAGCATACTCTCCTAGACAATTTTCTCTAATTGTCAATGCCAAACTACATGCACATTACCCACCACATTTCCTATTCCAAAATTAGCAACTATGATCTTTCAACGCCCAGCCTTGGAATCCCGGGGGGGGGAGGGGAAGGGACATAAAAGTCCCCACCATCCGCCCCTCTCCCGGTGACGGTCAAGTGAGATGGATAGAACCACTGTTTAACTCACTTCTTGTCCATTTCTGCAACATTTGTGGCTTTTCTCTAATTTTCTTCTCTTTGTTGAATACCATCTCTCTCCCTCTAAACCTTACCTCCTCTTCCTGACTAAAATTCAGCTGTCTGAGGTGACTGACAGCAAACCCTTCTTTGTTTCCTCCTACTATCTCTATACTCACTCCACAGCCAAAGGTGAATGTTGTGTATATGTAAGGAAAAACATATCTTGCTCTCGTTTACCCGATTTTGAATCTTCTTAATTCTTTACTCACCGGCTCCAACTATCCTGTCATTCTTTGACTAAATATATCTGTTCTGTGTACTTATCCTCTAATTCTACTGAATATGAAAAATTCTTTGACTGTCTGATTTCTAAGATGGAACATATCCTGTAAATTTATCTGCTTTTTATAATATCCATTGTAGGTGATTTCATTGTTTACCACCACCTTTGGCTCTCCTCTCATTTGACTGATCGACCTAGTGAACAAGCCTACATCTTTCCCATCCTTAATGACCTGGATCAGCTTGCAGAGCACCCTACCTATATCCCTGACCACCATGGAGAGAGTTTCAATATACCTGACTTCAACTAA
Organism: Coenobita brevimanus; assembly: GCF_032717465.1. Classification (NCBI taxonomy): domain Eukaryota; kingdom Metazoa; phylum Arthropoda; class Malacostraca; order Decapoda; family Coenobitidae; genus Coenobita; species Coenobita brevimanus. The sequence continues at coordinate 14,182,701 of NC_136973.1, read as the reverse complement.
TCCTTCTGCTTATGCTGTTAATCTTTGATTTCTCTCCATTACCTCCTCCGATCAGATCCTTTATCACCTTAACCTGTCCTATTGACCTAAGTAAGACCTGTGGACAATCTCCAAAAGCATCAACTATGGCACTTGAGAGCTGCTGATGAGGGTCCCTCCGGCAGTACTTCTTTGATTTTCCCTGGAATAGTTGTTGCCTCTTCGGAGAAGAACTATCTGAGTGTACCTCGAGCATTATGGAGGATATTCTTTTGAGCATGGAAACATACATTCCTTTCTCTTGTCCTGGGACGAATGCAAAAAAAAAAAAAAGATTTAATCACGTTTGATCTCATACTGTCCACAACAAGGGGAAGGCATACAAAACATATCAGAGCTAACCCACCTATGAATCTCATGTCTTTTATGTCTCTGCCCGGAACTGTGCTAAGTCTTTCCTTCACTCTGCTAAAATTTCCTTTATACAAAATGGTCTGAACTCTCAAACTCAAATTCTTCCTGCTTCTTCTGGCAACTTACCCAAAACCTTTCTAATACTTTACCTCATCACCCTTCTTTCCTCTTTTTCAGTCTGATGGCTCTGTAGCTGTTTCATCTGCTTATAAAGCAGAACCCTTCGCTCAGACTTTCTCTTCCATTTTCACGTTAGACCTTTCCTGTGCTGTTCTTCCATCACTTTCCCCCTCTGACTTCCTCATGGCTGACATTAAGATTTCTTCAATAGATGTGTTTTGTGCCATTACTGGCCTCAGTACTAACTTGGCAGATGGGTCCAATGGGGTCCCTCTTGTTGTCCTCAAAAACTGTGCTTCTGGGTTTACACCCTGCCTAGGTAAACTTTTTCACCTTTGTCTATCAACTTGTACCTTTTTGCGGAAGTTTGCTCTCATTTAACCTGTTCAAAAGAACGATGATCATTCCCAACCCTCTAAAAATCGCCCAATAGCTTTAGCATCTTCAATTTCTAAAGTTTTTGAATCTATTCTTAATAAAAAATTTTAAAGTGCCTTTCCCACCAGAACATTCTTTCCGATCTTAAGTATGGGTACCACTAGGGATGCTCCACTGGCAATCGTCTCACCTTCCTGTCAGACTCTTGGTCATTCTAATTTCTGGACTTTGGCTAAAGCTTTGCCATTGCACTTGACATCTCAAAGGCTTTCGATCGAATCTGGTATAAATCTTTAATTTCCAAACTGCCCTCAAGGTTTCAATTCTTCTATGTGTGCATTCATCTCCACGTTCCTTTCTGGCCGTACTATAGCTGCAGTTGTAGATGGCCATTGTTCTTCTCCTAGAGCTATGAGTAATGATGTTCCTCAGGGCTCTGTCCTATCACCAATTTTGTTCCTTCTTTTCATTACTGACGTTCTAAGTTGTACGTCTACCCCTACCCACTCATACACTGATCACTCCACATTTCACCTTTCCCTCTGCTTCTCATAACGTCCATCTAAGCAGTTACTTCAACAAACATGGGATGAGGCTATGGTACACTTAATGTCTAACTTGACTCCTATATCTGAGGTAAAAGTATTCTTGCTGTTGTTAATACATGAACAACTCAGCTGTTATATCTTTTGACTTATCAGAATGTTCTGCAGGAATATCCTTTAATTTTCAACATATTGGAACTCAATCCAGCATCATTTTTTACATTCTTTGGGTTTCATTCTCTTCGGGATTGATCTTAGCAAGATTATATTACCTCTCCTGAAAAAACAGCTTCCAGGAGATTAGGTGTGCAAAGCCCTCTCTGTGCCTTCTTTTCCCCTTCATGGTTGTTGATTTTGTAGAGGGTTTTGATTTGTCCCTGTGTAGAGTACAACTCTATGTGTGGGGAGGCACCCCACATACAGCTCTTTTCAACAAGGTGATGTCAAAGGCATTTCGTCTATTAACTCTAATCTTACTGGCTTCCTTCAGCCTAGGTCTCTTCACACTGTTGCATCTGTATCTCTTTTCTGTCGTCACTTCAATGGTCGTTGCCCCTCTGAATGTCTGTTTGCATCCCTCCACGACTATGTTTGGCACATAGCACCCGTCTAGCTGCAAACTTTCATTCTTTTTCTCTCCAACTCTCTAATGCAAGAGTTAACCACTACTCCCACTCCTTCATATATGTCTTCCTCTGTCTGTATTTCCTACTGCCTATGGTCTCCAATCTTTTAAGCACAGTGTCCAGGCATCTTGAAATAAACGGATCTTGAATTTGGCCCTCTGTTATCCTTTTGTTATTTACATGGACGGAAAAATTTTGTGGGCATCTACCCTATGGTTCTTTCTTCCTTCCATTTTTAAAAATGTGGACAGTTTTTACGAGCTATCGAAAGATGTTTACTCTCAGTTAAGTCTGAAAATGAGCGGCCTGGCCCGCCCCGTCCCAACCTGACCGTCACACCTTGCAGAAGGTAATAACTTTACTCCTATGTGAAGTAGAGTTGAAATTCTTTCTGTCTGTGATACATTCATTCAGTAAATGTTTTCAACAGCCAAAAACTCACCCATAAATGCGTAGGAACCCCTTGGAATTTCGAGTTTTCCAAGGAAGTGTATGTGTGTGTTTCTGTGTTTGTGTGTGTGTGTGTGTGTGTGTGTGTGTGTGTGTGTGTGTGTGTGTGTGTGTGTGTGTGTGTGTGTGTGTGTGTTCTTACCTAATTGTATCATTACAGGAATGAGTCAGCCTGGTAATGTCCCGTGTATTAAACCATTTTTATCATACATATCCATAAATTTATGAATTGTTTTGGCGCACACTATTTCATTCGGCAGTGCATTCCACTGATCAGTTGCCCTATCTGGGAAACTGAATTTCCTTTCGTCTTTATCACCTCTCTTTTTATGTAGTTTCTTGCAGTGTCCTCTTGGTGATGCATCCCCATACGTTATATACTCATTTATGTCATTTTCTCTTTCCCTGAGATGCATTTGTTTAGCATAATCATGTCTCCTGTTCTCCCGTCTCACATGTAGTTTTCGTTGATTCAGTTTTCTAGTCTTTCTTCATAGCTTAGAACCATTAAGTTTAGCACCCATTTTGTATCAGCCCTTTGTACTTTTGCAGTCTTATCTATGTGTTTTTTGGGATAAGGATTCCAGACTACTGATGTATAATCCATGGTTGGTCTGATGAATGAAGCTTGTATCTTTCTCAGCATGTCTTCATTTCTATATGTGAATGCTATTCTCATATTTGCAAGCAGTGTATACATGTTCCGTATCTTCACAGTGACGTGATCAGCCGGAGATAGTCTTTTATTGACAATTATAATCACTCCTAGGTCCTTCAACCTTTCTGATATGTGTAGGGTTGAACTTCCTTACTTATAATCACGATCTGGTCCTTTTTTGCTTTTACTTAACTTGCCCACATTAAATTCCATTTGCCATTTATTGCTCCATTCATGAAGTTTACTTAATTCTCCTTGTAGCTCTCTGCAAGAATCTGTGTTAGTAATTCTCCTTTGTATCTTTGCATAACCAGCAAACATATTTAGATAGCTTCCATATCCAGTGTTACTATCTATGTCATTTATATCCACAAATAACATAATTGGTGTCAGCACTGAGTCCTGTGAAACTCCACTGGTCCCTCCCTCCATGATGAGTAATTTCCCCTAAGTACTGTTCTCATTTCCCATTTTCTGAAAAATCCTGCATCCAACAGTACAGGTTGCCTTGGATTCCTCCTTGATGGTACAGTTTCCATAAAAGTCTTTGTTGGAGTACTCAGTCAAATGCTTTCTTCAATTTGAAATAGATACTGTCCATCTATCCTTCTCTTTTCTCTAATGTTCTGCAACTCTACCATAGTAGCGTAATAGATCAGTAACACATGATTTTCCTTTGCTAACACTGAATTGCCTTTCTGTTATCATAGTCTGTTCTTCTAGATGTTTACCCATGCTTTTCTTGTCAGCTTTTCCAGTATCTTATTTACAATACTGGTCAGTGATACTGGTCGGTTGTTGAGTGGATTCTGTCTAATTTCATTCTTGAACAGGGGAATGACAATGTTTAGATCTTCCAAAAATCAGGTAGTTTACTGTACCTTGACCTAAGGATTCTTTGAACATTAAATATAATGATCTGCTTAACGCTTCTGCACATTCATGTAGGTTCCAACCTGAAATTTCGTCAGGACCATTTGCTTTTCTTTTCTCTGATTTACTTAACTCTTCCTGTACTTCTTTTTCTGAAATTTGTATGTCTGGTAATATATGTGGGCATGCATGTTCCATATCATCTTTCTCAAAATTACTTTCTTATGTAAAAACTGATTGGAAATTTTTATTTAGAACTTCACAAATATCTTCTGTGTATAGATGATCCCTTCGTCCATAATGAGTTGTATTTTATCTTTAACTTTGGTTTTGCTTTGGATGTAGCTGTAAAATAACGTCCGCTGATCACTGCTTTTATTTATGTCATCCTCAACCTGTCTTTGAGCCTCTCTCCATATCCTTGTATAATTGTTTCTTGCCTGTTTATAGTTGTTTAATACCCTCACACTATTGTCTTCTGTATTCATTCCACAGCAAGTCTCTTTCTTCTTTAGATTTTTTACATTCTGTAATAACCCATTTCTCTATTTTCATTTATGTTTCTTTGTGGTGAGGGATGTAATTTGGGACTCCTATTTCATATCATTCACAGAATTTTCGCTATATAACATTAAAATCTTGTCCTCTAAGCTCCTTTTCTCAATCTATTTCTAAGAAGTACTTCTTTAGGTCACGATAGTTGCCCTTTTTGTAGTAGTAGGCTCTGTTTGAAACTCTCATTACTTTTAACTACGGTATGTCATATACAGTCATGAAGTTGCGATTTAATACTGTATGGCCGTTTTTGTCGAATGAAGGGTGATGTGTTGTCAGTATCATTTTCTTACGAGTAAATATAAAATTTAGTACTGTTGGATCATCAAGTCCTCATTTTATGGTGTTTTCCTTTACATGTGCTAGGTCCAGAAGCTTTTGATCCCAACAGCTTTCATGGCTTCCTAAATCTAGAGTATCCCAATTTATACTTGTATTGAACTCTCCAGTTAATATAATTCTTTCAGATTTCTCTTCCATACTTTGTAGTAATGCTCTTAAACTCTGAGTTGTACTCTCTGCCAGGTCTCCATACCCGCCGCTTTCCTAAGTGTTTGTTGTGGGTGGCATGTATAAAATTGCCACAATTACTTTCCCTTCAAATGTGTTAATCTCTGCTGCAATCAGTTCTACTTGTGAGGGTATATCTAGTTCTATTTCTTTGACTTGTCGATTTTTCTTTGTTAATATTATAATTCATCCTCCTTTTTTTTAATTTCTATCTCTTCTCCATGTAATGTTTTCCTCTAAATTTAGGGTATCGTTTGATGGGCTTGGGGTTAATTTTGTTTCAGTTAAGCAAATGATACGTGGTTCCTTTTCTTTGGCATAGTCTTTCATGTCTAATAAGATGGATACCATTCCATCTACACTTGAGTACATCAACTTAATTATCTTGTTAACGTACTTGCCATAGCTTGGGTCTACTACCTTCCATCTTTCTATTCCCTGTTGGTTATGTACCACTTTGTACCTGCAATCCAATTACTTTGTAAAAAAAAAAAAAATATCTTCTCTTCTTCTGATCCTTCTTCGTTCTTTGCTTTTGCTTCCCCCCTCTTCTCCTTTAGTATTCCCTATTCCTCTTGAGTTACCTTTTTTATATTCCTCTTTCAAAGAGTTTGTTGGTATATTTTAATATTTCCTCTACAGTGTTTGCACTCTGGAAGGTTACTTTCAGAGGTCTTGACTTATTTTCCTCATATTTCCATGGCCTTTTGTTCTTCTATGTTTTCGTCACAGATATCCTCTGTAACCACTTGTAAACCAATAGTATGTATGTGTGTTCTACCAATTGTATGTAAGTGTGTTCTAAGTAGGGTGTACATTACCTAAGTTCTGGTCTACTTAGAATCTGCTTACTTAGTCTTCTTCAAGAGGGAGAGAGAGGAGCAGGCCGGTTTATAGGCCAAAGACAAGGCAAAACAAAACAAAAATGTTAATTCCCGACTCGTTGCTACGCCTGGGCGATATTGCAGATATGTATTTACACAAGCTGAACACAGATCATGCCCCCACCATGCCTGTCTTGTCTCCGAGCTGCAAGCTGGCCCGCTCCTATCTCTCCGTCTTGAAAAAGACTATGTTAGCAGAATCTGAACTAGACCAGATATTAGGTAAGGGATTTAGGTCATGTACACCCTACTTTGAAGACACATACTACTGGTAGAACACACTTACATACTGTTGGTTTACAAGTGGTTGTTACAGTTTTCCCTTCCACTATCGAAAAATTGTGTCTCCTGACACCATTGTGTGAATATTACATAAGTAGCTGAGGCATAATGCGGGTGGAGACATGAATGAATAATATGCTAAGTGTGTAACTGGATAGATAATATAATTAACTTCTGACTACATGGGAGTATAACAATGAACGGGGTATAATGTTGGATCCAGTAAGGAAGGAAATATATTTACAGTACATGGCCATTTTAAAATTCAGTGAAAATTTACGACTATTACTGAGTGTAGAATTAGAAGGTAATTAATGCATTAATGAAATAAGTAACTAATTAACAATGCATGGAGTATGTGGTAAGTATATTAACTGTAGGAACACATTGTCTATAATTCTTCACAAGTTCACAGTTGTACTCGTAGTTGCTGCACTAATCTTGTTGCAGTGCAAATCTCATACAGTCTTTTACCCATTCGCTTAACACAGCAGTAAAGTATACATATAGTAACAAAAAAAACAACAAGAGAAATTACCACTGGCGGAAACAAAAAGACCGGATGTACCTATGAACGGTTCAAGGCTGAAGAAAACTGGTCCGTAACAAAATCATTCTCATTAAGAAAATCCAACATGCGTAGGTTGTCTGATGTGATAGATTTACTGCAGGCAAATGGAAGGCCACATTAATGGGGCGGAAAATTTCATATTTGTGGGAAGGAAGTGCAAAGTGATGATGTGTAGCATGAACGACCACAGACTCTGATTTTACTGTACAATAATCAGGGGCCTTGTACAAACCAGTTGCAGATACTGAGCGAACAGGCATTCCAGGAGAAATAAGACTAACATGAATTGGTTAACTCAAGAAGAAATTGCTGATATGGTTTAGACAAGCATGGTGCACTGGGAGCTTGGGGGCTGGAAGAAAGGAAGAGACAGATTGTACCGAGAAATTACTGAGGCAAATTCGCAAGGAGCAGCGCTACTAGGAAAGATTGTCAGAAGACAGGCAGCACAAACTAGAGAGTTAAGTGTAAGAAAAGCACACCTGCTGAGATCATTGGAGGATGTGAAACCAACAGAGATATGATCATGTGATAGGAGGAAGTACTCCAAGGAAACAGAGGCCTGTAATATGGAATTATTGTACCAGAAAGGAAAAGGAATGATGTGGAAGAGATCGAATGTGATAAAAGAACGAAGAGGGACATGAACAATACTAAGGGGTAGTTCATCGTGTTTGGTATCTACTACGTTGGGTGTTTTCGAGTGTCGCGCTGGTCTTCCCCTGATCAATGACGTTCAAGGTAACGACACTCCTCTGTAGTATGAGTGGTGGAGTCTTTATGATATTTGCAATAAGGACGATGCGGTCTCCAGTCGATTTCGTCCATGTTTGCGAGAACAGCTCGATTCACGGCGACCAGGAAGACCACAGTGCCAGAATATGATCGAGGACTGTTGGCTACGACGCATGGGTGACAGGTTAGATTGTTCTCTCTGAAACGCAGTTGACCGATCGCGATTTTCAGGAGGTGAGCGGCGTTGTGACGAGGAATGGACGTTGTTAGTGGGACCTCTGGTAGTCGGTCACGAACGTGACAAGTCAGTCGAGGTCTTGGCAACTGGTACAGCAGCAACTGTAAGGTGAGTGGATGTAACATGAGTACTTACTTGACGAGTGACGGATAACCCTACCTTTTCGGTAATCTCCTTTGAAATCTCAAGCAATTCATCCCCTGGTGCGTACCCTACTTGTAACGCAGTTTCCAACTGCTTTGTGTTTAACCATTTAGAAACCTAAGGTATCCCATCAAACGACTGAAGTCTTTTTATTTGGTGACCTCATTTCCACTGATGTCAGTGACCCAAGGTGTTTGTCTCATTAGGTTGATTATCTCAGAAGTGGTTGTATTTGGTATGGCAGCTGCCTCATATATGTTTGCTTGTCTGGGAGGTATGAACATGTCATCTCACATGTTTCTTAAGAGAGTAGGGAACACAATTAGAGAACCCTCTTTCGAAGAGTCACAACAAAATTTAACTTCTTGGAAAAATCAGCAAATGTCGTTCAATTATCAAAGTACCCCAGTCGCAACCCAAAATCCATGTGTGATTTGCCTTGATCGATCCTGCCTCTAAGATAAGAGATCTTCAGGGATTTGTCTCTGTACTGCCTGTTTACGATGTAACGTGTCAGTTAACTTAGAGCTGGCAGTGTACAATTGGTGGTAGCCAGAATGATGCTTGATGATGTTACTGAACAATTGGTGGACCTCCATCTCCAGCACCAGGGTCTTCGGAGCTGGGAACCATGATACATCAGTATTAAAGTTGGGTGGTTGTAAAGGCACTGTATATTCAAGGACCAACTTGTCACATTCACTGAGGTCCGCACCAAGCTCCGAGCCAATAACAGGAGGCGAATGGCAAGCGATCGGCGAATTCCTCACAGAAGATGTTGGTTCTGCAAGGGAACACAGGCCACATTTCCGATATCACGTTTCCTAATGGTCGTTAAGGCATAGTACAAAAGCTGGTGATCACAACAGGTACAGAGGAGAGGTAGTCACTTTCTCTTCCCTATGAACTACACGTAAACACCTCAAGACACCAAGACAAATTCATAGGCATATCTGCAACATATCCAACCTCATCAAAATGGCATCAGATCTCGACCCATACACCTGTGAGCCATAGTCAAGCTTAGTTCTAATAAGGAACTTTTACACTATTACTAAGATTTTCTGTTGGCTCCGTAAATAGTATCTGCTATGTGCTTAGGGATATTAAATGGTTTATGACAATAAAAATTTAAACTGTTAACAAGATACTGAACCCCCAAATGCTGGGCTAGTTTTAACATACTCTTCATGGGCAATTTCCCAGAAACTGCTGAAAATTGATTGTTTTCAAACATTAATATCTTGGAAACTATAGCAAATTAGGGAAATGAATTAATGACCAGTTTACTCAGCAAACTCTTCCTCTTGCGAATGAAAGTATCACCAAGTCTCTAGGTCGTTGCATTGATGAGTAATGATGTGAGGAAGAGATCTATTTTTCAGGCAAAAGCATGAAGTGTTCGTGCTTCTGCCCACAGGGCCAACTGTGGCTTTGCTCTCAACGTGATACCTTCTCCACCACTATACCCTATTTGATTGACCTGTGTAGCTGAGATGTATGGGGTGAGTTGGGTGTGTTTGATTCGCAGCTGCTGATTGGCCACCAGTGATGTAAATCTACAGCTCTTATTATTTTAAACATAGATATTTTTATTTTTAAATTCCCTTCAATATAAGCAGCCACTTTAAATATAGAATCATGTCGGAAGCTAAAGAGATCAACATCAGCTTTAAAATCTTATTGTTATTGAAGAAAAAGTTGATTATAAAGATTTATAAAACGATGAGTGATGTATGAAGTAAATTATGCACCCACAGTGTACTGTACACCCACGTCAGCATCTTGCACTGCATTCACCCACAGTGTACACCTATGTCCACATGTTGCACTATAATATCCACCCACTGTGTACATCTATGTCCGCATGTTGCACTACAATACATGCCTGCATTTACTTCACAGACATCATCGGCGGCCAATCGGCAGCCGCGAATCAAGCACACCCTGCATCCCCCAATATATTTCAGGTGCACAGGTCAATCAAATAGACTATCGATAAACTAGACACTGTTGCATTCAAGGCATGCCATATGGCACTATCATTACACTCTTTTCTAGTATCCTTGGAAAGAGGCTTAGCAGGGGCGGATGATGCAATTGGCTACAGGGAGCTTGGACGAAAACAGGAAAATAGGAACCTGAAGACATAGTTGAACACCTGTCAAAAACATGGGACAGACTGAATCTTGCCTGCGTTCTATGGAGGGACTCCCTCCCTACCCTTTGGTGGTGAGATGAAATGGCAGCCCATTCAAATGGTGGCAGGAAAACACTTGCGTGTACTGTATAGCAGCTACCCGGCGGCCATGTAGGATGTAGTACCCTGATTGTGATGTATATAGATATAACCCAGTGGATAGGGGTTAAAGTTTAACCTCTGTTAAAAATGCAATCCTCCAAATTTGAAAGAACTTTGATATGGTAACGGGTGATTACCCGAAGTCTAATGCAAGTCAGGGACGGTATGGGTGGTAAAAACAACAGCAGTACACTTACGGGCAGAAAACGTAAATCCCTACTGAAAGGCACATTAGTGGATAGAATCAAGGGTGATTTGAATCTGCCCAGCTGAAAATATTGCATTACAGAAGGAGTGCCATTTTGCACTTAGAGTAAGTATTTAAGATTCCCCGGAATGGGAGCTGAAGACAATATTATTGATCATAGTACTTAATCACGTAGGAAAAAGCTTCCTATCCTGAGAAACCCTGTTTTCTTGGAGAATAAACATCCAATGTCATGTAATATGGTAGTCTGACAGAAAGATCAGTCCTCCTAAAACATGGAAATAAAAACAGACAGATTACCACTGAAACCATTAGCTTAGAGCTTCATTAGTATACCACGCTGACACGTTTTTTAAAATTGTGTCTGACTCTTGGCAAAGGCTTCAGGGCACATCCCAAGGCCCAGTAGTCCTCTAACAAACCTCTACATGTCACCACTTTAGCGCTAACACTCACTAACCATATTGAATACATGCTAGGGCTGTTTCATACATGACTGGTGTATTGATGTTAGCAGGGGTATTTTTTCGACATGTCAGCAGGTCTTTTTGTAGATCAGTAAAGTCAGCTTTTATGAAATTTAAATCATGAAATTGTTCCCTGCCCAGCCGGGATTCAATCCTGGGTCCATTACGACTGCAGGCCGCCTCTCTACCAATTCAGCGACCGCCTTCCCCATAGGCTTTATGAATCTCCATGAACACCCGTCTTAAATTCTTTATTGGCAAATGCCTCAGAATTGTAATGCACTAAATTCATTAAATGATTCAGTGAACTTACGTATTTACGGAACCCAAACTGTCGATCATAACCCGCTGCCTCCCGGACAATTTTTCGCCAATCCCCCCCCCCCCCCAATCCCAGCAGATTTTCAATAAGTTTTTTTTTTTTTAATTCAAACCTCCGCTTTATATGAGAAACATTAGAAAATACCAAAAAAGTGCTCATCGGAGCTTATAAGGGCATTATACAGGTGTCCCTCTGAACACCTGGTACCGTCTTCTTTGGAGCCGCACTGCTGCTGTCACTTTTTCTATGGTAGGGGTAACTATTGCAAACCACTCAGATTAGGTAGGTATTTGTTCATTTGGTACAAATTTATATGTAGTGCAAGAATATATTGTTTTCACACAATAATATATGCGATATAAGCATTGTTTCACTCATAAAACACATCACCATACCGCAACTTCCTTGCCGACGTTACCTCCTCATCATTTCAGCTTGTTTCTTCCTCCAGTGCCACGTAATCTTTGTCCTCCACAGCATCATCGATTGGGGAATCACTCTCGCCTGTGAAGGCATGAAGGGCAGCTTGAATTTCGTCGTCGGAGACACCGCAGCGCAACATGTCTTTACTGGCCAGGTCACTGCTAATAGGTGAGCTGTTGAGACAATGGTGCTTTGGAGTCACGCGGTGACGGGGAGTGGCGGGGGGTAGAGGAAGGTCTTCTCTATATGCCTTCCAAAAATCACCCACAAAACTTGAAAAATGTGAAAATGACAGACCTCGCAATTGCAGAACGTACTTGTACATCGTCGGGTCTCAGCGTGAAAAAAAAGTGGTCATGTACCCATATGTTGACGGGACGCAGCGGGTTAATAAATTCAATGCTTCTAAAAATGAAGCCTATTATTAAGCATTCTTTCCATGATCTTACAGAGACAAGAAATCAACACAATGGGAGGGAATGAACTGGGATTCATAAGACGACTAGCCTGTTTGGGTATCAGTATGACATGTGCAAAGTGCCATGAATCTAGGTACGTTTGGGATACCCAAAGCTCACTGTACAATGCTTACAGCTGAATCAGGTTGTCCTGATTAAGATCCTGGACCATACCGTATGTGATTGTATCTTGTCCAGAACTGGTGTCTTTATAGAATTTGAGATCAAGGAGAAGTTCATCTATCATAAATTCCCTGTTGTATGGGAAATCTGAGTCTTCTGCAACAAAGTCATTGATCTGTAACTCAACAATGTATTTATGGTGTTGGAGACACTGGTTGTAATAATTGTATGAGCTACTTACATGAGGAAAACTTGCAAGGATGTTAGTTATGTCCACAGAATCGTCATAGTTATCCACCTGTTGAGTGGTCGCAGGGATATAATGACATTTACTATTTAATACTTTATTAGTGGACCAGACTTTCCTGAATGGGGCATAGCAACTCACTGTGGGCATAAAAGAATGCCATGAGCAACGTTCAGCTCATCTGATTGTTCTTGTTTCAGCCTAGCCTGTTTGTACTAAATAAAGTTGTCCTCAGCAAGATGACATTAAAAAAATCCGGTATCTCTTACTGCTTTTCCTCAGTGTTTGTCGGCAGTCCGGCGTATACCAGTGAGCTTTATGCTTTGCATGAATTGGAGAAATCTTGAGAACAGCAGCCTCAGCCGTGTGAAAGATCTGATTAGTTAATTTTGGACTTTTACAACTATGATCTCCCCAGATATATTTAAATCTGCTATCCTTGAGTAGGATCAACAATCTGTTTCTTAATTTTAACTTTTGGGAGTGGTGGGTCCGAAAAACAGTCACAAGTATAAGAGAGACAGATGGTTAAATGATCACTTCCAAAGGAGCTGACATAAGGATTCCACAAGAATTCTTGATGTATACCTGGGGAGGCCAGAGATACTGCCAACGAAGGTCCCAAAGACTGGGGCATTCCACAAGAAGATGCCGCACAGTCAAAGGAACCAGTCATCACAATAGGGAGGGGGCACCCTCGCTATTAAAAAAACGTGAGTCAGCCTAGTGTGGCCAATCTGGAGATGGGCCAGAGCTGTTTCCCCACAGTTGGAACATTCCCACATACACCCCATCGCCCAAGTTTCGATGAATGCTGCGGAGTTTGTTCACCCATGCTGCATCCCACTACCTCTTCCAGCAGAAACGGACAGCCTCCACAGTGGCTGTACATAAATCCTTAGATGGGACACGGTAATGAGGAGAGGAAGGGTGAGAGGCATCAGCTCTTGCCAAAGAGCCAGCACACTCATTGCCCACGACCCCCACACGTGCAGGGACCCAACACAGTTGCAGCCTACAGAGTATCCTCACCTACATAATAAGAAGAGCCATTCCAAGACACACAGGACTAGGGGATGTGATGGGAAACCATGGAACAAATCTTGTAGGGCACTGGCTGAGTCACTAAGAATGGTAAAAGAAGCTGGAGGAAATTTATAAGTCAGTTCAACTGCAAATAATATGGCAGTAAGTTCAGTGGTAAAAACAGATGCAGAAGGAGTGGGACTCCCACAACGGCTAAAATCACGAAAAATGACACCAAAGCCTGTCCCCATACAGGATTTAGAGCCATCAGTATATACAGGGACTGAGTCACTGTGAGCAGAGCGTGTTCTAAAAAACAGGATAAAGCTGCCTGTGAGGAAAGGGAGGCCTTTCTTTCAAGGAAGTAATCACATGGTAGTACCCCTAGGAGAAGCCAGGGAGCCATTCAGGGGACACTATCTATCTATCTATATACCTAGGCTGCTTCCCCCAAGGAAAGGGAGGTAGCCGAGACAGGACGACACACTCCCCATTTACTCATCCATTCAAACACATTCATTCGCATCTTAGCCCCAAAGGGGAGAACGGACAGATCCTCACTGCACCACACTGCACAAGGGTCAACTGCGCAATGCAATCAGTGACATCCGCAGCAGGACCCGACAGCAGAGCTGGTTTACCCCTGCCACATCATAACAGACTCATCCCCTTACCCGCACCTGACCTGAAATACCTGATCAGACCAAATGTGGGAGAATATCCCCTCAGGGCTGCGTCATCACTTATTCATTCACAATTTCTCTCCATTTATTTCTGTCATGCACAGCCACTCTTCCTTGCTCAACAGACATCCCTCTCGCATCCAGCGCTCTCTTCACACTGTCCATCCATCCTATTCGTGGTCTTCCTCTCAGCCTTAAACCTCTCACATCAGATCTAGTTATCTTTTCCACCAATCGCTCATTATCCATTCTCTCCATATGCCCAAACCATCGCAACACCCTCTGCTCAACTCTACCAGCCATCTCCTGAACAACTCCAGTTCTCGTTCGCACTTCATCATTTCACACTCAATCCATACGCGTCACTCCACACATACTCCTCAGACTCCTCATCTCCATTACATTCAAACTTTTCCTCTCTGCTACGCCCATATTCCATGTTTCAGCCCCATATAACGCAGTCGGTACCACAACACCCTCATACAGCCTTCTCTTTACATCCATTCTAAGCGAACGACATCTAAACACTTTTTTTATTTCTCCCAGCACCTTTCCTACTTCGTTTATTCTAAACTTCACTTCTGCATCTATTCTTCCATCCACAGCAACATGTGACCCTAGCTATTTAAAACACTCTACCTCCTCAAGCAACTCGCCATTCAAAACTATATTCATCCCCCTACCATCTACCAACCTCGTACACTTCATCACTTTACTCTTATTCCCATTTACTTTCAATTTCCTGCTTTCACACACCCTTCCAAACTCCTCTACCAACTGTCTTAATCTCTCCTCTGAATCAGCCACCAGTGCAGTATCATCTGCAAACAGCAGCTGCTTCAGATTCCACTCTCCACCATCAACATTCACCAGACTCAGACCTCCACCTAAAACTCTTGCATTCACCTCCCTTACAACACCATCCATGTAAAAATTAAACAACCAAGGCGACATCACACATCCCTGTCGCAGCCTCACTCTCACAGGAAACCAATCACTCACAGCATTTCCCACTCTTACACACGCTGTACTATTTACATAAAAACTTTTCACCCCTTTTAGTAACCTACCATCAAGTCCATACAATTTTAAAACAGTCCACAAAGCCTCCCTATCAATTCTATCATACGCTTTCTCTAAATCCATAAATGCACAAAACACATCCTTGCCTTTCGCTAAATACTTTTCACACACTTGTCTCACCCCAAACACCTGATCCACACATCCCCTCCCTCTCCTAAAGCCACACTGCTCATCACCAATTACTCCCTCTGTACCCTCTCTAACTCTCATAATCAACACTCTACCATACACCTTACCTACAACACTCAACAGACTTATACCCCTAAAGCTAGTACATTCATACTTACCACCCTTGCCTTTATACAATGGGACCACACAAGCACTTGCCCAGGCAACTGTCACCATACCTTTCACAAAGCACACATTCAACAATCTTACTAACCAGTCAACAATAGTCACTCCACCACCCTTCAGGCATTCCACAGCACACCCATCCATACCTGCAGCTTTCCCTATTTTCATCTCCTTTACTGCCTTCTCCACTTCCTCCTTCGTGATCAAAGAATCATTCAGCTCTCCCAACACATTTATTCCTTGCACCCTTCCATCCGCCACAATCTCAGCCACCCTTTCCTCCTCTACATTTAACAATCTTTCAAAATACTCTGCCCATCTCTTCCTTACTGCATCCATCTCAATTAACATCCTTCTATCCTCTGCTTTTACTCGTTCTTCCTTCCCAGACTCTCCCTTTCGCACCCTTTTCACCTCCTTCCAAAACATTTTCTTATTCTGTTGAAAATTCTCTGTCAGCCGCCCACCCCACCTCTCATCTGCTGCCACTTTAGCATCACGCACAGCCCTTCTCGCCCTATTCCTCTTTTCCTTATACCTCTCATATGACATCTCATCCTTCCTCTGCAGCCACACTTCATATGCACGTCTCTTCTCAGCCACAGCCTTACTTACTTCATCGCACCACCATTCACTTCCTTTTCTTACACCACCACCCACACGTCTCACACCACACACCTCTTCTGCATGCCCCACCACAGTACTCTTATATATCTGCCATTCCTCCTCCACACTGCCATTTTCCCGATCTTTCACTGCGTTCCACTCATCTTTCAATTTCTCCTGATACTCTATCTTTTTCTCTCTTTTATCCAACTCACTCACTTTCAAAACCTCCCTGCCACACCTAATCCTCCTAGCTCTCACCCATCTCTTACCTACTCTTAACTTTCCCTCCACCAGGTAGTGGTCAGACATACCTCCACCCTCCCCTCTCAGAACTCTCACATCCAACAATCTTCCTATTACATTCCTAGACACAACCACATAGTCCATCAAAGCTCTGTCAACAACCCTTCCACCCTCCTGTCTCACCCATGTATACTTATAAATATCTTTCTTCTCAAACAGCGTATTTCCAATCACCATCTCTCGCTCAACACACATCACTATCATTCGCTCCCCATTTTCATTTCTTCCAGGCACACCATGCATACCAACTACAACTTCAAATGCTACATTTCCCACTCTAGCATTCAGATCTCCCATCATTACCACATTCACATTCGCTCCAAAACTCTGCAGACACTCATCAACATCATTCCAGAAAGACTCCCTCTCTCCTTCATCCCTTTCGCTACCAGGCCCATATGCACTCACAAACACCCACAACTCACGTTCAAATTTCGCTGTCACCCACATCAGTCTCGATGACACCTCCTTCCATTCAATGACACACTGCTGTACTTCCGGACTCACTAACAAGGCCACACCTTCTCTTGCCCTTCCTCTATCAACACCTGACAATCTTCCATTCACACTTCCAAACATAGACTCACCCTTCCCTTTCATCTTCGTTTCACTCAAAGCTAACACATCCAACTTTCTTCTCACAAACATTCTCCCAATCTCCTCCCTTTTAGCCTGAATCATGCTACATCCACACACATTCATAGACCCAATCTTCAGGGTACGGGGATAACTCCATCCCCCATCCCTTTCTCTGGCCTGTCTGTTTTTAGGAACTAAAAAACACAGGAGGGGGTCCCTAGTCCCCTCACCCCGCCCCTTTTAGTCGCCTTTTACGACATGCAGGGAATACGATGGCAGTATTCTTCCTAACACAACCTGGCCGCAGAGTAGTAGTACCACCCCATAGTGCGGCCAGATTGTGTCCCCCCCGCACAGTGGGAACACACATAGGGGACACACATAGGGGAAACAGGGGAGGACTGAACACCCAACTCCCCCATGGCACACCTCGCTCTGTACCCAAACTGGTGTGGATAGCGAGGGTGGGTGTTATAAAAGGGGAGAACAGCGACTTCAGAGACAGCCTTACAACTCAGTGAGGGAGGAAGCCGGTGAAGCCGGTGCCAATACTGCACCATTAAGGACTTCCAGCGGAAATCCAGTAGCGCTTCGTTTGCATCAACCAGTAGACTTTCAGTCAGGGAAGACCAGAAAGCCCCAGTTGACTGACGAATCCCAGCATGATGGACCGAATTTAGTGGCCACAGCCTTGCCTTAGTAGCAGAAGAGTATACCACACACCCGTAGTCCAGTTTGATCCTTACTAAGTCATGGTAAAGGAGGAGCAGTATGGTTCTGTCAGTGTCCCAAGACAAGTGAGACTGAGTCCGTAGGAGAGACAAGGCACGGCGGTACGATAGTCGTAATATGTAGAACCCACGTCAGTCTCCTGTCAAAAACAAGTCCAAGAAACCTTGCCTCATCCACACATCGCACCCTGTGGCCATATAACTGGAAGTCTGGGTCAGGGTGAACACCTCTCAAGTGGCAGAAATGCAAGGGCACCATCTTTTTTGAGGAGAAATGGAAGTTGTGCATGGTGGCCCACTGAGAGACCCTGTCCAGAGCTAGATGCATGCAACGTTCAGCCACGGACATTCAGGAAGCATCATACCATAGAGCCAAATCATCAACATACAGTGAGGCTGACACCCCTTCTGGAACTGAGGACACAATACTGTCCAATACTATAGCAAAAATGGTCACACTGAGGACACTTCCTTGAGGCACCCCTTCCTCCTGAAGGTTCAAAAGAGACAGGGTGACACCAACCCTAACCCTGAATGAATGGTTACGCAGAAAATTTAATATAAATAGGGGCAGCCTCTCATATAAACCAAAAGAATGGAGTTGTTAGAAGATACCAAGCCATGTAGTATCATATCCCTTTTCTAGGTCAAAGAAAATGCATACCAGATGCTGCTGCCTAGCAAAAGCATCACATGTTCCAGCCTCAAGACAGACAAGTGCATTTGTTGTTAAGTGACATTTTCGAAAACCAGACTGACACCGAGAGAGACATTCATTCCTTTCTAGGAAATACATTAGGTGCGTGTTGACCATTTTCTCAAATAATTTACACAAGCAAGATGTTAAGACAATTGGCCGATACTCCAGGGGACTGTAACCTGCCTTACCCGGCTTCTGGAATGGCAAAACAATGGTCTCACACCTAGAGGAGGGAAGAAAAGATTCCTTCCAGATTCTGTTAAGAAGTCTGAAGAGAAAAGACAGTGCATCATCATTCAGGTGCTGAAGCATTGCATAGGGAATATTATCCGGCAGATTGGAGTTCACGATAAGAGAAAAGGAGACCGTAGGACTCCATATTGCCTGAACGGAAGTCCAGCGCCTTTGCCTCCTCTATCTCCCATTGTCTGGCAAAACTTGGTGAGCTTGTATCTCTGACTGACTGCCACAAAGGCAGATGCAAAAATATTGGCCACAGCTGGAGGGGCACCAGCAGGTTCACCATTAGACATCAACACGGTGGACCTCACTTGAGTGAATATTCCAGAAATATTTCGCACGCTCTTCCACACCTGAGGCACTGGCGTCTTTGAGTTTACATAGGACACATAAGCCATCCAAGAGTCCCGTCTATCTTGTTTCAGTACCTGATGAGCCTTAACCAGCACCCTTCTGAACTCAACAAGATAATGCTCTGTCCTGAATTTACGATAACGGAAGAAAGCTAACTTCTTAGCACGTACAGCAACACTGCAATCCTCATTCCACCATGGGACAGGTCGATAGCAATACGTGCCAGAGGGTTTAGGAACAGCATGAAGGGCAGCAGAAGGCAGAACGGAGGTAAAGAACGAAACAGCCTCATCACTATGCAGAAACTCATCAACTGAGACATTATCAGAAATCAAGGAAAAGTGACCAGTTTGCCTTATCCACTCCCCACCTCGGTAGACGAGAACAGGGACTAGATACCTGGAGATCCTCCATAACCTCCTAGGTAAAGTCCAGGAGACAGTCAGGAGAGCAGACAGAGAGGTCAGTTGCAGTAAATGAACCCATTTGGGGGAGAAAATGTGTAAATTCCCCAGTATAAAACAGGGCAAGATCCTCATCCTCCAATACGGACGCCAACAAACTCCCAAGTTGGTTAAGAAGACAGTCACCACACAAAGGATGGCGACCATTAATGTCCCCCAAGAGAAGAAAGGGCATAGGTAACTGACAAAATTGGTTCTCAAGCTCCACCCTACTGACTGCTGTGTTGGCCGGTAAATAAATGGAACAAACTGTATACCAGCGATGGGCATACAATCGCACAGCAACACAGTGGTCAGACTGGAGGTGGACTGGCCGATGAGGGATGTCAGCCCTCACCAAAACAGCGCCACCCCCAACAGGACCCTGGGTTAGCAATGAGTAAAAAGTATTGTATCCAAGTGGTGCATAGGGAGTGGCAAACCCTACAAGAGTTTCCTGGAGACACACGCACAAAGGGGAATAAGCCAGGAGAGTCCGCAGCTCCTCCCAATTACCATGCAGCCCTCGACAATTCCATTGTAGTATACTGGCTGAGAATGCCATAGTACCCACAGCAAAGGATGAATCAGGATAAGGGGCGAGATAACCTTGCCCCCCAAATGGGTTTGGATTGATGCTTATGAAAGCCCTTTGGAGGAGCCTGCCTAGCACCAGAAACCAGCACCTACTGTATAACATCCGAAGGCAAACGTGAGGACGAGGAAGTAAGTTTTACAACACTTCTTGGAGTGGGCATAGCAGTTTGGAAGGCAGCTTGGGGGTCACCTTTGAAGATGTTGGACGGCCAGTGCCCCCACCAGAATCCCCAGAAGTGGAAGTAGAGTCCACAGGACTAGAATTATTTGAGGAGGCCATCTCATACTTCAGCTCTGAAGCACCAACGAGCTGTCCAACAACGTCCCCAGGTGTGGACGGGACCAGAGGTGAACCATCAGCTTCAGATGTCACCTGGCTAGATCCCTCAGTCTGCTGGGCAGAGGGAACAGGAGAGGCATTGATAAAAGGGTCAACAACAGACACTTTAGTTGGCTGGTCTTCATGTTCAGAGCACGGGCGTACCTAGAGATTTGGGAGCCCGGGGAGCTAGGTTCTTTGCGGGGCCCCCCTCCAGGAGGGGGCCCTGCAAAGAACCTAGCCCCCCTCATTCTCAAAACTTATCTATTATCTCAGTTGGGATTGTTGGGATGATAAATATATATTTTTTTTAAGTATTAATAAACAAGCTTATAAATTTTAAAGGCTTTTTTGGGCCCCCTTCAATTGGGGGCCTGGGGGGCAGTTTCAAACAGCCCCCCCGCCCCCCCTCAGGTACGCCACTAGCTCAGAGGACTCTGACTAACAACAGTGACACTTGCCAGGTATAGGTAGAACCTTGGGCTTACTGGGTAAGACGGGAGAAGGAGTCCGGTCAACGTGGACATGTGTCACCACTACAGAAGTGTGCAAGCCGTCAGCCACCGAACTGTGGGTGGAAACTGTCTGAATACCAGTCGGGCAAACATCATTCTCACAAACAGTACTAACCATGGGGACAGCATTCTACATATTCACGAGTTGAAGGAGTGGGTAATGGAATGGGACCTCTGCCATGTGTTGCCATCACAGTAGCATCCCCCAACTGGGACATCTGTGATGACTGATTACCCCAAGAAGTAGGTGGGGCAGTATGAAGTGTTTTCTCGTTGTACTGTGGGATCTCCTTACGACATGAGAGAGCTGAAGCAAAGTGACCCTAGGATGGATAAACATCTCTCTGACCCTTTCCTTTGCCCCTGCAGAAGAAATCTTCTCACGGGTTCGAACTGACATGTCTTCAATCTCAAACTTATATGATACACGAGGGAAGATTCAGGCAGTCCATCTCACCATGTGAATTACCACCACAATTAACACACACATGTGGGAGACATTGTATAATCCTATGACAAGACATGCTGACATGCCCAAATCTCTGGCAATGAAAGCACCGCCTAGGTCTTGGCACATATGCCTTAACCAGAAGGAGGTAGTAAGCTGCCTCTAATACATCAGGTAATGTCAACTGATCAAAGGTGACAATCAGTGATGGTGTTTCTGTCCATATCCCTTTTATCTTTTTCTTTATCCTCTCCACCTTCATTACTCCCTGGTCTTTCAGCCTGTCCAGGAGGTCCTCTTCTGAGTAGTGTCTAAGGAACTCCTTAGAGAAGACAACACCCCGAGGCTGGTGACGGTGACATCACAGGAGACTAAACATTTGATGGCATGGATGCAGGCACTTTGGTCAGCAGCCCTGGCCTCTATAAGGAGTGATCCATCTGCCTGTGGAACAACCTTTGGGGATGACCCACAAGCCTTGACCAGGTCACGGTGAACCTAAAAGGTATTCTGGTCCCTGATGGAGGAACCATCAGCCAACTTCAAAACTAGGAGTTTCATATATAGGTCAGGCACAAAGAAGCCAGGCATTGTCTCAGTGAAGGGTGAGAGAGCTTTCCTGGAGGGCTTTGTGCCACTCCCTCAAAAGCACTACTTACCCTTGTTGCCCTTATGTAATACAGGGTCGGCAGGAGCAAAGACGTGACTGGTTGTTGAGGACTTGTGGGCCCAGCCACCTTCCATACGAGTACCAAAACTGGGGGAAGATACTGCCATATTTAGCCAAAAAAAAAATTCATTACCCGACCCCTCCACCCACCATGGAGCCCAACAAGCGGAAGTCGTATGCCAGGGACAACACCATTGATGGCCCCAGAGGTAGCGGGAGAGTATACACAGGAAACCACCGGGGGACCTGAGCAAGGGTGACTCCAGGACGATAGGAGCCACCAGGTCTCCCAGTGCCCACTTGACCCTAGCCAATGCATGACCAGCCAATTGACCTGGTCGGGCCCAGCCAGGCCGCCCGTCTAGCCAGAATAAGGAGCCAGAGAGGTGTATTGCCAGGGCGCATCGTGCAGCATCACTCAACCCCCAGGACTCCCGTCTCCCAGCATTACGGGACGCCATGCACGGCAAACACGTTGGGAGGCAACAGCCCCGCCCTAGATGGCAAATGGGCAGGGACTAACATCACCAGCAGGCCTCCTCCATTAGTGATGTAGGAGGAGCCTGGTCCATGAGGCCGACAAATGCTGAACCCTACAAAGGTAGGCATGCCTCCAGAGTATGTGGCACTGCCAACTACACTTCAAGCCCTGCCTCAACGTCAAGGTGACCCCCTGCAGTGGGGATTAAAGAAACGGGGTCCAGGTAAGTGGAGGTTCTCCTGTACTTCACTGAACACATCAATGCCCAGTGCCTCCAGAGAAGACAATGTGAGACTTACCCAGGTAACCTTTATGGGGTTATGCTAATCCTTTAATCAATGATGGGTGCAACTGTGAGCCTGTAGGCAAAGCATATTATACTAAACAGATTCCCTGCCAAATTACACATGCAGTGCAACAACTCATGGAATTAAAGGCTCTTCTGCTAATAAAATACAGCAGATGAAGGTAAACCATATATTACATGGTCGTTTTGTCTGGAAATGAGAATGACAATTTGGATTCCCTAATCTGTTGCCTTTGGGGATAAAGGAAAATAAAATACAAATCCATATCCTTTATAACACAGATGTCCATTTATTGGCTTTGGAGATGAAATTACAATGGGAATCTTCTACACTCTCCTTGTGAGTTGCAATGTTATTTATGAAGTAAATGGAGAAGACAGGTCAGAGTAAATGCCATCCGTGAGAACTCAAATTGGTGTGCTGTAATGTGAATGGATGATATAATGATAGGAAGAATTGTAAATCAGGCAAGCTTTGGAAGAAAAAAGAATAGAGAAATGGATGAATGATTTGGAAAAATGTATGGAAGAAGTTCAAGGTAAGAAAAAAGACTGGAACATAAGGGAAGAGAGAGAGAAAAAAGTCTTACTGTTAATGAGTGAAGAACTACGAGACTGAACGTACAGAGGAGAGTGTTAGATTCTCGTAGTTTGCATTAAATGTAAAGTATGACAAGTTTGTGTCCTTATGTATTGCCCAGTCACTGTGAGAAGTGGAAAGGAGAGCGGGGAATAACTCAAGGCGAATTGTGAGAGTGTAAGGGATGTTTTAAAGAAACAGTGAAGAGAGTTAATAGTGGAGGAGACTTTAAAATACGGAAGATAAGAGACTGGTGGAAATACTTGCGTATAGTGATGTAGACGAGAATGATTATCATACCATAGAGTTGGGTAAACTCATACAATAAGGTGGTTTCTATTCTTCTTCTTCTTTCTTTTCTTCTATTTCTTCTTCTTCTTACTGTTATTATTATTATTATTATTGTTGATGTTGTTGTTGTTGTTGTTATTATTATTAAATATTATATTGTTTGTGTCAATATTATTATTTTTTCTTCTTAAAAGAAAAATAGCCATTACTCGGAAGTTGTTTAACCAAGAGCCTTCAAACTTTGTCAGCTGAGTCCCTGTGCCAAGGTCATTTGCAAGATAAAGGTCAGAATTAGTTCCAAATGTCACCAAATTATCCATGAAGGATTAAAGCTAGAGCCACCACTCTTCGGCCTAAAAACTGTGATGACCTAAGGTGACATGCAAAAGATCAGTGACTTCAAAGCCCCTTTATTGCTCGGCTTGAAATAGGCAATGACGGTAGGATTCGGCTTTTCTTTATAAAAAATGACTTTGGACTAGTTTAATGTGTTCTAGTCTTCTTACAATTATTATTCCTTCTTCTTAAAAAGTAGACGGCCGTTACTCAGAGGCTATTTAGCCTACAATCTTCAAACTTTGTCAACTGAGTCCCCCAGCTGGCTAGTTCATCTGACAAAATTATAAGAAAATCGATTAACCGAATCTCCGGATATTATCCAGAACATTGGAAACCAAATGTTTGACACTGTCTCAGAAACCCGTTAAGTTGCAAAGTTGAAATTCTTGTAGCACATGCCCCCTGCTGGGATGCAGATCTGAAAGAAGTATGATCTTAAGTCAATGAATATCCTCCGATATCACTTAGGGTCAAATGTTGGGATTTTCCTGGATATTTTGTTTTTAATAACAGAACAGAGGAAGGAAAAACAAATGAATAAAAGCATAAACCATACACCAGATTACTGGTGTCCTCCATTCATAAAATATCTGTAACAGTTGGACTTGAACAGCTGTAAGTTGAAGTTTGGGGGGAAACAACTCCGGGGAAGCGAGTTCCAGAGAGATGCAGTCTGGGGAATAGAAGAATTCTGACAGGCAAAAGTTCTGCAATATGGGTGAGAATGCACATTACTCTTATGAATTATTGCTAACTACTCGTCAGTGAAGAAGTTACAGACACTGTACAATAATCCAAGTTTATTTGAGGTGGTTTTAGCAAGTGATCTTATATGAGAGGTCCAGATGAGGGCATTGTTAAGTGAGACGCCGAGAATTTCAATACTTTTGGAGATGGGAATATTAGTAGCATTGAAGGTAATATACGAATCTGGCAATGTAAATTGTATGTTTTTGGTTTTAATAACATTAAATGAGATAAGCTTGTTTTATCGCCATTCACTGATCGTAGATAAGTCTTCATTTATGGAAATGGCTGTAAATGGGTGTTTCAGTGTGAATGAACTGCGAAGTGTTGAGTCATCTGCACATCAATGGATGGGATTGTGGGTGACAGATAAGAGATCATCAATATGAACAAGAATCATGGTTGGTGCAAGAACTGATCCCTGTGGCACGCCAGCATAAATTGAGTGGAAATTGGCATATACGTCATCTACTTTTATTCTTCTGTCGCTGAGATATCAGGAAAGCAGAGGAACAAAAGATCTAGCAAGGGAGTCTGGACAGCAGGGAACGGTGCCACACTCTGTTGAAAGCTTTAGAACTATCGAGGGCTACTGCATGAGTTTCTCCATGTTGGTCGATTGATTGGTGGATGGTATGAGTCAGGAGATTGAGTATGTCAATGGTGGATCTTTTGTGGCAAAAACCATATTGTCTATCACTAATTAAGTTGTTGGATTCAAGATGTGTAACTATGTGCTTATTAATTACAATTTCAAATAATTTACCAAGAGAAGAAGTGACAGCTATTGGTCTGTATTCAGAGGGGTCAAAGGAACTTCCATTCTTTGGAATTGGGTGGATACTGGCTTCTTTCCATGAAATAAGGAATGAAGAAGTACATGTACAGTACATGGTCTGAATAATTTAGCTAGAACAGAGGAAAGTTCTGGGGAACAATTTCTGAAAACAATTGGAGGAATTCCTTCTGGGCCTGGAGCTTTGTTGGTTGGCAAATTGTCTATGATGGATTTAACGTGTCTTGTCTGTATTTTAAGTGGAACAATTTCTGGAAAGTCAAGTTCTAGCATTGGGACGTTCTGGCTGATTTCCTCTATGCTAAACTTTCTGACAAAAGTACTGACGAAGATATTCACACTCCCACGCGGGTCATTTTTAATGTTCCCATCTGAAGATTTTAGTGGGGGAATGGATGATGACTTCTCAAAGTTATTGTCAAAAGAATTGAGAGTCGACCAGAATATACTATTGTCATTAGGATTGTTAAGTAGTTTTGATGCTTGATTTTGAAGAAAGTTTGATTTAGCGAGATTTATTACAGCTTTTGCATGGTTTCTAGCAATTTTAAATTGATAAAGTAATTCAGACGTTTTTTATTTTAACCCCTGTTAGGTAATGTTCTGAAAAATTACACTATAGGTAACCAGGGGTCTGACTGACCCCAATTTTAAAATATTTGGTAAAAATCAAAACACTTAGTTGATTGACACATGCTTTTTTATTCAGATACTACAACCATTTGGCCACAAGTTCGTATGAAAGTTATCAAAATCCATCTTCAACAAAATATAATTAGGAAAAAAAAAAAAACTTGAAAAATGTACCACCATAACAGTAATGTTTCTACTCCCCTGCTACAAATGATTCCCCACTATTGGACCACTGGATCATGTACATATATGACCCAAGTATGTGGTATGAGAGACATAAGCCCCTGTGTTTGTAAATAAGGCAAAATCTGTAAAGGTATAAACGGGAACCAAAAAAAAATGGTTTTCGTAACACCTCTAATGCATTACCTAATGTATGTAGAAACACATGTACAAACAACATTGTATCCACACTATTGGCTCAAAGTTAACACAAAAACATTATAATGCAATTGCTTTGCATGTGATATGATTGGAAAGCCCATGTGTATGTAAAAAAATAAAATATATTTTTCTTTTCCTTTTACAGTTTTGCTTTACAAACAAAAGACATTCAATTCACATGGAATGATGGCTTGATGCGCCTTTTTATGACCTGGTTTATTTGCAGTCCAGGTATATAGGGGAAGAATGCTCAGGGCACACTGGACGCTGGCAATGTAGACACGTCATGTTGGTCTTGCAATCCTTCGACCTGTCGCACAGGGCACACTGCCTCCTTGTTCCATCTGTTGCAGGAGGCCTCACGTGAGGGATGTTGATGTCAAACACCGTCCAGATCGTCAGCTTTGTGCTCCTCTTCATGGTTCGGAATTCCATTCTTTCTTCAGCCCAGGGATAAATCAACTTCTCAGCCAAGTCCATCATATACTGGCGATGTTCGATTCGAGGTTCTCCCTTCCTGGACCTAGTCTGGTTGCACACAATCCAGGAATTCACAACAGCTGCGTTCACCATGGCATAAAACATGCAGAGAGGCCAGCGCTTGGTCTTGCGGCTGCAGGTGTAGCGTGCAGTCATCTGGTCAAATGCATCCACCCCTGACTTGGTTTCATTGTAGTACAGAATGACCTCAGGCTTCCTGTTAGGTGCAATGTTAGGAGTGCTGTGCATGGAGCTGATCAGCCAGACAAACTTAGCGTTTTTCTTATTAGGCAAATGTGAAAGGACGAGTAGGTTCTTGTCATTCAAGAAAGCTGTGGTGCCCGTAGGAATTACCTTCTTGTCTTTCATCAAAGCTGGTGTGTCTGGCTTGTTTTGTTTGAGAGTCCCAACATATGTAAGGCCATAGTTCTTTAGCAGGTCTTCAACAAGAGGGATAGATGAGAACCAGTTGTCCCCTGTGATGTTTCTTTGAGTGTTTTGTAAGGGTCAACCAAGTGGGTGGTCAGATAGTGGCCCATGCTCATACCTGCAGGTGGTTTTGTTTGTTTTCCAAGGTAACACATCAGGTAACCTGGGGTCTGACAGGCCCAAGCAAAATTACACATCAGGTAACCTGGGGTCTGACAGACCCCAGCAAAACTACACATCAGGTAACCTGGGGTCTCACAGACCCCAGCAAAACTACACATCAGGTAACATGGGGTCTACTGGACCCTAAGCCTTTATTAGAGGCCAAACTAATCAAGATCAGGAAAATTTCTAATCACCACACTCATATACACTACTTGTCAGGAAGGTAGAGGGGAAAACCAAATTCCACGGCCTTAATATATATGTATGGCATGAACAATAACATTGGCTGGGGTCACTCAGACCCGAGATTACATAACAAGGGTTAAATAAGAGTTATATGCTAATGACTTTTGGGCCGTTGTTTTGGCACAGTTGCTATCAAACCACTTTGGAGAGTTCGATCTTTTAGTGAACTGTTGATATGGTATGAATAAACTCATACCAGCTAGTATTAAGTCAATAAAGTGGGACTGGGTAGAATAGACATAACTAGAGAAGAAAGACTGCCACAGAATATTAGCAAGATAGTTTCTAAATCCATCTCGGTTTGCCCTATCAAAGTGCCATCAGGTCACCCTGACGGGTTCAGAACGGGGAGGTTTGGGGGGGCTAACTAATGAGGCTCTGATGAGATTGTGGTCAGAGGACCCAAGTGTTGACAGTATTTCTATCCTGTATTGATCTGGAAAATCTGTCAGGAACAGATCCAAGAGATGGGTATTATGGTCAGGTATATCTGATATTTAGGTTCAATGCTTTACCAACTGCGCAAGATTAAACGATTCTGCAAACAGCTCACACTCTAGACCACCATTGTCAGTCCTGGCAGAATGCGATAACCATTCAACATTATGTGCATTAAAATCACCCAAAATGGTAATTTCAGTGCTAAGGGCAAGGTTAAGGTTACTCAACTGTGTAGATATGGAGTCAAATATACTGGGTTCTGAAGAAGCACTGGGGAAGCAATAGACTACACAGATACATTTGGTAATATTTAGATAATTTGGTTTATACAATGAGTAATCCTTGTTACGGAAGTTCGTGACGAGATGGTAACCAGGAAAACAGAATGGAGATATTCTGGTAAAGGGAGAGATCTGTGGTTCTGTGAAGAACAAGGTCAGAGGGGACATGGACTGTAGGAAAATATGAACTGAATTTAGATTGGTGCTCAGATCATGGATAATGGTGAAGAATAAGGCAGCACCTGCACTTCTCCACTGACGAGCATGAATGTGATCTGGAACAGTTGCTGCTGGCACAGTCGCTTGATGGCAACCGGGAGGACCTTGTGCTGCTAGCCCTACCCTGCCAGTGGTGGCAATCCGAGATAACACTTCGTTTGCTAGTTATAATGCTGTGACTATTGCTAAAGGGAGTGCAAAAAGAAGGAGTGATATCTTACATCAGCCCTCAGGACTAGTTCCTGACCATCCCCCTTTGCTGAACTTTTTCAGTGTCTCAGTTACACAGAGAGTAGGCCAGCATGCTCTCCAATACAAATTTCTCTAACTATCTACACCAAACTACATGCACAGTACACACTACACTTCCTTTTCCAAAAATCAAAAAACAAACCATGGCGTCTCATCACCCAGCCTCGGAGTCCCCAGGGGGGGAGACCACAAATGCCCCCACCTTCCGCCCCTCTCCCGGTGATGACACGAGGTGCCTGGAACCACTGTCTGACTCTCTTCTTCTTCATTTCTGCAACATTCGCGGCCTTTCCTCTAACTTTTGCTCTGTTGAGCACCACCTCTCCTCCTCTAAACCTCACCTTCTCTTTCTAACTGAGACTCAGCTGTCTGAGGCAACTGACAGCAAACCCTTTTCTGTATCCTCCTACTTTCTCTATACTCATTTCAAAGCCAAAGGTGGCTGTTGTGTATATATATGCAACGACTTATCTTGCTCTCGTGATCCTGAACTCGATTCTTCTGAATTCTCTACACTCTGGCTTCGGCTTTCCTGTCATTCTCTGACTATATATATCTGTGCTATTTACTTATCCCCTAATTCTACAGACTATCAAAAATACTTCGACTATCTTACTTCTACGATGGAACACATTCTATTTCTTCTTTCTCTGAAATCTCCGTTCTAGGAGATTTCAATGTTCACCACCACCTTTGGCTCTCCTCTCCTTTCTCTGATCCACCTGGTGAACAAGCCTACATCTTTTCTATCCTTAATGACCTAGAGCAGCTTGTACAGCACCCTACCCGTATCCCAGACCGCCTTGGAGAGAGCTCCAACATACTTGACCTCTTCCTTACAACTAATCCTTCTGCTTACACTGTTAATCTTTTCTCTCCCTTGCGCTCCTCCAATCACAACCTTATTACCTTAACCTGTCCTATCACTCTGGTACGGCCTGTGGACCCTCCAGGGAAACGTTGCCTGTGGCATTTTGGAGCCGCGGACTGGGAGGCCCTCAAGCAGTACTTCTTTGATTTTCCCTGGAATGAATATTGCTTCCATGGCCGGGAGCCATCTTAGTGTGCCTTGAGCATTACGGAGGTTATTCTCTCGGGCATGGAAGCATACATTCCTTTCTCATATCCTTTGACTAAGGCAATAAAGCCTTGGTTTAATCACGCTTGTTCTAATGCTGTCCACAACAAGGAGAGGGCCTACAAAAGGTACCGGAGCCAACCCACCCCTGAATCACATCATCTTTACATTTCTGCCCATAATTGTGCTAAGTCTGTTCTTCGCTCTGCAAAAAATAATTTCATCCGTACTAAATGCTCTCAACTCTCCAACTCGAATTCTTCCCGCTCCTTCTGGCACCTTGCCAAAAACCTTTCTAACAACTTCACCTCATCATCCTTCCCTCCTCTTTTCTACTCTGATGGTTCTGTAGCTATTTCTTCTACTGATAAAGCAGATCTCATCACACAGATTTTCTCCTCCAATTCTACCTTAGACGATTCCGGTGCTGTTCCTCCATCACTTCCCACCTCTGACTTCCTCATGGCTGACATTAAAATTTCTTCAGCTAATGTATTTTCTGCCATCACTGGCCTCAATACTAACAAGGCACATGAGCCTGATGGAGTCCCTCCTGTTGTTCTCAAGAGCTGTGCTACTGTGCTTACACCCTGCCCAGGCAAACTCTTTCGCCTTTGTCTGTCAACTTGTACCTTTCCTTCTCGCTGGAAGTTTGCTCTCATTCAGCCAGTCCCAAAGAAGGGTGACCGATCCCAACCCTCCAACTATCATCCAATTGCTTTAACATCCTGTATTTCAAAAGTTTTCGAGTCAATTCTCAGTAGAAAAATTTTAAGGCATCTTTCCTATCACAACCTTCTTTCTGATCGTCAGTACGGGTTCCATCAGGGACACTCCACTGGTGATCTTCTCATCTACCTTTCAGACTCCTGGTCATCCTCCTTTTGGGACTTTGGCGAAAGCTTTGCCATTGCATTTGACATCTCAAAGGCTTTCGATCGAGTCTGGCATAAATCTTTAATTTCCAAACTGCTCTCTTACGGTTTCTATCCCTCTGTCTGTGCCTTCATCGCTAGCTTCCTTTCTGGTCATTCTATAGCCGCTGTTGTAAACGGCCATCGTTATTCTCCTAGATCTATCAACAAAGGTGTTCCTCAGGGCTCTGTCCTATCACCAACTCTCTTCCTTCTATTCATCAATGACCTTCTAAGTTGTACATCTAACCCTATCCACTCATATGCTGTTGACTCCACCCTTCACCTTTCCATTTGGTTCCCGCAGCGCCCATCTCAGCAGTTACTTCAACAAACAAGGGATGAGGCTATGGCACACCTAATGTCTGATTTGGCTCGTATCTCTGACTGGGGTAAAAATAATCTTGTTGTTTTTAATGCAACAAAGACTCAGTTCTTACACCTATCAACCCGTCAAAATCTTCCACAGGTATCCCCACTAATGTTTAATAATATTCAGATTAATCCTGCATCATCCTTGAACATGCTTGGGGTTTCATTTACTCGGGACTTATCTTGGAAAGATCATATTACATCTCTTGTAAAATCTGCTTCCAAGAGATTGGGTGTGCTAAGCCGACTCCATTCTTTCTTTACTCCTGCACAATTGTTGACTCTATACAGGGGTTTTATCTGCCCCTGTGTGGAGTACAACTCTCATGTGTGGGGAGGCTCCCCACACACAGCTCTTCTCAATAGGGTGGAGTCAAAGGCTTTTCGTCTCATTAACTCTCCTCCTCTTACTGACTCCCTTCAACCTCTGTCGCTTCGCCACACTGTTGCATCATTATCTCTTTTCTATCGCTGCGTTAATGGTCACTGCTCCTCTGAATTGTCTGCATGCTTTCCTTCACCTCTATGACGGGTGCGTAGCACCCATCAAGCAGCAAAATCTCATCCCTTTTCTGTCCAACTCTCTAAAGCAAGAGTTAATCGTTACTCCCAGTCCTCCATTTATGCAACAGGTCAACTGTGGAACTGTCTCCCTCTGTCTGTATTTCCTGCTGCCTATGATCTCCAGTCTTTCTAACGCATTGTGTCCAGGCATCTCGAAATGAATGGATCTTGAATTTGGCTCTCTATCGTATTTTGTTTTTCTCTTGGAGGGAACTCTTATTGCGGGCTCATGGCCTTTGGTTCCTTCTTCCTTGCATAAAAAAAAAAATCTATGTGCATGTAGTGTAGTGTAGACAGTTGAAGGTAGAGGTATTAAGAGACTCTGCTGGCGTACTCTCTTTGTAAGTGAAAGCACTGAAAATGTTCAGCAAAGGGAGTTGGTCAGGATCAAGCCCTGAGGGCTATTGAAACGGGAGCTGCAACTCTCCCTGTCACCAGCTTGCCATCCACCTGGGGAGTACTGCCCTGTACGACTGGATGATCCGAATGTCACCTAATTTTCCATGAGAAATTAATGCTAGAACCACCATACTCTGTGGACATGTAGACTGTAATGACCTAAGATGACATGCACAAGACCAGTGACCTTGACCTTGCCTTGAGTAAAAAATTGGGACTTCCGGATATTACGGTTGCCACCTAATTTTCCATGAAACATTAGAGCCCGAGCCACCAAACTTGGTGGACTCATAGACTGTGATGACCTAAGGTGAAATACACAAGATCAGGGTATATATATATATATATATATATATATATATATATATATATATATATATATATATATATATATATATATATATATATATATATATATATATATATATATATATATATATATATATATATATATATATATATATATATATATATATATATATAGCCAGACGCCTCAATCCCGTTCGGGGTTGCCACAAACAAATCGCCTCCACGTTGCCCTGTCCCCCGCCATTTCACTGCCCTGCTCCCAACTCACACCCCCCTCTCTCATATACCTCTCCACCCCATCCCTCCATCTCATCCTCGGTCTCCTCCTCCCTCTTCCCCCCTCCACCTCACTCACATACATTCTCTTCGTCAGACTCACTCTACAGCCTCTCCACATGGCCAAAACACCTCAGTGTATTCCTCCTAACGCTTCCTTTCACATCCACATCCACACCACAACGCTCCTTTATATATTCATTTGTCAGCCTGTCTCTCCATGTGACTCCACAGGCTCCTCTTAAATAATTCATTTCCACTGCTCTCACTCCTGACTTGTGTCCTTACGTCCAAGTTTCACTTCCATATGTTAGAGTTGGTAGCACAATACTGTCATGTAGTAACTTTTTCACTTCCATGCTCACTTCCCTGCTTCTTATCACTGCTTTCAAGGAACCAGCAACCTTTCTTCCCTGCTGTACCCTTTCAAGCACTTCACCCTCCAAACCTCCATCCTTACTCATCACGCTACCCAAGAACTTAAACGTACTCACATTTTCCAATTCCACACCATCCAACCTTGCTGTACATTCACTGACTACACCTCTCTCAGAGACTATCACTTTACTCTTCCCTACATTCACCTTTAGATTCCGTTTCTTACACACTCTCCCAAACTCATCCACCAAGCCTTGCAGCTCTCCTTCGTCTTCACTCAACAACACAGTATCATCTGCAAACAACAGTACAGGGAGTTTCCAAACACTGCCCTCTTTAACCAGGGCCACTCCAACATCCACTACCCTACCTTGTACCTCTTTTATTACCCCATCAGAGTACAGATTGAACAACCAAGGAGACATGACACATCCCTGTTTCAACCCAACCTTCAGAAAGGAAAATTCACTTAGTTCACCATCCACACGCACTGCGGCCTTAGTACCATCATACTCTTCACAGCATTCAACAGCATCCCATCTACTCCATATATTCTTAATATTTCCACAATCCTTGTCTATCCACCCTGTCATATGCTTTCTCCAAATCCATGAAAGCCGCATACAACTTCTTTCCCATCTATAGAAACTTTTCCACTAAAGATCGAAGAATGAATATCTGATCTACACAACCTTTTCCCTTCCTAAAGCCTCCATGTTCTTCTCCAACTAATTCCTCTGTTCTTTCTCTAACTCTCTCAATAAGTATCATACCATACACTTTTCCTATTATACTAAGAAGACAGATGCCACTATGATTACCACACACTTCTTTTTCCCCTTTTCCTTTGTACAAGGGAATAATTATACCTGACTTCCAATCCTCCGGGACTCTACAGTACCTTCCTCCCAGGCCAATCTGCACATTTTCCACATCCATTCTACTACTATCTCTCCCCCATACTTCAGCATTTCACCACACACTCCATCAATTCCTGCGGCTTTCCGTAATTTAACTTTCTTTAATGCTTCCCCAACTTCAATCCTACTGATTTCTTCCTGTCTTTTCACCTCCCTCCTTCTCCCAGCCATTCCCCAGGCACTTATACTCGCATTATTTCCATCTTCTATGTTCAACAATTCCTTAAAGTGTTCTCTCCATCTGCTCACTTTTTCTTCCTTCTTCACTAGTAATCTACCATATATATATATATATATATATATATATATATATATATATATATATATATATATATATATATATATATATATATATATATATATACATATATATATATATATATATATATATATATATATATATATATATATATATATATATATATATATATATATGCATGGGCAGGATCCCACTGCTACCTGGTGCGTCGCTGGGTGACGGATAGGGGAATGCCTTGTAGATAAACGAGGTACCGTCTTAGACGGCGCGGACCATGGGACTTCCTCTAGATATATAGGGCTCCACCGAATATAACGAATAAGGTGGCAAAAAAATTACATCTCATCAGAAACTATGTGGCACAGAGGTGAGATTATTTGCCACAATCCTCCCAACCAAACATAAGTTCTATTGCAAATGATTTGACGGGCGTTCCTGTTGGAACATTGTCTACTAAAGGTCCAACTGCAACGCCTCCTGTGCTTACGGGCAGTGTATCACCGAAAGTGAGTAAGCACTCTGTTGGAAAATTAGATTCTTGGATGTTAAACAAACTGATATCGATGAAGATCTATGTATACAATGTAAGAAGCCTCGCAGAAGATTATAAACTTGATAACCTGATGACTGAACTGGAAAACATTAGTTGGGATATTGTAGGGTTGAGTGAGATCCGCAGAAAAGGAGAAAAAGTAATTCAGCTCGAAGACAGCAAACACCTATTTTACTACAGAGGAAAGGAAAATGAAAGAGTTAGTGGTGTACGATTTTTAAATAACAGTAACCCTGCAGACAACATTGTTAAATTCAGCAGTGTATCTGACAGAGCAGCATTTGTTGTCATTAGACCATGCAAGAAATATACCATGAAAGTCACACAAGTATATGCATCAACTTCTCAAAGCCCAGATGAAGAAATAGAAACATTCTATGATGACATCTCCCAGATTATGGAAGAAGAAAAGACAACATATACTCTACTCATGGGAGACTTCAATGCAGAAGTAGGGAAGTCGAAAAATGGGAAAATTTGGAGTGGGAGAAAGGAATGAAAGAGGAGATGTGCTGGTAAATTTTGCTGAAATGTTTAACATGAGAATAATGAACACATTCTTCCACAGAAGAACAGGAAGAAAGTGGACCTGGAGAAGCCCAAATGGAGAAACAAAGAATGAAATCGACTTCATTATAGCAGATAAGAATAACACGATCACAAATGTCACAGTTATCAACAAAGTAAATATAGGTAGTGATCATAGAATGGTGGGTTGCACAGCTAGATTCAATTTCAGAAATGAAAGAAAGAAGATGATTAAAGATAAAAAGATATGCCCAATTATAGTAAACGAAAACAAAGCAGCCTGTCAGTTGGAAATAAGGAACAGATTTCAGGCTCTAAGTAATGCTGAATGTGACATTGATGAGCTGAATGACAGACTAACAAAAGTGCTAAGAGAATTAGCAGAGGTAGTAGGAAAACCTAATACAACTAAAGCCAAGAAGTATTGAGAAAAGACACTCGAGCTTATGAATAAACGAAAGGAAAGGAAAGTAAAGACAAAGAAAGATGAAATAGAACGAGGAGAATTAAATAAGCTTATCAACAATAGACAAAGATAAGAAAAAAAGAAGGAGAGGCATGGATCAGATCAAAGAAACCATCAAAAATAGAAAATGTCTGAAACAGGTCCGAAGCAAAATGGCACTAGGAAAGCAACAAATGACATCACTGAATGAAAAAAACGGTGAAATCATTAAATGCAGGGATAAGATGATGAAGAGAGTTGAAGAATTTTACAAAGAACTGTATGCATCAAAGACAGTAGTACCAATAACTAACTTTTCAGTTGACATAAGTGAAATACCTGAGGTAGCGCCAGACGAAGTATATATTTGTCTTAAAAATAAGAAAAGAGGAAAGGCTCCGAGAGAAGATGGAATAGCAACAAATTTACTTCTGGATGCCGGAGTAGAAGTACAAAATAGGCTTGCTCACTTATTTACCCACTGCATAAAACAGAAGAAAATTCCCAAGACATAGTGTAAATGCAATCGTTATTATACTCTACAAAAAAGGTGACTCAAAAGATCTTAGTAACTATCGATCCATTAACTTATTATCAGTCATTTACAAACTCTTCACTAAAGTCCTTACGAACAGAATAACAACAATTTTGGAGGAAAGCCAACCTCGTGAACAGGCAGGATTCCGCAGCGGGTATTCGACCATTGATCATCTACATACAATGAACCAGCTAATTGAGAAAACTATAGAATATAATAAACCACTGTGCATAGGTTTTGTTGATTACGAAAAGGCTTTCGACTCAGTGGAGCACATAGCAAATACAAATTCATTGCGAGAACAAGGAGTGAATGAGAACATTGTAAACCTGCTCGAAAACATATATAAAGAGGGAACTGCTACAGTTAAATTACATAAGGACTCAGAAAAAATTAAGATTGAGAAGGGCGTGCGTCAGGGAGATACAATTTTACCAAAATCATTTACAGCATGCTTAGAAAGTATTTTCAGAAAGCTAGACTGGGAAAACAAAGGAGTGAACATTGATGGAGAAAAGCTAAACCATTTAAGATTTGCAGATGACATTGTCCTAATCTCAGAAACAGCGGAGGCATTGCAAGAAATGTTAAATGACCTGAACAGAGAAAGTCTGAAAGTAGGACTGAAGATGAACCGAAGTAAAACTAAAGTACTGTTTATTCCACAAACTCCAAAGAGCGTCATCACAATAAGCGATGAAATTCTTGAAGAAGTTGAGGAGTACAACTACCTGGGACAAGAAATAAAACTAACGAAGGATCATGATAGCGAAATAAAAAGACGCATTGCAATTGGATGGAAAGCTTTCGGTAAACATAGAGACATTATGAAAAGTAGCTTGACAGTTAGTATGAAACGGAAAGTATATAACGAATGCATAATTCCAACTATGACGTATGGTTGTGAGACTTGGAAACTAACAAAATCAATGGAAAATAAATTAATCCGTTCTCAGAGAGCAATGGAAAGGTCAATGTTGGGAATATCTTTAAGAGACAGGAAAAGATCAACTTGGGTGAGAGAGCATACTAAAGTCAAAGATATTGTGGGGGTTATAAAGGAACAGAAATGGAGGTGGACAGGCCATATAGCAAGAATAAGGGGTAACCGATGGAGCAAGAGCCTTACTGACTGGACACCAAGAGAATGTAAGCGTAGCAGGAAAAGGCCAGCAAGGAGATGGAGAGATGAGACAGAGATATATGCAGGGAAAACGTGGCAAAGATTGGCTTAGTCAAGGAATTCGTGGAAAAGGTTGGGGGAGGCCTTTGTTCAGCAGTGGACTAGTTATGGCTGATGATGATGATTATATATATATATATATATATATATATATATATATATATATATATATATATATATATATATATGTATATATATATATATATATATATATATAGATATATATATATATATATATATATATATATATATGTGTGTGTGTGTGTGTGTGTGTGTGTGTGTGTGTTTGTGTGTGTGTATATATATATATATATATATATATATATAGAGAGAGAGAGAGAGAGAGAGAGAGAGAGAGAGAGAGAGGATGGAAGTAATGCGAGTATAAGTGGCTGGGGAATGGCTGGGAGAAGGAGGGAGGTGAGAAGACAGGAAGAAATCAGTAGGATAGAAGCTGTGGAAGCAATGAAGAAACTTAAATCGGGGAAAGCCCCAGGAATTGATGGAGTGTGTGGTGAAATGCTGAAGCATGGGGGAGAGATAGTAGTAGAATGGATGTGGAAGATTTGCAGATTGGCCTGGGAGGAAGGTAGAGTCCTGGAGGATTGGAAGTCAGGTATAATTATTCCCTTGTACAAAG
This sequence comes from Coenobita brevimanus, assembly GCF_032717465.1. Lineage (NCBI taxonomy): Eukaryota > Metazoa > Arthropoda > Malacostraca > Decapoda > Coenobitidae > Coenobita > Coenobita brevimanus. Next base: position 14,144,168 of record NC_136973.1, on the reverse strand, counting down.
GAAAAGGGGAAAAAGAAGTGTGTGGTAATCATAGGGGCATTTGTCTTCTTAGTATAATAGGAAAAGTGTATGGTAGGATACTTATTGACAGAGTTAGAGAAAGAACAGAGAAATTAGTTGGAGAAGAACAGGGAGGCTTTAGGAAGGGAAGAGGTTGTGTAGATCAGATATTCATTCTTAGATCTTTAGTGGAAAAGTTTCTAGAGAAGGGAAAGAATTTGTATGCGGCTTTCATGGATTTGGAGAAAGCATATGACAGGGTGGATAGACAAGGATTGTGGAAAGTGTTAAGAATATATGGAGTAGATGAGAAGTTGTTGAATGCTGTGAAGAGTATATACGATGGTGCTAAGACTGCAGTGCGTGTGGATGATGAACTAAGTGAATTTTTCTCTCTGCAAGTTGGGTTGAAACAGGGATGAGCCATGTCTCTATGGTTGTTCAATCTGTGCATGGATGGGGTAATAAAAGAGGTACAAGGTAGGGTAGTGGATGTTGGAGTGGCCCTGGTGAGATAGGATAGTGTTTGGAAACTCCCTGTACTGTTGTTTGCAGATGATACTGTGTTGTTGAGTGAAGACGAAGGGGAGCTGCAAGGCTTGGTGGATGAGTTTGGGAGAGTGTGTAAGAAACGAAATCTATATGTGAATGTAGGGAAGAGTAAAGTGATGGTCTTTGAGAGAGGTGAAGTCAGTGAATGTACAGTGAGGTTGGATGGTGAGGAATTGGAAAATGTGAGTACGTTTAAGTACTTGGGTAGTGTGATGAGTAAGGATGGAGGTTTGGAGGGTGAAGTGCTTGAAAGGGTACAGCAGGGAAGAAAGGTTGCTGGGTCTTTGAAAGCAGTGATAAGAAACAGGGAAGTGAGCATGGAAGTGAAAAAGTTACTACATGACAGTATTGTGATACCAACTCTAACGTACGGAAGTGAAGCTTAGACGTTGTTGGAAGGACACAAGTCAAGAGTGAGAGCAGTGGAAATGAGTTATTTAAGAGGAGCCTTTGGAGTCACATGGATTGACAGGCTGACGAATGAGGATATAAAGGAGCGTTGTGGTGTGGATGTGGATGTGATAGGAAGCGTTATGAGGAACACACTGAGGTGGTTTGGCCATGTGGAGAGGATGGAGGGTGAAAGACTGACGAAGAAAGTGTATGTGAGTGAGGTGGAGGGGGGAAGAGGGAGGGGGAGGCCGAGGATGAGATGGAGGGATGGGGTGGAGAGGTATATGAGAGAGGAGGATGTGAGTTGGGAGCATGGCAGTGAAATCGCGGGGGACAGGGCGACTTGGAGGCGATTTGTTTGTGGCCACCCCAAACGGGATTGAGGCGTCTGGCAATATTTATTTATATATATATATATATATATATATATATATATATATATATATATATATATATATATATATGTATATATATGTGTGTGTGTGTGTGTGTGTGTGTGTGTGTACAGTATATATATGCAGTATATATATGCAGTGGTGAAGGGCATGTACGATGATATATAGTGTAACAGCAGTGAGATGTGCAGTAGGAATGAATGAGGGTTTCAAGGTAGGGGTGGGATTGCATCAAGGATCGACTTTGAGCCCCTTGTTGTTTGCAATATTGATGGACAGATTGACAGATGAGATTATACATGAGTCTCCCTGGACATTAATGTTTCTGGACGACACTGTGATATGTAGGCCTAGTGAGAGCCGGGAGGAAGCCGAGGCAGAGCTTGAGAGATGGAGATTTGCACTGGAGAGAAGGAGAATGAAAGTAAGCTGAAGCAAGACTGAGTACATGTGTGTAAATGAGGGAGATGACAGGGGAATCGTGAGGCTGCAAGGTATAGAGGTGGCAAAGGTAGATGAATTTAAATACTTGGGGTCAACTGTTCAAAGTAACGGAGAGTGTGATAGAGGAGTAAAAAAGAGAGTGCAGGCTGGATGGAGTGGGTGGGGAAAGATGACAGGAGTGATCTGTGGCGGAAGGGTCTCTGCAGAAATGAAAGAGAAAGTTTAAATAACTGTAGTGAGGCCAGCCATATTGTACGGAATGGAGACGGTACTACTGACAAAAAGACAGGAGGCAGAGTTGGAGGTTGCAGAATTGAAGATGTTGCGTTTTTCAACAGGAGTGACGATGTTGCACAAAATTAGAAATGAACATATTAGAGTCACAGCGCATGTATGTCAGTTTGGGGACAAAGCTGGAGAGGCGAGACTGAGATGGTTTGGACATGTGCGGAGGAGGGATGAGGAGTATGTCGGGAGGAGGATGCTGGAAATGGAGTTACCAGGCAGGAGAAAATGAGGAAGGCCAAAGAGAAGGTTTACGGATGTAGTGAAGGAGGATATACGGGTGGCAGGTGTAAAAGAAGAAGATGCAGAAGACAGAGTAAGATGGAGACGGGTGATCCGCTGTGGCGACCCCTAGAGGGAGAGAAGATAAGAATCTATCTATCTATCTATCTATCTATCTATATCTATCTATCTATTTATATCTATCTATCTATCTATCTATCTATCTATCTATATATATATATATATATATATATATATATATATATATATATATATATATATATATATATATATAATTATCTATGCACACACACACACACACACACACACACACCCGTCACCACTCTTCCTTCCCGCAATGACATCGCCATCACGTGTCTCTCGCTTCATCATTTTCATCCTGACTCCTCTTCCTCTCTAAACTTGGGGTAAGGTAGGGTCCTTAAAGCAAGAAAAGAATACGACAGAGAGAGAACTAATGAGCAGCATCTTCAGCGAAATGGGCTACATACCCGTTCATTTGCCATTTAGCTACTGGAATCCTTATTCTGCCTCAAACGCATGAAGATCAGCACCTAAAAATAAACAAGAAGTGATTCCCTTTACCTGTCAGGCAAGGTCAGTCCGACAACTAACTCACTCCCGTCAATTCACTTACCTCGACTTCATACCTCGCTTTTTCACATGCTAATTTACCATATCCATCCACCATCTTTTTGGATTACCACGCCCCCTCCTACCTTCAGAGTCGAATACAGATACCAATCTCATCACCCTACTTTTATCTTTTCTCAGCTTACTGTATCATCTGAGTACACTTTCTCCAGCTCTACTGTCATGATACTTCCTAACTCCATGTCTTTCACTAATCACATTACACTCTAACTTACGCACTTCACATAATTGAGTTCCTTAATAATCCAATTTCCACTGCTCTTACTCATCATTTTTCGCTCTCATGGCACACTAAAATCGCAGACTCATATCTTAATGTGGGCACCAAAACAGCTTTATGTAATCCTCTGTTTAGTATCAAGGCCCTAAAAGCACCAGTCACTTTCTTCCTTGTGCTCCTCAACTTTCCACACTCTTTGATCAGTTACCTCTCTTTTCATTTATTGTACCAAGGAAAATGCAAATTCCCTTGCCAATTGAAGTCACTCTTCATTCACCATCACATCACAATGGGAATCAGCTTCTTAAAGAGACATCACTTTTCTCTCATCATCAGTAATCATCAAAGCACGACGCTCACAGACCTAAACAATACTGCAACTGTACGGAAACCATGTGTTTGTTACCAGCAAGCAACACTCACCTGTACACATCAGATTTGAGTTATTCCATTATGTACCATTCATTACCATCTCTCTCTCTCTCTCTCTCTCTCTCTCTCTCTCTCTCTCTCTCTCAACTTATTCTTACTTCTCAATACCCCTTACTGTGTGTGTGTGTGTTTGTGTGTGTGTGTGTGTGTGTGTGTGTGACTTATTCTTCTCAGTACTCTCTCTCTCTCTCTCTCTCTCTCTCTCTTCACACACACACACCGGTACAGTGTAGAACCACGCTGACATCACACTTCTTGTCTCACTCCAGCACTGACTTTGAACCATTCAGTGCCCACCATTCCTAACACATGTGTCATCCTTGTCATCAAAACTCTTGGCATCATTCACATGATGCGTCAGTGCCACAAATACCTTGCAGTTCTTTTCACAAGCTTTCTCTACTGTGTGTTTCATTTCACATACTAGTTTCGTACTTCCCCTACCACACTTGAAGCCACGCTGTTCATAATTCATCAGATATTCCGGTGCATTCATCACCTACCACTCCTAAAGCCTCGCAGTTCATAATTCATCAGATATTCCGGTGCATTCATCACCTTCTCTAGCAATATTATTTCAAATACCTTTCGTACAACCATCTGCAGCCATACAGTGTGATATTTTCCCACGTATTTTGATCACCTTTGTTTCTGTACCAACATAATCAAAGTCTTCTTCCACTTGGCTGGTGCAATGGCAGTCATCCAATCTGTCATACATATTTCCAACTCTTCATGCTCTCGTTTTACTCTTAATAATCTCTGTATACACCTCATCAACACCTAATGCCCTTCTATTTTTCATCCTTTACACAGCATTCCTCACATCTGATAATGTCACTTTTCCGGCACCATACTTTCATTAGTGGCTGGATGAATCACTCTGGCGTGATAATCAAAGACGATGAATATAATCCACACTTGTTGAAGAAGAATAGATTTACCAAACAGCTCCTGTGGACACTGCCAGCAACTTCAGTGGTCAAGATAGAAGGAAGAAATAGCATGCTGGCAATACAAGGGCTTTTAATTGGCTGAGAAGTTAGTGGCTATTTCGTTTTTTTCTGTACTTGGACACTTCATGAACAAGATACTTTTATGCTTTTGCTTGAATACGTTGGCTTCATGATGCTTCGAAACTGACTCGAGTAAAAACAATTAAATGAAATTATACTCCAAATTAAGTACCGAAGGTGGGTACGTTACTACTCTGCTCATTTCACATACCAGTAGTTCAGTGGCACAAAAAGACAATATAACATTCTTTCCACAGCCCCTCCCGTGACTAACACCATTCTATACATCGGAGTGGGGGAATTGGCCAGCAGGAGCTGCATTTCCTTCACTTGACCCTAGATTTTAGGCCTCCTGTCGTTATTTCATATAGTTCAGTCGTAGCTACATCCTTTCCACAGCAATTTTTGATGACTAGTGTTAATCGTCTGGTATAGTTCAGCATTCACGTAGGACAGATGGCAATTTTACGTCTGGTTAGTGTAAATATAGTACAGTGGATCAGCAGTGTTTATAAGGAATGTTGAAAAATAGTGTTGTTCCTGTGCATGCTCTGGTACACGAAAAAGTGCGTTGGTTGAACTGCAACATATTGCATTTACCGTCAGCTGATGTTATCATGTTGATTCACTGACAGCTGGTCCTATCGTGTTAGATTCGCCGTCAGCTGGTATTATTGTGTTGGATTAGCCGTCAGCTGGAATTACCATATTGGATTCACCTTCAGCTGGTATTGTCAGGTTCGATTCTCCTTCAGGTGATATTAACATTTTGGAGTCACTGTCATCTGGTATTATCATACTGGATTCACTGTCAGCTGGTATTATCATATTGGATTCACTGTCATCTGGTAATATCATGTTGGATTCACTGTCATCTGGTATTATCATGTTGGATTCACTGTCATCTGGTATTATCATGTTGGATTCACTGTCATCTGGTATTATCATGTTGGATTCACTGTCAGCTGGTATTATCATGTTGGATTCACTGTCATCTGGTAATAGCTTGTTGGATTCACTGTAATCTGGTATTATCATATTGGATTCACTGTCATCTGATACTGTCATGTTGGATTCACTGTCATCTGGTAATAGCATATCACCGTCAGCTGGTATTATGTTGCGTCCTCTGTCCGCTGGTACAGTTTCAACACCATAGACCTCCTGTTGTGAAGGGGCAGAGATTTCCCTTAAGATGAATGTAACTGTGTACAGTAGCAAGAATATCATCCCAATAGGCGACGATGGGCAGCTCTAAGCGGGCCTGTCGAGTTTTAGCCACCTCTGTTCAGCCTGTACACACAAAGGAGGACCCTTATCAGATTATAAATACCATCTCTTGCCTCTCTCTGGACACAAACTAAACCACCAAGACAAAAGAAATAAGTCGACACTTGCATAAACACAATAACATCAAAACCTGAAAAAAATCATATTCTTTTTTTTTATGAAACATCTCATATTATATACTGATTTTGTTCGTAATACACATATCTAGTCATTTCAAATCATTTCAGCACTCTTGATTTTTTTTTGGGGGGGAGGGGGTGATATTCCTTAGTGCAGTGATTTTTCTCTCCTCTGCTTATTTTTCACCGGCGTGTACACAGTCATTTTGCGAAATTTTCGCACTTCATTGCAACAATAGGGTGGATTAAGGAAGCTAAAAATCACAATACCAGGAGCGCCAGACGTTTCTCTTCAATTTGGTAAGAAAAAAAAATCTGTTTTCGAAATTTGAAAAAAATAGCTCTGGGGCCAGCCACAATTTCCGGACCCACTGCCACGGAGGGGCTAAGTGGGCCGTTGCTAGGCAACGAGCAGTTGCCTAGCGTCCAACACCTTGCAGACAAAACTAGGTCATAGGCTGGTAACACTGTACAGGTTTGGTCAGAATCGGTTAATAATGCCTGCCACAATTAAACAAGACTGCAAGGGACACTGAGGCCAATCTTTGCAAGGTTGCCACTCGAAAACTAGGAGAGACAGGCGAGAACTGGTTGGAACACTTCCGAAGTGGAATGACCTCAAGATTACGCCTAAAGAAGCCATAGCTTTCTATGCTCTTTAGTAATGCTTCTACAGCTCAAAACGGGGAAAGTACAAAAAAAATTGCTTTCTCGATTGTTGCCAGGCAATGAGTGGTTGCCTTGAAACCAAAACCTCGCGGACACAACTAGGTCATAGGCTGGTCATTTTTTCCAGGTTTTGTTGGGATCGATTAATTCTAAAGGGTAGAAGTGCCTGCCACATCTTAAAGTACAACAAAGAAAATGTGACTAACAATAAGAGCAGCATGATCTAGCCAACACTCAAGTCACTGATCTATTATCTCTTCTTTTATTGGTCCATGAGGACAGTGAGATTCTCAGGATGATGTAGATTGCTTGGTCCAGAAGCTGAAGGTGTGAGTGACCAGTCGCTCACCCCAGGGTGAGATAATTTGAGAAAAGAAGTTTGTAATGCTTGTTATTTTATGCATGCTTGTCCTCACTTTTTCAGGGGCAGTGTATACGTGCAGCTGCCATACACCAGCCTTGATGGTTACCCGCAGCGAGTCGCGTCTTGGAATCCAGTGTCTGGATTAATCAGCACATCCTTCCTCCCGTTGTTCCCTGAAAAGTTTAAAACGTAAGCGTATCAGTTTAATTTTATAGGTAACCATAGCAGAAGCACATTACCTTATCAGCTCCACTTCCTGACAGTCTTTTATATTTTTCTGGTTATTACTGGGGTGGCAAGTGAATGTTTCATGTTAGTTTTTTTCCCTATTGTTTTTAGCCATGTCCCTGCTGCGGTGTCATCTGTTTCTCGAGGGTAATGACGGTACACTCAATGATACGTCCCAGTCGCTCTTTAATATCTCTTCCCAACGTTACATTTTAACCTTACCTAACCTAACTATACCTAACCTAGCGTATCCTAGCAGTTTAACCTAACCTAGCCAAGCAGTTTAACTTAACCAAGATTAGAGTAAGTTTTAGGAAGTTCGCCACTACAAACGTCGGTAATGTATAAGGAACATGGTGATAAAAAGAAGAAAGAAAACAATTGAAAACATTTGTTTACCATCCAAAAATAGTCGGGAAATAATACAGAAAACAAACTGGAATAATAGCAGCTGACTTGGTAAGGTCCTTTCACTGCCTAAAGTAAAATGTACATTTACCGATATATTAACTACTGATTTATAACAACACAGGAAAAAAAAAAGAATAACTGATAACTCTATCAGACATTGATCTAACAATTCAGGTTGGGAAGAGCCATTGTAATGAGGAGGTTAGAAAGAATGTTTTAAGCACCCTACCCTAGACAAATATTCATGGGTAGAAAAACATGCTATCTCTGATTCATTTTATCCACCTAAGGGTTAGACACAGCATTTATTAATAACCATAGGTGTTCTAAAAATGTCCATTAAAAAAAAAAAAAAACAGGGCTTGACATCCAAACTGAAGGCATCTCTTCACTCCGATGACATATTTTGTTTTCTTGTATCCTATAGTACATATAAAAAAAAAATGTCCTGCTCGTGTGAATATAATGGTAGGTAAGTAGGAGGCATTACATGCCAGTATACCGTACGTCATCGGAGTTAAGGGCAGTAAGTATACCACTGCCAGTCCAGAAACATACTATAGCGCGTTTATTTCCACCTGACAAACATATTTGACCTCTTTCAGCTCGGTTGTTGGCGGCCATGTGCAGTCAGACTGAATGGTACTCTTTGGAGCATTCGTTCATTACATACCTCTTCCCGACATTCGTTGGGTCTAACAAACCCATTTTTGGAAAAATGAAAAAGCACATTTATAATCAAACTTTAATGGATCTGAAGAAATACACACAAAATTGAACCTTTCTACTTTAATCTGAAGCCCCAAATAACTCACTTAAAAGAACACCTACTTCTTCAGGGGTGACCAAAGAAAAACACGAAAAATGGCAAAACTTACCATAGGGGTTTAGAGTAAAATCTAATAACCTTATAAGAATAATACTTCGCTTCACATTCTTACAGGTCCCTAAAGAATCTGCTGTGGCCACCACACCCCTCTGGCACATTCATTTACTGTGATAGAGGCAAAAAAAAAAAAAAAGGACCATACTTTGGGTTTGGTACCCCCCCAAATAGATATGTGGAAAAACACCCATAGAGCCAAGCTACACTACCTTCCCTGCCCATTATTAGACAAATGCTGAAGGTATTGGAGCAGGCATCCACGCTTCCCCTGAAACCATGCAGTTATTACATTATTGGCATAGCGTCGGGTCTGACACACCCAACGGATGCCCAGAAGGGTTACCTTGGCATGTAACCAAGGAGACTTGCTCCTACTGCATAAATAACAGTGAATTTCATGCCAGCATAACATAGCTTTCAAATTGTAGGAGTGGCGCAGTCCCATTAGGTAAAGACAATCCCCCATAATTCCAGTCTTCTTTAAACCAGCCATAATATCAGTCTTCTTCAAACCAGCCATACTCAGTCTTCTTCAAACCAGCCATACTCAGTCTTCTTCAAACCAGGCCTTAATATCAGTCTTCCTCAAACCATCCATAAATTCAGTCTTCTCCAAACCAGCCATAATCTACCTTCATCTCTCTCCTCCCAGAATGCCACACAGGCCACATTTGCGGGTGTCCAACGTGGTGCTGCCCTCATTTGTCCGGGTGGTTGACGACCCTAACTCGCCTGGTGGGAAGCGGACCATTGTAGAAAATCCCGTGCTGACCCTGCTGGAGACCATCGCTGAGTACATCAACTTTACGTGGGTAAAGTGTACTTGCACTCCTGTTATAATCACATAGTTCTTATTTTTTCCAACACATTTTCTGGACTCAGATACAAAGCGCACTTACGATTTTTTCCCTGTCGTAAGTAAGGTTTTGATTTGCAGGAAGGATAAGGAGGCTGTCGAATCTACTTCTGTCTCCTGTTTTAGCTTCACAAATTACAGTAATCTTTACTACGAAACGAAAACTACTGCATATATCTATATCTATCTATATCTATATCTATATCTATCTATCTATTTATCTATTTCTCTCTCTCTCTCTCTCTCTCTCTCTCTCTCTCTATATATATATATATATATATATATATATATATATATATATATATATATATATACATACATAAAGAGAGAGAGAGAAAGAGAGAGAGAGAGAGGAAAGGTATATGGAAGAATTATTGTAAAGTAGGAGAGATATCAAAAGTCCTGGTGGGCGATGAACAGGATGGCTTTAGGTGTGTCAGAGGATGTGTGGATCAAATATTTGGAGTGAGACAGATAGTGGAGAAGGTTTGTGAAAAGGACTATAAAGTGTTTATGGCATTCATGGATCTGGAAAAAGCATACGACAAAGAAGACAGAGAAGGATTGTGGAAGGTTTTGCGCTTGTACGGTGTAGATGGTAAGCTGCTAGGAGCTGTCAAGAGTTTTTATGATGGTAGTGAAGCATGTGTAAGGGTAAACAGGCATCTAAGTCAATGGTTCACGATCGGTGCGGGCGTGCGACATGATTGTATGATGTCCCCATGGTTGTTCAATACATATATATATATATATATATATATATATATATATATTGTTACATAGCCTATGATTTCATCATCCTTTGTGTAATTTTAACGCACAGTATGCTGCATGTTTGATCACGAGCGTGTTCTGCCTCAGTCCCCCCTTCTACAGTTATAGTAGAGTAAGTCGTCCTTTCTGTTGTTCAGAGTAGGAGTGTCAGCTCTTTGTCCCCTATGGCTTCATTTGTGCGTCCTTCTTACAAGTTGTATCAAGCTCTGCTGGCCCCTATATAATGAGCTCAGTCTCTACATTATTGCCACTTAGATCTACTCCTCATTTTGTTCACATCTCTGTCCTCCCCTGTACAGTTATTATTGTGAGTGCTCAGGAACTCTTCAACCATCTAGCAGCTGTGTAATTTGAGTATAACTGTTATTGCATTTTTTCTTGTACTGTGTAGCGTAAGGTGTTGATTTGTAGGCCTAGTGAGTTTTTGTAATTCATGTGGTCAGTCACTGTTAATAATAGTTTGTATCTGTAATAATTTATCTTGCATTAACTGAGCATTACCCAGTGTATTTTCATTTTATCAGGGCTGACTTAGATAAATTTACTCATGCTAATTTCGTGTTAATAGAGGCTATTGCAGTTAACCATATATTTAACCTGTTTTTGCCATTACATTATCCTTACGAGTCCTGAATGTTTTGTTGTTAGTTTGAGCATTAAACTTTAACTTGTAATTTTACCTAACTCTTTTGTTTTGAACCTGGAACTTTACGGGACAGTAGTGATTTTTAGTATTCTCACTTAAAGTGTACATTATCTTTCTCTGTTCCGTAACATAAATATGGCGACCTCTTATCAGGATATTCAGGATATTATCATAAGGATATTGCTTGATATTTTGTGACTGTGATTTATTCATGATGTCTACTATTACTACGCTTGATGAAGCCAAAGATTTTTTGTCAAATGTGCAAACAGTGTGTGATGTAGAAAACAGAACAAAGAATGAACTTAAGCTTGTTGCTCAACAATTGGGAATTGCAGTTCACTCTCATCATTCTAAAGATCAAATTGTTGGCATGATTAATAAAAGCTTGTTTAATGTAACTCCTCCAAATGAGCAAACGCAGATTGAAATAGCTAAGTTACAGCTAGCCCTGCAGGAGGCTCGTCATTAGGAGGCTGAATTTCAAGCAAATGCTAAGGAGGCTGAATCTCAGGCTCGGATTCAGGAGGCACAGATACAGGCTCAGGCACAAATTGAACTAGCTAGGATTCAGGCAGACCATGAGTATCGCATGAAATAAGGTGGAACTGGATCATCTAGCTCTGATGATTTTGATGTGGCTAAAAATGTTAAACTTGTCCCTCCTTTTAATGAATCTGATTTAACAAAGTATTTTCAGTTGTTTGAGAGGGTAGCTACAGGTTTTAATTGGCCCAAAGAGTATTGGCCAGTACTCCTTCAAACTGTTCTCACCGGTAAAGCTCAAGTAACTTATGCATCTTTGCCTCAGGATCAATCTGATAATTATGATGTAGTTAAGAGCTTGATTCTTAAGGCCTATGAGCTTGTTCCTGAAGCCTATAGAGTAAAATTTAGGACAACTTACAAGCAAGATAAGCAATCCCATGTTGAGTATGCAAAAATCAAAGAAGATCTGTTAGAGCAGTGGTTAAATTCTAAGAATGTGGATTCTGATTTTGGTAAATTTAAGCAGATGATTTTGCTGGAGGACTTCAAGAGGTGTATTTATAAAGATGTAAGCCTATATCTTGATGAGAGAAGAATAGATAATTTGTCTGATGCTGCAGTTTTAGCTGATGAATATGTTCTCACTCACAAGAGATATTCTAGAGCAAGAAGGAAAGCTGAGAGTAAGTACGTTGCCTCTACTTAGAGTACAGGTAACAAGAAAGAGAATAAGGATGATGTTTCTCAGGAAGTAAATACCAGCTTCACCTATAGATTTCAGAAAAGTAAATGTACTTATTGTAGTAAGCTTGGTCATATTACGGAGAAATGTTTCAGGAGACAGCGTGATGTGAACAAAAAGGAGTCTTTAAACATTCAGTCAATTGGTCTAGTGTCCACCCATGAGAGTTCCCAGAATTCTTTAACCAAGTTAACTGAACCTGCTTTGAGGGGTAACTTAAATTCTAATGATGGAGCTCCTCTTTTGAGCAGTAACGTGGGTGACACTCTCAAGAGTTCATGTGCTAATTTCCTGTCTGATGGTTTTGTCAGTCCTCTGGACAGTAATGACAGGAAATCAGTTAAAATATATCGTGATACAGGTGCTTGCCAATCCCTTATGCTGACCAGTGTTCTAGGCTCTAATGTTAATTCCTCTGATGAAACTGTAATCTTACAAGGTGTAGGGAATAATTACTTCTCTGTCCCTCTGTGCAGAGTGAATTTAGAGTCTGGTTTTGTTAATGGTTCCGTTATGGTTGGGTTGGTTGAGACACTCCCAATGTCAGGTGTAACTTTCTTACTTGGAAATGATATTGGTGGAAGTCAAGTGTGTCCAGCTCCTCAGTTGTCTGGTGAGCCAGTGGCTGCGACCCAGGATTGTGATGTCCCTGATGTGTTCCATGCATGTGCTGTCACTAGGGCTAAGTCTAAAGTTACTGGTGACTTAGAGGATAATGATGATGATGTTATCCTAGCTGACACTTTTCTTGCTAATTTGGACCACTCACCAGATGAGGCAGTACCCCGTAGTGTTGATAATTTGTCTCGTCAAGAGTTGGTTGAGTTGCAGGTTGCTGACCCTGAGTTGAAAGGTTTAGCTAACTCTGCTTGCAGTGAGGAAGAGTCAGCTGGTGCTTCTACTTGTTATTATATAAAGTCACGAGTACTTATGAGGAAGTGGAGAAACCCAACAGCATCAGCCGACTGTGAATGGGAGGTTGTACATCAAGTTGTCATCCCTCGTGTTTGTAGGCAGGATATCATTAGAGTGGCTCATGATTCCAGTTTGGCAGGACACCTTGGAGTGAGGAAGACTGTGGCACGCATTTTGAAACACTTCTACTGGCCAGGTATCTTCAGGGATGTTTCCTGGTATTGTAAGTCTTGTCAAACCTGTCAAGTTGTGGGGAAGTGTAATCAGACCAAAAAGGTTGCACCTCTAGTTCTCATTCCTCCTTTTGAGGCGCCATTCACCCGTGTGTTGGTGGATATTGTGGGCCCTCTTCCTAAGACTTCTTCAGGATTTTCTTATGTGTTGACCCTGATTGATATGGCTACTCGTTATCCTGAAGCCATTCCACTTAGAAATATCTCAGCAAAGAACGTGGTTAAGGAAATGCTAGGGTTCTTCACAAAGTTTGGTCTGCTCAAGGAGGTACAGTCAGACCGGGGAAGTAATTTTATGTCAAATGTTTTCAAGCAGTCTCTGAAAGAGTTGGGCATCACCCAGATCAAGTTTTCAGCTTACCATCCCCAGACCCAAGGAGCGTTGGAGAGATATCATCAAACACTCAAATTGATGCTCAAGAAATACTGTTTGGAACATCAGAAAGACTGGGATAAAGGTCTTCCATTCGTTGTGTTTGCTGCAAGAGAATCTCCAAATGAATCACTGGGCTTCTCACCTTTTGAACTACTGTTTGGCCATGAAGTAAGAGGACCCCTTAAGTTACTCAAGGAATGCTGGCTGTCGGAGGAAGATGACGTCAACCTGCTGGAGTATGTGATGAAGTTCAAAGAACAGCTGTCCACTGCTTTACAGCTGGCGAGAGAGAATTTAGGAGCTGCTCAGGAGAAGTTGAAGACTTGGTATGATAAGAAGTCCAGGTTACGCCACTTTCAGCCAGGTGATCAGGTTTTGATTCGGCTACCGGTTCATGGGCAACCTCTTCAAGCCAAGTTTAGTGGTCCTTATTTCGTGGAGAAGAAACTCAGTGATGTCAACTATGTCATCGCCACACCAGATCGTAGAAAGAACAAGCAACTTTGTCACATCAACATGCTAAATTTATATCACAGGCGGGACGAAAATAATCCAGTCTGCACTGTAGCTGTTCCACCCGAGTCTGCAAGTGAAGTTCTCCCATGCAGCATGAGCCTGAGTGATAGTTTAGGGAAGAATCCTGATATCATGAATGATCTCCAGACTAAGCTTTCTCACCTACCTCCCGAGGAAAGGCAGGAGTTTTCGGCATTACTGCAGGAGTACCCGCAAGTGTTCCGTGCCACTCCAGGAAGAACCACTGTGTTGATGCATGATGTCGATGTTGGAGACGCAAAGCCAATTAAATTGCCTCCTTACATTGTGAACCCAGTGAAAGTTCCTCTCATCGAGAAGGAGCTTGGCTACCTATTGGACCACAAGATGATTGAGCCCTGTCAGAGCGAGTGGAGTTCTCCTGTCACTCTAGTCCCTAAGCCAGGTGGGTCACAGCAGCTTTGCATCGACTACAGACGTGTTAATCAGATAACCAAAATAGACACTTACCCTCTCCCTCGTGTGGAAGATTGCATAGACAAGATCAGAAAGGCTAGGTACATAAGTAAGTTTGATTTGTTAAAGGGATACTGGCAAGTACCTATGACTGAACGTGCTAGGGAGATCTCATGTTTTGTAACACTAGGAAAGACTTTTGCATGTTCTGTAATGCCATATGGTATGAAGAATGCACCAGCCACATTTCAGAAGCTCATGAATGTTGTAACAGAGGGTTTGGCAGGGTGTGTTGTTTATATTGATGATGTATTAATCTTCAGTGACAACTGGAAAGATCACCTATGCCATGTCAGTAAATTTCTTGAGCGTTTGGTTCAGGCTAATCTTGTAGCTAATTTATCAAAGTGTGAGTTTGGTTAAGCTAAAGTTCAGTACCTTGGGTATGTAATTGGTGATGGACATGTTGCACCACCAGGAGCTAAGGTTCAGGTTATAAGTGATCTTCCCAGACCTAAAAGTAGGAAAGAGCTACAAAGATTTTTGGGAATGGTAGGTTATTACAGGAGATTTGTTCTTAACTTTTCTATTCTTGTATCACCACTTACAGACCTACTGAAAAAGGGAGTTAAATTTGTCTGGACCGATAACTGTGAATCCTCTTTCAACAAACTTAAAGCTATCCTATTAAGTCAGCCAGTGCTTGCTACTCCAAATTTTGCTAAGCCTTTTAAGATGGCTGTTGATGCAAGTGATACAGGAGCTGGGGCTGTTTTGCTGCAAGAGGATGATCAGGGTATTGAACACCCTGTATCTTATTACGGTAAGAAGTTCACTCCACCTCAAAAGAACTACTCAACTATTGAGAAAGAGCTTTTGGCCTTGATTTTGGGTTTACAGCATTTTTCATTTTATTTGTGTTCTGGTTTTGACCCCATAGTCATTTTTACCGATCATAACCCACTGAAATTCCTTAGTAAGTTTAAAGATAAAAATCAGAGATTGACAAGATGGAGTCTACTTCTTCAGGAGTATTCATTAGACATACAACATGTCAAGGGGAAAGAAAATGTTATTGCAGATTGCTTATCTAGACTTTAGACAGATTGTTTTAGAGTAATAAGAAATTTCCTTTGTAAAATTCTTTTTCTTTGTGGGGAGGTGTTACATAGCCTATGATTTCATCATCCTTTGTGTAATTTTAACGCACAGTATGCTGCATGTTTGATCACGAGCGTGTTCTGCCTCAGTCCCCCCTTCTACCGTTATAGTAGAGTAAGTCGTCCTTTCTGTTGTTCAGAGTAGGAGTGTCAGCTCTTTGTCCCCTATGGCTTCATTTGTGCGTCCTTCTTACAAGTTGTATCAAGCTCTGCTGGCCCCTATATAATGAACTCAGTCTCTACATTATTGCCACTTAGATCTACTCCTCATTTTGCTCACATCTCTGTCCTCCCCTGTACAGTTATTATTGTGAGTGCTCAGGAAGTCTTCAACCATCTAGCAGCTGTGTAATTTGAGTATATCTGTTATTGCATTTTTTCTTGTACTGTGTAGCGTAAGGTGTTGATTTGTAGGCCTAGTGAGTTTTTGTAATTCACGTAGTCAGTCATTGTTAATAATAGTTTGTATCTGTAATAATTTATCTTGCATTAACTGAGCATTACCCAGTGTATTTTCATTTTATCAGGGCTGACTTAGGTAAATTTACTCATGCTAATTTCGTGTTAATTAGCTTATAAGTTCATTATAATGTGTATATAATATATATTAATATGTTAGGACTATTGACTGTCGATGGTACGCCATTTTCGCTCGGCCGAGCAGTATGTGGGACTACATATTATAATTGCAAATCATAATTCATAGATAGATAAATAGATAGACAGACAGCCCTCTGCAAGCCTGGGAAAAGGAAATGAGGTTTGCAAGTTACACTGAGGAAAGCTGACGACAGCGGCCAGTAAGGAGATGATGCAGTTAGCTGTCAGCAGTCTTCTCGTGAACAAAGACCTAGTCCATCCACGAGGAACACACGTGTCACACCCCTGCTACACCAGAATTTAGGAAAGAGAGCTCAGACGGAGGTTAGACACAGAACAGGCAGGAGGAGGAGACAGGCCTTAGAGGAGACAGGTCACGGGGAGAAGGGCTTGGCAATTTGAGAGAGAGAGAGAGACAGATAGCGAGACAGGGAGGTAGCTACCCGGGACTTATACTTCGTTCCGTGTGAGAGACTTGTTAATATTTCCAAGACAAATAAAAATAGTCCCATACTATTCTTTACCTCTCCTGTCACTACATGACAAATGGGAAGCTACTTCAAGGTATAAAAACCGCTCGACCACAAGTCTAAAATATATATATAACTCAACCACAAAGGAACCTACACAGTCTTTTATGACCCAAAGTTATTTATGACAGTAGTGGGTTGTGGTGAGGGTGTGGTGGCGTGGGCGGAAGATGTGGCAGTGGGCGTTGAGGGGGAGGCCATGGAAGGAAGGGGTGAGGGCGAGGGAGGGGTGGTGGGGGAGGCGTCAGGTGAGGTGCTGGGGGTGGTGGTGGCTGGGGAGGTGGTGATGGTAGGGGGGGCGGAGTGGGAGGGTGAGGAGGAAACATAGCACTCATATGTGACTGTAGAGGGTGGTGCGGGAGCCGGAGGGGGCTGGGGGTGTGGGGCCGGAGCGGGGGAGGTGGGTGTGCGGAAAGGCCGCACGTGACGGTTGCGGAGGGTACGGGGAGTGCCCTGATAGTCTACAACTACCTGGTATGGGTTGGGGACTTTGGTGATTGTGTGGGGGCCCCGTGAAATGGGGGGCGAGCTTGTGGGGAGTGGGAAGTTGGGCGACGACGACTGTGTCACCCGGGTTGAAAGGGTTGGTGGCTGTGTCGGGTCCAAGGTCTAGGTTCTTTTGTAGGTGGCATATCCGCCCTTTTAGCAGGTGTAGCGGGTCTGTAGTGGGAGTGGAAGCGGGTGGTTGCAGGTGATGGCGTAGGGGTAGTAGGAGGGGGGTTTCGCCAAAGATTCTTTCATGGGGGGAAACTCCGTCTTCTCGGGGGCACGAATTCATGCCCAATTGGACAATTTTTACACGTCCCGGCCAATCGTCGTCTTTTGTAGCCTCGATTCTGGTGCGTAGCTGATTGATAAGGGTACGATGGCTACGTTCACATACCGCGTTCCCTTGTGGCCAGTATGGTGAGGAGTGGGAGATCTTGTACCCGAAAATCCTGGCTAGTTCTTCCCAGACTTTTCCGGAGAACTCGGGGGCATTATCGGAATGGATGGCTTGGGGAATGCCAAAGTAAGGGAACACGTGTCGGAGCAGGGCATCGGCGACAGCGATGGCATGATGTTCCTTAGCTGGCAGGCTACTACGAATTTGGAGTACGAGTCTACAAAAGTGATCACGTATTTATATCCAGATTTAGGGGGAAGAGGGCCTACTACGTCGATCGCCAGGAGTTGCCAGGGCTTGTGGGCGGTGATATGGCCAGATGGCCCGGCGGTCCGGGTGATATCTTTCCTAAGCGCACAGGCGCGGCAAGTCTGGATAATTTCTTTGGCAAGGGTGGAGGGATTTGGGGCCCAGTAAATATCATTGAACACCTGTAGTAATTTTTTGGTGCCCAAGTGGATGCCGTTGTGGGCATGGAGGTGGCGCAGGGTGTCACGTGCCTCATCGGGGGTCAAGAGGATGTGTCCGGATGGGGTTAGAAGGTGGTCGCCCTGTCGGCACAGCTTGGGGAATAGGTGAGCAGGGATCCAGGGGGGCCGTTCCTTGTGGTGCCAGAGTTGTAGTAGGTCGGGGTCCGGTTGTACCGCATGGATGGGGAGGCAGGAGAGGGCATCTGCATTGGTGTGGAGCTTTCCGGGTCTGTATGAAATCTCGTACTGAAACTCCTCTAGGGTGTCACGCCACAGGACGAATTGGGCGTAATGGGAGTCTGATTGGCGCAACCACTGGAGTGATTGGTGGTCGGTGATTATCATGACTTTGGTCCTGGAAAGATAAGCCCTAAAATATTGGAGGGCCCAGATTATGCCGAGGCATTCTCGCTTGGTGGCGGCATAATTTTTTTTCGGCTAGGTTCAGAGTGCGGCTGGTGCAGGCGATGATGTGTTCCCGGCCGGCCTGTACCTGGGCTAGGACGGCACCTATTGTGGTAAGGGATACATCCGTGTAGAGGCGAAAAGGGAGGGCATAGTCGGGGAAGGCCACGAAGGGGGCCGAGACAAGCTTGTCTTTTAGCTGTTGAAAAGCAGCTCGCCGATCCTCAGTCCAGAGGAAAGGTTCCCCTTTTCGTGTCAAGTCGTGAAGAGGCTTAGCGATCTGCGCAAATCCCTTCACGAAGCGACGGTAATAGGACGTGAGTCCCAGGAAGGTGCGGACGCCGTGGACATCCTGTGGAGGTGGTATGTCCACTATGGCATGGAGCTTGTTGGGATCTGGAGAAATTCCTGCTTGGGAAATAGTATGTCCTAGGAACGAGAGTCTTAGCGGCCAGGACACATTTAGAAGGATGTAGCTTGAGGCCTGCCTGGCGAATTCTGGTGAAAACTCGACGGAGGCATGCAAGTGGTCGGCCCAGGTCTGGCTAAAAACAATGACGTCGTCAAGATAAGCTAAACATATTTCCCAAGTGAGGCCGCTCAAGACAGATTCCATTAGTCTGGAGAAAGTGGCAGGGGCGATGCAGAGGCCGAATGGCAGAACACTGAATTCGTAATGTTTGCCATTACTGGTGGAAAAGGCTGTCTTGCCTCGATGGTTCGGGTGGACGGGGACCTGCCAGTATCCAGACTGGAGGTCGAGGGTAGAAAACCAAGACGCCCCATAGAGGGAGTCTAGGGAATCGTCAATGCGGGGGAGGGGGGTGGCATCTTTAATGGTGACGTTGTTCACACGGCGGTAGTCGATGCAAAGCCGCATTATGCCGTCTTTCTTTTTTACTAGAACGATGGGAGAGGACCACGGGCTGGTAGAGGGGGAGATAACACCTGCCTCTTCCATTTCACGCACCTGGCAGTCCTCCTCTTCTCTCTGTCGGGGGTTCTTGCGTCCGGAAGGTTGTCGTATAGGTGGGCCTGTCGTATGGATTTCGTGCGACAGGTATGTAGTATGCCCTATATCTGCTGGTCCTGTCGCAAACAAATCCTGGAAATCCAGGAGGAGGCGGCGTAAGGTGTCTGACTTCTGGTTGGAGAGATGGTCAGGGATGGGGGTAGAGGGGTGGGGTGGTGGGAGGAGGATGGGGCACAGGGCTCGGCTTCCTCCATCTCTCCGATGATAAGCCCTTTGGGGAGGGTGAGAGGGGACGGGGCGAGATTGGCGATGCGGATGGCGGCGTGGTGGGGAGGGAGGAAGGTGGGGGACACAAGGCAGGCAGAAAGGGGTCCGGAGGGGAGGAGGGGGGAGAACAAAACCGATGGACCTGAGGGCCTGTTAAGAGGCACCCATGCCTCATGGTGGGAGGGGATGGTAACGGCGGCGGAGATGGTGGCAGGGAAAGAGGGGGCAGGAGTGGGGTGGAAAGGCACGGGAGGGGGAGGAGAGGGAGGTGGAAAAAGGGGGGGAGAAGGGGGGCACTGGGGGGAGGAAGAGGGCAAATCCTCCAGCCGGGGCCATGGCGTGCATGTGCAAATGGCTGGGGTGGAACGGGGTGGGGGCAGAACTGGAGTTGTCGGTGGCGACAGTCGATCGTGGCTCCGAGTTGTTGGAGCAAGTCTAGCCATAAATACCCGTCATAACTTCGGCAGGAGGAATCAGTTTGATGAATGGATGTTGGGCGGACACTGGCTGGTGGGTGTCGACCCGTAGGGCCCGAGTTTCCCCACGGATGGGCAGGGGGCCATCCCCTGCTTCCACAAGGTGAGTGGTAGTAGGGCGGAGTGGGCCAAACCGTGATTTGTAGCGGGAGAAATAGTGGCTGTAAAGGCAGGACCTGGCTGCTCCCATATCGACTAGTAGTCTGGCCTTCACGCCGTTTATTTTCATCTTGTGGTATACTGGGGGGCGATACTTAGGGGTGATGGCCCCCGCCACCATGGGTTGGTGCGGGGGCGGGCCTAAAAATCCAGCTGGCTAGGGCTCTCGTTCTCCTGTTCCTGCTCTAGTTCTCCTGGATGGGGCTCGTCCACGGGCGTCAGCTCGTCCCCTGGGGCCTCGCCTTCTAAGGCGGACACTTTACGCGAACCCGGGGCTATGATTCTGCGGCGAGCAGCTTTAAGCTGGTCCCGTATGTCATGAAGGGGGCAGCGGGAGTTGCAGGCTGTGAATTCCCATGGGTTGATAAGAATTAGGTTCAGGTTTTCTCGCGGGGCGGGGCGCCGACACGAGGGGTGTGCCCTGGGTGGGCTAGGTGTCGGGGTCGGGCTGGTGTGAGACAGAGGTGGACGCGGTGTGGCTGGGGGAGCCTGGGATCGGGTGGGGAATTTCTTAACAACGTTAATTTGTTGTGGAGAACGGCAGGCTGTCAGGAGGTGCCGCATCAGCTGTATATCTCTATCTATGTCTCCTGTTGGGTCATGGATAGTGAAGTGTTGTTTCACAACACTTGGGAGTACTCTGAGCAGAGTATTAAATGTATGCTGATCCCGGGTTTCCTCATCTGCCTCCGGGTAGGCAGCAGTAACCAGGCGTCTTGCCTGTATCAGGGTATTATCTAAATCCCCGTTGAATGCAAAACTATCCAATTTGGATAGAGCCACTACTTTCCCTAATGATGGGGTGATGGCTTGTACAGTGAACTTTGTAAAGTTCTGCCAGGTGAGTTCTGGGACAATTTTCGGCGCTATGTTCGCCGCCGCTTTACCTAATAGTGGTAGTGTGACCAATTTTTTGTTGGTCATTTTCAAAGCCAATATCCAGTAAGGGTTTAATTAGTGCCAGATATGTGTGTATATCATACTGGTCGGGGTCAAACTTGGGTAACTGAACGTGCGGTTTGGTTGCCATTTTGCCAAATATTTCCTGATTACCTCTCTCTTACGCCCAGGTCTAGAACCACCACTGGCCACCAGTGTAATGCTAGGTGAAATTAGGCTCGACTTCTCGTTCCTATTTCACCTAACGTGGAGCGGGGTCCCCTTTCGAGACCGGAGCTAGTGCAATAAAGAGAGGCATGACACAAAAACTCTAGGCAACAACCTTTACACGTATATTACCACAGTCAGACACAGGACAAATCAGCAGATATTACAGCACAATATATAGCAACATAAAACCTTATCTAGGATATGTGTATCTCGCAGGATACTTGCTTCTCTGATAGTAATGACAACACAAACAATCCTAGTGTATCAGGAGTGCAGTAAATATAGCCGCGCGTGGGGGCGCGGGAGGGGGTTGAGTCTCACTATGAGGAGATAGGGGAGGTGCGGGGAGTGACTTGTGATGGCTAGGGGAAAGTTATGGTAATACTGAAGGGCGGCAGATATTAGCCGTGAAGTTTATATGGTTTCCACTAGCCAAAAGACTTTGGTAATTGATTTTATTCTTGATTTACACTTACTCAAGATATTGGAGTGAGAGAGGGTGATAAACAAGATTTATTGGTAGTGTGGGGGAGGGAGAGAATACTATTAATACTTCCTTTCACAATATTCCTTCACAGTAATGGGGGTATGTCTTTATAGGGGAATCTCCCGGCGGCACAGGCTTATTAATTGTATAACAGGGATGTCACTCACACGTATAGTCAATCAGATCTTGTTCCACGCTCTCGTCCTTTAACTTCTCACTGTGATCTTATTTACCCTGATATTCACTATGTGGAATCACTGCACAATACTTACATTAGGGGAAATCACAATTAACCTAAATCACTCCTGCTACAATATCACATGTATTCATCAGGGGGATAGGCAGGAACACGGCATCAGCGATCCTGCCGGGCTAGGGACACCGCCAATGCGAGGCGTGCCGAGAGGGCACGGGATAACTCGTAAGGGCGTCCTCTCGCATCCTGGGCTTCCAGTGGCTTCCGAGCTTGGCTCAGGCGTGTGGCCCTCGGGACTGGGGCCGAATAGCTCCAGGAACCTCTGTGATACGTCCCGGTGTCGTGGGGGCATAGAGAGATCACGCCCGGGTGTCCTGGGGAGAACCGAGAGAGACTGTGGGCTGTGGTCTCCAGCGTCTAGGGGCGCCGATAGGGGAGGGCTGCGGCAGCGACTTCCACAGGGGTCCATCAGGTGCGTCTGCTCTAGAGCCAGGAGTAGGGAACAGAGACCAGGGGAGGCTGGGAGGCCTGTCTGGGTCACTCTGGGACAGGAAGCCTGGGCTCCAGTCTCCTGCCGTGGGGACGTCTCTCTACTCACCTCTCTCTGCACACCCTCGGAGCGACCATAGATCGTCTCACGAGGAAGGAAGCGACAATAGGTCGTCTCTACCAAGACACTTTCAGAGCGACCATAGATCGTCTCACGAGGATGGGAGTGACGATGGATCGTCTCTACCGGAGCACTTTCGGAGCGACCATGGATCGTCTCATGAGGATGGGAGCGACCATAGATCTTCTCTACCAGAGCACTTTTGGAGCGACCATAGATCGTCTCACGAGGATGGGAGCGACCATTGATCGTCTGTACTGGAGCACTTTCAGAGCAACCATAGATCGTCTCACGAGGATGGGAGCGACCATAGATCGTCTCTACCGGAGCACTTTCGGAGCGACCATAGATCGTCTCACGAAGATGGGAGCGACCATAGATCGTCTCTACCGGAGCACTTTCGGAGTGACCATAGATCGTCTCTACCGGAACACTTTCGGAGCGACCATAGATCGTCTCTACCGGAGCACTTTCGGAGCGACCATAGATCGTCTCATGAGGACGGGAGCGACCATAGATCGTCTCTACCGGAGCACTTTCGGAGCGACCATAGATCGTCTCACGAGGATGGGAGCGACCATAGATCGTCTTTACCGGAACACTTTGGGAGCGACCATAGATTGTCTCTACCGGAACACTTTGGGAGCGACCATAGATTGTCTCTACCGGAACACTTTGGGAGCGACCATAGATCGTCTCTACCGGAACACTTTGGGAGCGACCATAGATCGTCTCTACCGGAACACTTTGGGAGCGACCATAGATCGTCTCTACCGGAACACTTTGGGAGCGACCATAGATCGTCTCTACCAGAGGGGCTCCGTCTGGAGTATCTTTTCTAACTCCACCCCTAGCTGGCTCAGCAATTCCACTCCACGAAGGTAGTATCTTTCTCCTACGGTGGCGGCGGCGTGGTGGCTGCATGACACAGGGGCGCATGGCCCGGGCTGACATATGTCGCTGTTGCCGGGAGTGGTGGTGACTGGTGGCGGCTACCCCGTGGGGTCCGTGTGGGGGTGTCGGCGCATTTTCGGGCATACTGAGCTGTGTTTGGCTTGCCCTGTCGTCGGGGTTACTATGGTATTCTTCGGGGGCACTGTTCTTCAAGCCACGCATTTTATCATTACTTGTTGGTTTACGAAGACGGTATTTTAACGGACTTCGTTTTTATACTTTCATGTTTTTAGTCTTGTTTTGATCGTTATAACATATAAAAATCTTAACTGTGTATATTTCTCGAATGTAGATTTTGCTCTGAAGATGGAATAAGTATTTTCCGAAACGTCAGCAAATAAAGTCCCTAACTTCTCCACGATGTTTGTGTTCTGTCTGGTGATCCCTTTCCTATTACGTCTGCGATTTCCACGCTCCAGGTCTATAGCTATATATATATATATATATATATATATCATCATCATCATCATCATCATCATCATCATCTGGACTTTCTCATTTCCCACCCTAGGGCAGGGTGAGGAGTAGCAACGTCCAGACAGCTAAAGTTGCCCAAATCAATGGGCCACAATTCCATTCACTCATCATTCAAGCCCTCGGAATCCTGTCTCTGTCTGATACGCCAAAATCATTTGCCACGTTCAGTAGCTTCACATAAACGTATCTGACAGACTTAATCCGGACGCTGTCACGCTAAAAAGGGGTGCCGAATCACTGACCATGTGCTTCTTTTCACCATATTACTGTAATCCAGGCAGCTCGATTCCTTATCGGTCCCCTAGCCTCACCGACTTCCAAACCTCTCTTCTCACACACTCATCCACCATATCCGTCCACCTTCTTCTTGCCCTAGCTCGCCTCCTTCTTCCTTCAAATTCGCTCACATATACCTTTTACACCACTCTACTGTTATCCATTCTCTTCACATGACCATTACCATCTCAGTACACTGTCTTCGATTCTGGTGTCCACAGACTTCCTCACTCCACATCTTTCACGAGTCACATTATTTCGTATCCTATCCATTCTCTGTACTCCACATACTTTCCTCAGCAATCCCGTCTCCACTGTTCTCACTCTTGTCTTTTCATATTGTTATGGGGGTGTAAATTACGGTGCACTCTTAACCCTTAATTAAGCACCAAAAGAGATAAGATAAAGTTTGCAAGAAAACTAACTTAACTTTACTGTACACTATAACATGCACAACCAAAGAAGAAACCAGAGTTCGTTTTACAAAAGGGAGGATTCATATAGGCCTCAGGATACAAATATAAAACAAGTTATTTCTTACCAAATCAGAATACACTCAGTGGAAGTTAAGTACTCACAAAGTTCGAGGAAACGTGGAGACTTCGAAGGTTAGATCCAGATATAAATCACACACTAGTGTAAATGGAGGAGTGAATCAAAAATGGGAAATGGTGCACAAACAGTATGTTTTGTAAT
Source organism: Coenobita brevimanus (assembly GCF_032717465.1). Lineage (NCBI taxonomy): Eukaryota > Metazoa > Arthropoda > Malacostraca > Decapoda > Coenobitidae > Coenobita > Coenobita brevimanus. Next base: position 14,118,853 of record NC_136973.1, on the reverse strand, counting down.
CAAAGTCACGTATTGAGTAGTGTTAGGGAAAAATGCAACACAATGTGACAAAAGTGTAACGTGACAGTAAATGGGACAAAATGTGTACAAATGACAAAATATGTACAGGGATGTGTGTACAAAATGAGACAAAAATGTGTACAGGGATGTGTGTACAAAATAAGACAAATGTGTCTCTTCACATTTTCCTGGAGCTCATAAAGGAGACTTATTCCGCCTTTCTCAGCTAATTAATCACTAGGCTGTTTTAAAAATAATCTCTGTCCATACAGAAACAATAGAGGCACCTGCTACCAATGAGGGCCTCATACACTCCACACAGAACCAATTGTGTGCCATCAAGAACATGACGAAAGAGCCATTTAGGCTTCTAATTGGCAAACATCCCTACTTTGCTCCTCCCACATTATGTCACACCCACAGTTCAAGGACAAGAGGAACTTTCTGCCTAATTTGTGAGAAAAACATCTGGTGTGTTATCAGTTGAGAAGGCAAAAGTTGACCGCTTGGGTAAATTAATGTGGGGACTAGGGTTACCCTTACAGGCAGCAAAACTGATAAGAAAAAAGAATTATGTTCTTAATGGCATGCTTCTCTCTCCTTTCATTATCACATTATCTTCTATTTCACCCATTCATTACTGGGGTAACTATGCCAGTGACACCTCCCTACCTGAGAGAAAAAATTTCCCAAGGGGAAAATTTCCCAAGGGGAAATTTCTGGATACTGTACAATCAAGTTCTGGACAGGTAATCTGCTAAAACATTACTAACACCTTTTACGTCTTACATCAAGGGAGTATGCTTGGAAAAATAGGGCCCAGTGGTTCAGTCTAAGATTTTCGTCCTTAAATCGGGACAAAAATTTCAGAGGGTGGTGATCAGCGTACACTACAGCATCACCTGACCCTGGACCAACATACACAGAGAAGTGTTGAAGGGCAAGTATGAGTCCAAGGAGTTCTTTCTCAATAGTTGAATAATTTCTCTGGGCCTTATTGAACTTTTTGCTAAAATAGCACACAGGCATCTCAAAGCCTTCATCATTATTCTGAAGCAAAACTGCGCTGGCCCCTAGGCCACTGGCATCAACAGCTAATTTAACCCACGCCGTCCCGGCGACGTGAATTAACGTCCGCACATGATGTGCACTCATGCCTCGCCGACGCGAATTAACGCGGCAACATTGCAAGGTCCCTAATTTGCACAATTTTCAATTTTCGTGAGTGATTTTTGGCACGTATGCACGGGACACCTTCCTCTATTCCTCTACAAGATGCCAAGCAGGGACAATGCCTTACACAGCATAACCTTTCCCCCCCCCTTGCACGCCATTGTCTCAGCAATTCACCTGTTACCAGGGACCTGGCCAATAAAGACATTCAGGGCCATAGTGATTCCCCAATCGGTGACAATGTGGAGGACAAAGTTTACATAGCATTAGAGGAAGAAACAATCAGAAATGATGATCAGATAATGTGGGGAAAAAAAGGTCATGAATGGTGATGAGTTAGTGAGTGAAACAATGCTTATAATGCCTATATTACTGTTTGAAAACCAATATACTCTTGTACTACATATAAATTCGTATCAAGTAAATAAATATTGTTTATGAGTGGATAAAATAGTTACCCTCCCATAGAACTCGTTTTCTTTGGTGCCAGCCTGTTACAAAACCCAGTCAGGTAAGGAAGTACTTGTACCTAGATCGAGTACAGTATTTTAAACCTCAGGTGAGTGATATCTCTATGAATTTTCGATGTTTCTCACCAAAAGCGGATGTTTGAGCCAAAAAAAAAAAAAGGTCCAAAAATGTCGGGACTGGGGCGTACCACTGCCCAGAAAACGTTGGACTGGGGTGGGTTAAAGGGTTTATCAAAATTGGGAGCTTGAAGCACTGGGTGAATTGACGGGATGGCTTTGACTTTAGAATCGGCTTCCTCACGTTCTGTCTTCCACTCATACTTGATTCCTTTTCTTAACAAATCAGTGAGGGGAGCTACAAGATCAGAGGAGTTCAGGACAAAACGTCTGTAGTACCCTACCATACCCAAGAATCGTTGCAACTCTCTCTTATTTTTGGGTTGGGGGGAATTGACTATGGCCTTAACTTTAACATCAGGTGGACTCACTTGGCCTAAACTGACCACATAACCTAGGTACTGTACTCGAGCCCTCACAAATTCACATTTAGCTAAATTAAGCACTGAATTAGCAGAGGACAGTCTCTGAAGCAAGGCATCTAGTTGGCTCAAGTGTTGTTCCCAGGTGTTGCTAAAAACAACAGCATCGTCAATGTAAGTAACAACGTTCTCAGCATCCTTGGTGAGATCATTCATCAGCCTTTGGAAGGTGGCAGGAGCAGTCTTCATACCATAGGGCATGACCTTACATTTATAAGTCCTGCCACCAACCACAAAACAGGAAATTTCTTGGGCCCTTTCTGTGAGTGGGACTTGCCAATATCCCTTCATTAAATCTAATTTTGTTATAAACTTAGCACTGCCTATCGTGTCCACACAATCATCTTCTGTTTCTGCAACACGGGCACCATGTTCATATGCAGTTAGGCAGCATAATGTGAAATATATTTTCAGATTAAAGTATTGTCATTAATTATACCGTACCTAGGAAGTGGGTAAGTATCAGTCTTGGTAAGGGTGTTGACTTTACGATACTCAATACAAAAGCGATGTGACCCACCGGGTTTTGGAACCACTATGATCGGGGAGCACCATTCACTTCGACAGGACTCGATTAACTCCTGCTGCAACATGTATTTCAGGTCCTCTCAAATGATGGTCTGCTTCTGAGGACTAGCCTGGTAGGGGGACTGCTTTACAGGGCTGGCATCTCCAACGTCCACATCGTGCTGTGCCACTTCCGTCTGTCCTGGGGTGTCCCGGAAGACATCAGGGAACTTCCTGAGAAGGGCAACAAGCTCAGCACACCGCTCTGCAGTCAAGTGGGAGAGTTTATCAGTCAGTGTACTCCAAGCTTCCTCGTTTTCTCTCCAACTGGTCATCTGGTCCAAAGTCAAAAGGCAGCCCTCGTCCTCTGCCAACTCGACAGCCGACACCATGCATGCAGCACTAGAGGGGGCCCAAGTCTCGCCTGTCATACTCCTTCAACATATTTATATGACACAATCTTCGTTCCTTCCTCCGGTCTGGGGTTAAAATGACAGTTTACTTCACCTACCCCTTTTTCCACCAGATAAGGACCTGCAAAACTTGCCAGCAGAGGCTGACCATGAATGAGAAGCAAGACAAGAACTTGATTGCCGGGTGAAACACTCTGTGCCTAACTTTCTTAGAGTGGTCATACCACCTCTTCATCTTCTCCTGAAAGGACTCCAAGTGTGCCCTGGCTACTTCCACACTCTAGGCCAGTCTTTCTTTAAATTTTGACACATAGTCCAGCAAATTAATTTGGTCATCCTCCTTGACCTATTGTTCTTTGAGGAGTTTAAGGGGACCTCTTACTTCATGGCCAAAGATTAACTGGAATGGGGAGTAGCCCAAGGACTCGCTCGGTGCCTCTCTGGTTGCAAAATGTAGGAAAGGCAAACACTTGTCCCATTCCTTTTCATCAACACATAGTTTTCTAAGCATACTTTTCAAAGTTTGTTGATACCTCTCTAATGCACCTTGACTCTGAGGATGATATACTGAGGAAGTGATCTGTGAGATTCCTAACTCCTTAAGGGTTTGTCTGAACAGTTTGGAATTAAAATTACTGCCTTGATCCGACTGTACCTCCTTAGGGAGACCAAAACGGGTAAAGAAGGTCAGCATCTCCTTTACAACCAATTTAGGTGAAATATTTCTCAAGGGAATGGCTTCAGGATATCTAGTTGCCATGTCTAACATTGTGAGGATGTACTGGTAGCCTGAAGAGGTCTTAGGCAAAGGGCCAACAACGTCCACAAGGACTCTAGTGAATGGGGCCTCAAACACAGGTAGAGGAATCAAAGGAGCCGCAGGGATGGGCTTATTGCTCTTACCGACTAGCTGACAGGTGTGACATGACCTACAGAACCGGGAGACATCTCGATGGATTCCAAGCCAGTAAAAATGCTGCCAGAGGCGGGAGAGAGTCTTCCTCACCCCTGAGTGACCTGCTAAAGAAGAGTCATGAGCAATGGACATAATTTTTTGCGTATAGGGTCTTGGAACCACCACCTGATGTACAGTCTCCCACTCGTTATCATGAGCAACACTAGGAGGTCTCCATCTTCTCATTAACACGTTATTTGGTCTTAAATAATAACACTCTGTCAGTTCAGACTCACATTCATCTTCCCTGACTGCCGAGTCAATTAAAGTGGCAATCTCTGGATCAGATCTTTGCATATCAGCTAACTTTGCACTTGCTTCAGTCTGGGGAGAATCATCAACCTCCGAGTCATTTAACTGGGCAAAAAAGGTATCACCAAGCCCAATATCATCATCGGCATTGCCAGTGCCATTACTGTCAACATTCTCATGGCTGATTTTTGCCATCATAGCACTAGTTACAGCACATGCGGGAAATAATTTAGGACATGTATCTTCCAAATCTTTAGTCCTATCCTCACTCAGGAGAGTTTTTGACACGCAGGGAACAGCACTCACCTGTCCTCCCGCCAAGTCATTACCCAAAAGGAAAATGACCCTTTGTACAGGAAGCTGGTCAACAACACCTACATGCACTGAACCAGTAACTAACTCTGACTGGAGCTTCACCTCAACTAGGGGAACAGATACAAACTCAGCTATACCCTGTAGCAAGACACATTCATTAGGGTCAGCTACATCAACAATCCCCTTCAACATTAGTGACTGTGAAGCTTCCGTGTCTCTAAGTATAGTGACTTCCTTACCACCTTTCCCATCAACTGAAACTAACCCCTTAAAAGTATAGTTAGCAAATAAATGACCTGGGAAGGAGTCACTTTGAGTACTGCTTGGGGGAGGACACTCTGATGGAGTCTTATTACCACTCTCACCTGAACCTGATGGCTGCACTGCTCCAGTCTTACTAGTGTCTAACAATGGCACTACAGGAGTCTGTCCATCACTGACAGTTCCACTCTGGCCTTATCAACAATATGCACCTGCTGGGGTTGTGTCTGACTCCTGCTAACAATATCTGTGGGTGGCTGCTCACTGTTGGTGTCAAAAGATCCCCAAGAGTTTATCAAAATAATTGGTTTTATAGAGGGATTTTTCCCTCTTTTTTTTTTCCAGCACCAATCCTCCAAGTGCCCCGTTTTCTGGCAATACTGGCAAAACCTGACACTTTTTCTTGACCCTCTGGCAACACTGTCCTCATTTACTTTCGTAGAACTAACATGCTCTGGGGTTGCAGTGTTCCCACTAGTGTCACTTGATGTTAACATGCCTTTACCAGAAGAAGGGTTCACAAAAAATGGTTGGTTCACTCTCCTACCGTTAACAAACAACTGAGGCTTACGTTCATGCTTATGAATTATACTATAGTTATCTGCTACAACAGCAGCCTCAGCTAGGGTATCTAAATCTTTTTCCACTAGGTATGTAGCCACATCCCTATCTATCTTACCAGTGAAGTTCTCCAAGATTATTAATTCTTTAACCCTTTAACCGCAGGGAGTCACTTTCATGATGCTTGGGAGCAAGGGATCATACCACGGGGCATCACTTTTGTGATTCTGTGTTATTTTGAATTCGCCCAGGCTTTCAAGTGGTGGCTTGTATCATCTATCAGTACTGCCAATGTCCAACACTAGTTAGCACTCCTAATCTCATCTGTACTCCCATCCATTGTTGACAATTTAGCCATTTCTCCCCATTCTTGACTCCCCTCCCTACCTCCCCTCCATTACTCTCTCCTCTCGCCTGCCCGGCCGTGCTACGCTAAGTATATCTTCCCTGGAATTTTCCACTGATTTCATCCATTGAAATAAGCCCTATGCCCTATTATTATACCAAATAATATATACAAAAAAGAAATAAGGTAAGTGAGAGTGCCATACACCTGGAATTGGCTAATTATCACCTGCCAACACCTTACGTGCACTCGTTCGCTAATTTTCGCTGTTTATTTCCCCTTGAAATATGTCGTATAATCTGTTCTAGTAATAAAAATATACATAAGAAAGGAAGGGAGAAGCCTAAGTGATATTTACATTCACCTGGAACTACCTAATTATTGCAGGCCACCACACTGTATTCTACTCTAAGTAAATCTTCCCTGGAATTTTCCACTGATTTCATCCATTGAAATAAGCCCTATGCCCTATTCTTATACCAAATAATAAATAAAAAGAAATAAGGTAAGTGATAGTGCCATACACCTGGAATTGGCTAATTATCACCTGACAACACCTCACGTGCACTCGTTTGCTAATTTTCGCTGTTTATTTCCCCTTGAAATATGCCGTATAATCTATTCTCTAATAAAAATATATATAAGGAAGGAAGGGAGAAGCCTAAGTGATATTTACATTCACCTGGAACTACCTAATTTATTATGTACTGGCTAAATTTCCTGCCAGTCATTTCATAGCTTTATATTAGCAGGTGTCACAGGGCTGACGTTGGCAGTATTGCACTCCCCCTAGAGGCAGGCCACCAGTATCAGTTTACTGTCGTCTTTCAAGGTGAAAGTACGTCGGATTCACACCTGTCAAATTCCGCTGCTTTTTAGCTCCATGCAAAGGGCCCTGTGACCTCTACCCCCTACTAAACCTCGTGTGGAAAGAGGTAAAGGGCTGACAAATGATAGAGAGTGACTACGATCTTTCTGGTGAGTAAAACAGTGCAAGTGGAAATGTAAATAATGTGTAAATCATGTGTAAACAGCAAGTGAAAGTAATGAATGTAAATATAAGTGAACAGTGGAAAATAGTTTTATAAATTACTTCAAGTGAAAGTGCCTAACACAGTGTAAATAAAATAGAAATGTAAATAATGTATATAAAATAGTGTGTTAATAGAAATGTAAATGAGTAGTTTTATAAGAATGCGAGTATATATACTAGGAGTAATGAAAGTGAAAGTTTCACTCTAGCATGTATGAATACTATGAGTTATGAGAGTGAAGGTGAAAGTGACATTCACTCTCGACGCTAGTATACAGGATAAGAAAGTGAATGCTGTGTATTTTATTGAAAGAGAAATTGAATGCCTGCAGTGACAATAAACTACTATTACTGAAGGAAACTTATGGATAAAGACTGTAGATATATATAAGTGTTATATGGTAATAGAAATATAAAGTGTGAGGAGTTTTATGAATAATAAATGACAGAACACCAGCGGCGAATGATCGCAAGTGGGAAGGTCATACGCCCTCGTAATTTTCATTGCTTTCACAGTGTTTTTTTTGGGGGGAATATGGATTCCAAACTATTTGAGAATCATATAATATTGTTTCTAGTGATAATATCAGGCTGTGGTAATCATACTGGTTGTCGGGAAGTGTAAAGTGGGGACTTCGTTACCCAACTTCTGAGGTCTCCACAAGTCCTACGGTACTCGACGAAGGCTCAACAAACATCCCTGGAGGAAGCTGAAGGTATATGTCATAAGCATATATAATTTAAATATTCTAGGACTAATAACTGATTTTTGGCAAATATTTTTAGAGAGTCTGTCGGAGCGCGAATATGCCTGTGGGAGCCGCAAGTCAAAGCAAAACAAGCCCGCGGTTTAGGGGTTAAGTTTACAGAAATCGTCAACTTTCTTGGAATGTAACCATTGATCAAATAGGTCTGTGAGTATTCTAGCATATTCCACATGAGTCTGATCTCTCTGTTTAAAGGTGAATCTAAATTTAAGCCTATATGCCTCTGGCGCAAGTTCTTATGCTTTGAGAATGGCAGCTTTTAAATAATCATTGTTGGCACTTTGATCAACAGATAGAGAAATATAAGCCTCTTGAGCTTTTCCTTTCAATACACTCTGCAGCAGTTCTGTCCAAGAGTCTTTTGGCCACGAGAGACGACCTGCTAACTTTTCAAACATATGGAAATACTTGGTGACATCTTGCTCATTAATGTTCCTAGCAACATCAAAAGATTCCTTGGCAGATGAACTATTAGATCTAGGTAATCTATCAGGGTGCTTCAGTCTGAATTCATGATCCATTTCCTTTTGTCTCATTTGAGCCTGTAATTCTATTTCCCTTATTTTGGCTTGCACTTCAAGTTCCCTCAGCTTAATTCTGGCTAACTCACGTTGCACTTTGTCACCAATATCATGAGCAGAAAAATCACTAGGGCCAGGTATCTCCGATGCCAAAGGCTCAGGGTCAACACCTTGTCCAGTATCAAATGGCTCAGAACTAGCTATAGGGGACTCACTTTGCTCAAACATGGTGTCCAATATTAAATCAAGTAACTTAGTCTTAGGGACTGAGGCAGGAAATCTCAACTGTAAAGCCTGAACAAGCAATATGAGCTCATGTTCTGTGAGTGTTTTCACTCTGGTTGGGGAAGGCTTAGAATCCAAAAATGCTTTCACCTCACTACCACTCATTAGGGCCATGATTACTGATTACAGTTAAGCAGGTATGAGTAAGAACTGTGTATGTGGCCAAGGTTGCCAATATTATGTCACAGAGCTATCCTGGTGAGGTCGCCAAATTCTTATGGGGGTGTATATTACGGTGCACTCTTAACCCTTACTTAAGCACCAAAAGGGATAAGATAAATTTTGCAAGAAAACTAACTTTACTGTATGTTATAACATACACAACCAAAGAAGAAACCAGAGTTCGTTTTACAAAAGGGAGGATTCATATAGGCCTCAGGATACAAATATAAAACAAGTTATTTCTTACCAAATCAGAATACACTCAGTGGAAGTTAAGTACTTACAAAGCTCGAGGAAACGTGGGGACTTCGAAGGTTATATCCAGGTATAAATCACACACTAGTGTAAATGGAGGAGTGAATAAAAAATGGGAAATGGTGCACAAACAGTGTGTTTTGTAATCAAAGTCACGTATTGAGTAGTGTTGGGGAAAAATGCAACACAATGTGACAAAAGTGTAACGTGACAGTAAATGGGACAAAATGTGTACAAATGACAAAATGTGTACAGGGATGTGTGTACAAAATGAGACAAAAATGTGTACAGGGATGTGTGTACAAAATAAGACAAATGTGTCTCTTCACATTTTCCTGGAGCTTATAAAGGAGACTTATTCCGCCTTTCTCAGCTAATTAATCACTAGGCTGTCTTAAAAATAATCTCTGTCCGTACAGAAACAATAGAGGCACCTGCTACCAATGAGGGCCTCATACACTCCACACAGAACCAATTGCGTGCCATCAAGAACGTGACGAAAGCGCCATTTAGGCTTCTAATTGGCAAACATCCCTACTTTGCTCCTCCCACATTATGTCACACCCACAGTTCAAGGACAAGAGGAACTTTCTGCCTAATTTGTGAGAAAAACATCTGGTGTGTTATCAGTTGAGAAGGCAAAAGTTGACCGCTTGGGTAAATAAACGTGGGGACTAGGGTTACCCTTACAGGCAGCAAAACTGATAAGAAAAAAAAATTATGTTCTTAATGGCTCGCTTCTCTCTCCTTTCATTATCACCTTATCTTCTATTTCACCCATTCGCTACTGGGGTAACTAAACCAGTGACAGTATCCATGCCACACCATAATCTCGCATCCATATGTTGAAATTGGTACTAACACTCCTTGATGTAAGCCTCATGCAGCTGCAGCACTCAAACCTCTGTTTCTTACTAAGGCCTTCACTGCACATGCTACTTTCCTTCCTTGTTTCACTCTACTTTCTACTTCTTTTGCACATTTTCCTCTCTTTTCTGTCACTGTACCCAGGTATTTGAACTCTCTCACCAATTCTAGTCTCTCTCCATTCACTGTAACAACTCACTGGGAGTCACCTTCTCTCTCAGTAACCATCATTTTACTTGTTTCTACATTTACTCTCAAGGCACGATGCTCACAGACATCAGCAAAGCTCTGCACTAGCCTACCAAGTTCTTGGCCGGTATTTCAAGTAGTACTGCATCATCAGCATACAACAAATTCGAAATATTCCATCCATCACCATCCATTACCAACGCCATCTCCCTCTCAAATACTAGTGTTTTTAATTCTCTCATCACCCCATATATATATATATATATATATATATATATATATATATATATATATATATATATATATATATATATATATATATTGTTACGGAACAGAGAAAGATAATGTACACTTTAAGTGAGAATACTAAAAATCACTACTATCCCGTAACGTTCCAGGTTCAAAACAAAAGAGTTAGGTAAAATTACAAGTTAAAGTTTAATGCTCAAACTAACAACAAAACATTCAGGACTCATAAGGATAATGTAATGGCAAAAACAGGTTAAATATATGGTTAACTGCAATAACCTCTATTAAGTGAAATACATAATATTGTAAAGTAACATAATTGTATGAATATTGTATACATACATTATTCATAGTAAAAAGTGATCATTCAGTAATATTACATTTTAAACAAGTTGTATACATATTTGAATAAATGCAATGGTTGTTGTATAACACTTTGTAAGACGTGCATGTATAACAGACGTACGCATATAATTGTGCAATGGTAATACTGCTAGGTTATACATTACATAGAGTTATCACTTTAGTAATGTCTAATATTTCACCTAACTTGTATGATGATACTGGTAATACAGAATTGTGCTCTAATTGTATGACATAATATTGTACTAACATTGTGGTACTACATAATTGTAACATTTTATGAATTGTTACAAAATATTGTGGTAATGCATAATTGTGTTGGCCTTATAATTGTAGTTACATTTTGTTAATGCAACTATTACATAAGTGTCTTGGCCTTATAATTGTAGTTAAAGTTACATAAAAGTTACATCTTGTTAATGCAACTGTTACATAAATTGGTAAATATTGTTTGTAGTTACATAATTATAATATGGCGTAACATAATTGTAATAACTGCAGTCCTAACATATGCTGCGGTCGACGATAGTGATGATGTGTCATGCCACTTGTTTGTGGAGACAACAATTTGCTTTTTTGTTTGTAGTTTATGTGGTATTTTGGCATATGTAGTAACACTTACACTTATTTTCATTTGTTTGTTAGTGATCTTACTCTATTTCTCTTTTTTCTGTTTTACTTTTCTTTCTTTCTCTTTTTTCTTTTTCTTTTTTGTATGTATTGATTTTCCATAGTTTGTCTTTCTTCGCTTGTGTACGCTTTTTCCATGTTGTTCATGGTTGCATAATTGCTGGCTAATTTCCTTGGGGTACTTTTTTTAAAGTTTAGTTTATATTGCACAGAGATTACTGAAAATGATATTATATAGTCCCATATTTTGTTATTTTATATTTAAAAAATATATATATACACTATATACAGTATTAACTATACACACTGACTTGTTGTTCACCTGTACCTATCGTGAGTAATATGTGTGTCAGCACTGTGTGGAAATCATTGTCTTCACGATTGTGTTGAAGATGTTCACTCTTGCTAACGTCATTTGTGTTGGCCATTTTTTTCTTTCTTCTAGTTTACCTTGTAACTTAATTTATATGTTTCCACTAGGTAGCTTTAATTAATAAATGTTTAATACAGTTCTTTTAATTGCGCACTGAGTAACTGTGATGGTATAATTCCTTATTACTTGTAGATGCAATAATGTATAGTTGTATATATGAAACACGTATTTTATGTAGGTATAAATGGTAACACTCGTTGGTAGTAAATAAATGTTATAATAAATGAATGAATATATACAGTGTAGAATATTTATTGTTGGTGCAAGTATTTAATGATTGAATTATGAAGATAATTGAAGTAGGTATGTGTATTTAAGCTGTAACTATACAACACGTTTTATATGTTTGTGCAGAAGCTTATTGTCTATCACTGTGTATTGTATGAATGAAGTAACTATGTAACTCACTAATTTTTATCGTGGTGGGAAATGGTGTGAGTGGTGTTGCACGTGGTGATAGCGTTGTTCTTCACGGGTTGATTGACGTGTTGTCGTCTCAGCACATGGTGACGTCGGCTTCCCACACTGGTAGCTGTGGTGAGTGAATGAGTAGCGATGAGTAACTTGAGTGAAGACGGGTGAGTAAGACGAGTTGTGAATATGGACTTGGTGTTTTGCTGCGTGTCTTGACCTCTGGGTCAGGCGGGAGAGAGTGGTGTGCTTGTTACTTTGGTTTTTCCTCCTCTTTACTTGCTTCGTTTTATATTCTTCTTGTTGCTGCTTGAAGTTACGTGAAGATTATAGAATTGTTTCGTAGACTTGTAGACTATTTGCATTGTAGGCTGTATTTTGTCGGGATTCACTGTAGAACTGAAGCTAATCTTGTAGAGTATCGCCTGCTTTTGTAGAAATTTGCTTTTAATTGGGAGACGATGTCCGTAGTTTCGCTGGTTCGTCGTAGAAATTGCAATATTGTATCAATTTTGTTAAACTACTTGCAAGGCGTCGTGTGATCTCTTGACCTCTGCATCAGCATGATGATCTGGGAGACGGAGGGGGCTGGTTGGAGAGAAGTATCAGGAGCTGGTTGTGTTGTTGGTTGAGAGAGAGATATTCTTGTTTTCAATCTTGATATTTTGTAGGAATTTAATGTTGATTCGTAGACGAGGTTCGTATCCCACCGCTGCCACCAAATGTCATAAATAACTTTGGGTCATAAAAGACTGTGTAGGTTCCTTTGTGGTTGAGATATATATATATTTTAGACTTGTGGTCGAGCGGTTTTTATATCTTGAAGTAGCTTCCCATTTGTCATGTAGTGACAGGAGAGGTAAAGAATAGTATGGGACTATTTTTATTTGTCTTGGAAATATTAACAAGTCTCTCACACGGAACGAAGTATAAGTCCCGGGTAGCTACCTCCCTGTCTCGCTATCTGTCTCTCTTTCAAATTGCCAAGCCCTTCTCCCCGTGACCTGTCTCCTCTAAGGCCTGTCTCTTCCTCCTGCCTGTTCTGTGTCTAACCTCCATCTGAGCTCTCTTTCCTAAATTCTGGTGTAGCAGGGGTGTGTCACGTGTGTTCCTCGTGGATGGACTAGGTCTATGTTCACGAGAGGACTGCTGACAGCTAACTGCATCATCTCCTTACTGGCCGCTGTCGTCAGCTTTCCTCATTGTAACTTGCAAACCTCATTTCCTTTTCCCAGGCTTGCAGAGGGCTGTCTATCTATCTATTTATCTATCTATCTATTATGATTTGCAATTATAATATGTAGTCCCACACTACCACCCCCTTTCCCCCACCCACCATCCATAGACCCACTCCACCAACACCGCGCCCCACCGCGCCCACAACACGCAAAACAACCCGCCCCTCCCAGATGCCCACTTCTCCCCCCACCCTGACCCTCAAGACCACCACCACCCGTTCGGGCTACCTCTCACGCCCGCCCGCCCGATACTCACACACCCCTACACCACCCACCTCTCCACAACTTCACACCGTCAAGCTACATCAGGCCCAAATCCCCTCTACCTGTACTCCCCAGAGACTCAACGCCGCATTACCATGGCACAAAACTCGGCCCTTACGTGCAGTATCCAGCATTCAGCCCCCAACCACACCGACAGCCACACCAAGCAAGATGAGAGTGAAGCGGGCCGTATGGGCACCTACCCTTGGCAGGAACCACAGACTCCGCGGGCCACACCACCTGCTAAACCTCCTCCAGTCTACCACTGCCACCTCCACACTCTTCCTCACCTGTGACCCAGCACAAGAAGAGAACCCCTACACTGTCGCCTGGCAAACTACGCTGCAACACCTCCAGCCAGTCTACACCACCTCCAACACACAAGCGTTCCACCTCCAGCCACGAAGACGTGACTTTTTACAGGGGGAGAGTGGTAAAATGCGTGACTTGAAGAACAGTGCCCCCGAAGAATACCATAGTACCCCCGACGACAGGGCAAGCCAAACACAGCTTAGTATGCCCAAAAATGCGCCAACTCCCCCACACGGACCCCACGGGGTAGCCGCCACCAGTCACCACCACTCCAGGCAACAGCAACATATGTCAAACCGGGCCGTGCACCCGTGTCATGCAGCCACCACGCTGCTGCCACCATAGGAGAAGGACACTACCTTTGTGGAGTGGAATTGCTGAGCCAGCTAGGGGTGGAGTTAGAAAAGATACTCCAGACAGCGCCCCTCTGGTAGAGACGATCTATGGTCGCTCCCAAAGTGTTCCGGTTGAGACGATGTATGGTCGCTCCCAAAGTATTCTGGTAGAGACGATCCATGGTCGCTCCCATCCTCGTGAGACGATCTATGGTTGCTCCGAAAGTGCTCTGGTAGAGACGATCTATGGTCACTCCCATCCTCGTGAGACGATCTATGGTCGCTCCGAAAGTGCTCCGGTAGAGATGATCTATGGTCGCTCCCATCTTCGTGAGACGATCTATGGTTGCTCTGAAAGTGCTCCGGTAGAGACGATCTATGGTCGCTCCCATCCTCGTGAGACGATCTATGGTCACTCTGAAAGTGCTCCGGTAGAGACAATCTATGGTCGCTCCCATCCTCGTGAGACGATCTATGGTCGCTCCCATCCTCGTGAGACGATCTATGGTCGCTCCCATCCTCGTGAGACGATCTATGGTCGCTCCCATCCTCGTGAGACGATCTATGGTCGCTCCCATCCTCGTGAGACGATCTATGGTCACTCCGAAAGTGCTCCGGTAGAGATGATCTATGGTCGCTCCCATCTTCGTGAGACGATCTATGGTCGCTCTGAAAGTGCTCCAGTAGAGACGATCTATGGTCGCTCCCATCCTCATGAGACGATCTATGGTCACTCTGAAAGTGCTCCGGTAGAGACAATCTATGGTCGCTCCCATCCTCGTGAGACGATCTATGGTCGCTCCCATCCTCGTGAGACGATCCATGGTCGCTCCGAAAGTGCTCTGGTAGAGACAATCCATGGTCGCTCCCATCCTCGTGAGACGATCTATGGTCACTCCGAGGGTGTGCAGAGAGAGGTGAGTAGAGAGACATCCCCACGGCAGGAGACTGGAGCCCAGGCTTCCTGTCCCAGAGTGACCCAGACAGGCCTCCCAGCCTCCCCTGGTCTCTGTTCCCTACTCCTGGCTCTAGAGCAGACGCACCTGATGGACCCCAGTGGAAGTCGCTGCCGCAGCCCTCCCCTATCGGCGCCCCTAGACGCTGGAGACCGCAGCCCACAGTCTCTCTCGGTTCTCCCCAGGACACCCGGGAGTGATCTCTCTACGCCCCCACGACGCCGGGACTTATCACAGAGGTTCCTGGAACTATTCGGCCCCAGTCCCGAAGGCCACACGCCTGAGCCAAGCCCAGAAGCCACGGGAAGCCCAGGACACGAGAGGACGCCCTTACGAGTTATCCCGTACCCTCTCGGCATGCCTCGCATTGGCGGTGTCCTTAGCCCGGCAGGATTGCCGACGACGTGTTCCTGCCTATCCCCCTGATGAATACGTGTGATATTGTAGCATGAGTGATTTAGGTTAAGTGTGATTTCCCCTAATGTAAGTATTGTGCAGTGATTCCATATAGTGAATATTGGGGTAAATAAGATCACAGTGAGAAGTTAAAGGACCAGAGTGTGGAACAAGATCTGACTGACTATACGTGTGAGTGACATCCCTGTTATACAATTAATAAGCCTGTGCCGCCGGGAGATTCCCCTATAAAGACATATCTCCATTATTGTGAAGGAATATTGTGAAAGGAAGTATTAATAGTATTCTCTTCCTCCCCCACGCTACCCATAAATCTTGTTCATCGCCCTCTCTCACTCCAATATCTCGAGTAAGTGTAAATCAAGAATAAAATCAATTACCAAAGTCTTTTGGCTAGTGGAAACCATATAAACTTCACGGTTAATATCTGCCGCCCTCCAGCATTACCATAACTTTCCCCTAGCCGTCACCTCCCCCATCTCCTCCTAGTGAGACTCAACCCCCCCTCCCGCGCCCCCGCGCGCGGCTATATTTACTGTACTCCTGATACATTAGGATTGTTTGTGTTGTCATTACTATCAGAGAAGCAAGTATCCTGCAAGATACACATATCCTAGATAAGGTTTTATGTTGCTATATATTGTGCTGTAATATCTGCTGATTTGTCCTGTGTCTGACTGTGGTAATATACGTGTAAAGGTTGTTGCCTAGAGTTTTTGTGTCCTGCCTCTCTTTGTTGCACTAGCTCCTGTCTCGAAAGAGGACCCCGCTCCACGTTAGGTGAAATAGGAACGAGAAGTCGAGCCTAATTTCACCTAGCATTACAAATGAAATCTAAAATGAATGGGGTAGGAGTAAGGAAGCAAAACGTATCTGTAAAATAATGTGTAATACTGAAGAAAAAAAAAAAAAAAAAAACTTGCCTCGTGTGGAAAACAAAACAGTTCACAGGAAGCCATGTCACTGATCGAAGGGTTAAAACAATAATGGTACAAAGCTTCCATAATGGGAAGGTCCGTGTCATTGCTGCTACCACCAAGAACTGTGAAGTGGGAATGAGAGATCGGATGGTCGCGTTGTTGTGAGTGGTCCCGTATTGCTGAGTGTGGTGGATTGGTGATTAACTGGCCTGTTCGAACTGAGCGACCTAAGTGTTCATGGATTTGTGTCTTTAGGTGTCTTTTTTGTTTTACCTATATATGCCGCCCTACAGCGGGCACACGTGAAGAGGTAAACAACGGATGCTTGTAAGTGTCAGGGAATGGTGTCTTTTACCTTGAAAAAACTCTGGATAGTTTTTTGGGTTTTAAATACAACACTAAGTGACACTTGTGGGAAGTGTTCAGCTAGAATTTTATTAAGTTTGTTCCTCAGTGTGAAGCTAAGGGGTCCCGTATATGTTATGGAAAAGTATACCCCTGTATGATGTTTCTCGGAACAGTGATGACTTGGACCTTTGAAGCAGTAAAGAATTTATTAACCCGCGCCGTCCCGAGGACGTACTTCCACGTCCTCACGTTTTGTCACAGCCAGTCCCGAGGACGTACTTCAACGTCCTGCAATTGCAAGGTTCATAATTTCCACAAATTTCAAAATTCGCGGGAGATTTTCGTTTCGCCCGGGTACCCAAGCCTCCCCTACCTGCCGCCAGGCGGGCAGTGTCCTAGACCCCGCGTGACCCGCGCTCGCCCTTGTCTCGGTCACTCACCTGCCAGCAGTGACCCAGGTCAGACATGGCGCGGAAAGGTCTCTCAGATGAGCAAATTGCATCCGTCCTGGAAGCCTTCACTGGAGACAGTGATTCTCCACTCGATGATGATGTGGTGGATCGCGATTACGTCCAGCCAGAGGAAGAAATAAGTAGCAGTGATGAGGAGGTCCCTTCGCCCCGAAAAACGCGGTATGTGACATACCGTAAGGCAAGGGAAGGCCAGGCTGCTCCCCAACCACGTGCACAGCTATCTCTCCATCACGATTCTGATCAGGACGAGGATGAGGACGATGAGGATGACGGAGGGCTAGGACGTGATATCGCCGAGTGGTTGGGAAAGGAAAAATATCACCACGTGGATCAGAAGGTGGGGCGAGACGACACCTAAGGTATGGTTCAAGTACTTTGTCTGGGGAAGTAGCAAGTGGTGTGGTGGGATTGCTGGGAGAAAGGGAAAGTGTTGTGGCGGCAGCGCGGGGTGAAAGTGAGAGTGGTGTGGGGGTAGTGCGGGGTGAAGGGGCCATTGGTGGGAGGGAGGCAGCACGAGCACGTGGTGCTCGTAGGCCTAGGGGAGAGGAGGTTGAGTCACTCCCCAGCACTTCTTTCGCCCCTGAATATGCCCTAACTTCCTCCCCACAGCCCCAGGATGTGGGGAAAGGAAAGAAAGGGAAGGGAAAGGGTAAAGGAAAAGGGAGAGGGAAGAGAAGTGCGAGTGATGAGAGGCGCCGCTCTTCACCTCCCCAACCTCCCCCACCACCCTCACCTCCCTACCCTGACGAAGGGGACGATGGTGACGTGGCTAGAGACGGTGGTGTCACGTGGAACTGGGAGGATGGGAGTAATTTTACTCCCATCATTCACCAGTTCACTGAGGAGTGGCGGTCAGGTTGCACGGCTCCAGGTGTAAATGCTGGGTCGTCACGTTTAGATTTTTTCAATTTGTTTTTTGATGAGGCGTTTGTTGGGCGCATAGTAGAACAGACGAATATATTTTCACAATCCCAGCGCCTTGAAAGTGAACGCCTAGGAACCACAAGCAAGCATGCAGAACAGTATGACTTTCCCGTGACTATATCAGAGATGTTCCTATTTTTGGCCCTGGTAATCTTGATGGGTGTGGTGAAGAAAAATCAAATTCCTGCCTATTGGACAACGGACCCAATCATCCTAACACCTTTCTTTGGAAAGGTGATGGGTCGTAATAGATTTCAGTTTATTCTCGGCCGCCTCCACTTTTTTGATGCAGATGATCCAGCCAATGCAAATAACACCGATAAAATGAGGAGAATTAGGCTGGTATTTGATCATTTACGGGAAATGTTCCGCTCCTCATTTTATCCCTACAGAGACCTCGTCATAGACGAGAGTCTTGTATTGTGGAGAGGCAATATTTCCTTTAGGCAGTATATACCCAGCAAGAGACACCGTTTCGGGTTCAAGATCTTTGTTATGTGTGACTGTAAGACTGGTTATGTGCAAGACATAGTCTTGTACACGGGCGCACAGATATAATAGAAGATCGGAGTATAGGACTCTCTGGGGCCGTGGTGAAGACAATGATAGAAGAGTACCTTCATCATGGTCATGTTTTGTACCTGGACAACTGGTACACTAGCCCTCTTCTCGCTAGGTTCCTCCACCAACACGACACCGGAGTCTGTGGTACAGTCAAGAGAAACCGTCGCCATATGGTCAAGATAGGGAGGAAACTTGACAAGAATGAGGTGGTTTTCTTCCAGGCCAATAACATCCTTGCAACCCTGTGGAACCACAACAGGGAAGTTTGCCTCCTATCAACTGTTCACAGCCCCCTGATGCACCGCACAGACTCCGTGGATCACCGTAGCGAGAGGAGGCGCAACGTATGGAAACCAGAGTCTGTACTTGCCTATAATCTGAACATGAGGCAAGTTGATCAGTCAGACTCGATGATTTCAAGTGTTGACTGTGCCAGGACAACGATGAAGTGGTACAAGAAACTCTTTTTCCACTTGCTCGACATCACGGTCCTGAACGCCCACTACCTGCACGCAATGACCACCGGAGTATCCGAGACCTTTGAGGGGTTTGTGAGGGAGCTGGCACGTGAAATAATCGCCAAGCATGCCCAGGAAAGACCCCCACACCGCCCCCGCGCCCCCCGTGCTGCTCAGACTCCCCTACGTCTTGCAGCCCGCCACTACCCCAGCGCAATCCCTTCCGAACCAAACCGTCGTAAACCCCAGCGTCGCTGCCATGTATGTAAGCACTCGACAGTCAGACCATCAACGCAGAGAAAAGACACAAGATACGAGTGTGTCGAGTGCAATGTTGCGTTGTGCCTTCAGCCTTGTTTCAAGGAATACCATAATCTCGTACACTTCTAAAACTGTGTGGGAAGGCGAAATGACGCTCATGGTAATGGTAAGGCCAGTCAGTAGGTGCTAAGTCAAATATAGAGTTGAAACGGGTGTTATTTTTTCAGAAAAGTAATGTATAAGATGAGAATTAGTGTAAGTGGAAAGAATTGTTATCAAAACTACACCCACTGTGTAAATCTGGTCAGTAAATATGTGATAGCAAGGAAATAAAGTGGAAACGGGTGTAATGTTAGCATGAATAAAACGTATAAGTTGAACATTACTGTAAGTTGTCATAATTGATGTCACGATTACACCCACATTCTGGTCAGTAAGTATGTGATAGGAATTATATACAGTGGATGATGATGTAATGTTAGTAGTAAGGTATTTTATAAGTTGATTACTTGTGTAAGATGAAACAAATGATATCGCGATAACACTCCCTGTGTAAGTACGCGCAAATATGACGCTAAGTTCCATCTTACGTTCAGAAATGATGTAATATCAATTATATCAAGTGTT